>NC_051863.1:68359176-68959176 GCF_015732765.1 Culex quinquefasciatus | reverse complement strand
TCCAAGGACTCCCTGGAGTTAAGATCTACGAGTCTACCGCCGTAACAAGCAAGAGGTCGTCGGATTTTGACCCCGGATCATGTGCGTATAGCATCAGTGGATATGGTAGACTACTGTATGAATGTGTTGGGATGTCCATGGTCATCCGAGGACTCCCTGGAGTTAAGATCTACGAGTCTACCGCCGTAAAAGCAAGAGGTCGTCGGATTTTGACCCCGGATCATGTGCGTATAGCATCAGTGGATATGGTAGACTACTGCATGAATGTGTTGGGATGTTCATGGTCATCCGAGGACTCCCTGGTGTTAAGATCTATGAGTCTACCGCCGTAACAAGCAAGAGGTCGTCGGATTTTGACCCCGGATCATGTGCGTATAGCATCAGTGGATATGGTAGACTACTGCATGAATGTGTTGGGATGTTCATGGTCATCCGAGGACTCCTGGTGTTAAGATCTATGAGTCTACCGCCGTAACAAGCAAGAGGTCGTCGGATTTTGACCCCGGATCATGTGCGTATAGCATCAGTGCATATGTTAGACTACTATATGAATGTGTTGGGATGTTCATGGTCATCCGAGGACTCCCTGGTGTTAAGATCTACGAGTCTACCGCCGTAACAAGCAAGAGGTCGTCGGATTTTGACCCCGGATCATGTGCGTATAGCATCAGTGCATATGGTAGACTACTATATGAATGTGTTGGGATGTTCATGGTCATCCAAGGACTCCCTGGAGTTAAGATCTACGAGTCTACCACCGTAACAAGCAAGAGGTCGTCGGATTTTGACCCCGGATCATGTGCGTATAGCATCAGTGGATATAGTAGACTACTGTATGAATGTGTTGTGATGTTCATGGTCATCCAAGGACTCCTGGAGTTAAGATTTACAATTCTACTGCCGTAGCAAGCAAGAGGTCGTCGGATTTTGACCCCGGATCATGTGCGTATAGCATCAGTGCATATGGTAGACTACTATATGAATGTGTTGGGATGTTCATGGTCATCCAAGGACTCCCTGGAGTTAAGATCTACGAGTCTACCGCCGTAACAAGCAAGAGGTCGTCGGATTTTGACCCCGGATCATGTGCGTATAGCATCAGTGGATATATTAGACTACTGTATGAATGTGTTGGGATGTCCATGGTCATCCGAGGACTCCCTGGTGTTAAGATCTACGAGTCTACCGCCGTAACAAGCAAGAGGTCGTCGGATTTTGACCCCGGATCATGTGCGTATAGCATCAGTGCATATGTTAGACTACTATATGAATGTGTTGGGATGTTCATGGTCATCCGAGGACTCCCTGGTGTTAAGATCTACGAGTCTACCGCCGTAACAAGCAAGAGGTCGTCGGATTTTGACCCCGGATCATGTGCGTATAGCATCAGTGCATATGGTAGACTACTATATGAATGTGTTGGGATGTTCATGGTCATCCAAGGACTCCTGGAGTTAAGATCTACGAGTCTACCACCGTAACAAGCAAGAGGTCGTCGGATTTTGACCCCGGATCATGTGCGTATAGCATCAGTGGATATAGTAGACTACTGTATGAATGTGTTGTGATGTTCATGGTCATCCAAGGACTCCCTGGAGTTAAGATTTACAATTCTACTGCCGTAGCAAGCAAGAGGTCGTCGGATTTTGACCCCGGATCATGTGCGTATAGCATCAGTGCATATGGTAGACTACTATATGAATGTGTTGGGATGTTCATGGTCATCCAAGGACTCCCTGGAGTTAAGATCTACGAGTCTACCGCCGTAACAAGCAAGAGGTCGTCGGATTTTGACCCCGGATCATGTGCGTATAGCATCAGTGGATATATTAGACTACTGTATGAATGTGTTGGGATGTCCATGGTCATCCGAGGACTCCCTGGTGTTAAGATCTACGAGTCTACCGCCGTAACAAGCAAGAGGTCGTCGGATTTTGACCCCGGATCATGTGCGTATAGCATCAGTGCATATGTTAGACTACTATATGAATGTGTTGGGATGTTCATGGTCATCCGAGGACTCTCTGGAGTTAAGATCTACGAGTCTACCGCCATAGCAAGCAAGAGGTCGTCGGATTTTGACCCCGGATCATGTGCGAATAGCATCAGTGCATATGGTAGACTACTATATGAATGTGTTGGGATGTTCATGGTCATCCAAGGACTCCTTGGAGTTAAGATCTACGAGTCTACCGCCGTAACAAGCAAGAGGTCGTCGGATTTTGACCCCGGATCATGTGCGTATAGCATCAGTGCATATGTTAGACTACTATTTGAATGTGTTGGGATGTTCATGGTCATCCGAGGACTCTCTGGAGTTAAGATCTACAAGTCTACCGCCGTAGCAAGCAAGAGGTCGTCGGATTTTGACCCCGGATCATGTGCGAATAGCATCAGTGCATATGGTAGACTACTATATGAATGTGTTGGGATGTTCATGGTCATCCAAGGACTCCTTGGAGTTAAGATCTACGAGTCTACCGCCGTAACAAGCAAGAAGTCGTCGGATTTTGACCCCGGATCATGTGCGTATAGCATTAGTGCATATGGTAGACTACTATATGAATGTGAATGAATAAAGCACATGATCCAGGGTCAAAATCCGACGACCTCTTGCTTGTTACGGCGGTAGACTCGTAGATCTTAACTCCAGGGAGTCCTTGGATGACCATGAACATCACAACACATTCATACAGTAGTCTACCATATGCACTGATGCTATACACACAAGATCCGGGGTCAAAATCCGACGACCTCTTGCTTGTTACGGCGGTAGACTCATAGATCTTAAAACCGGTGAGTCCTCGGATGACCATTAAGATCTACGAGTCTACCGCCGTAGCAAGCAAGACATTCATATAGTAGTCTACCATATGCACTAATGCTATACGCACATGATCCGGGGTCAAAATCCGACGACCTCTTGCTTGCTACGGCTGTAGACTCGTAGATCTTAACACCAGGTAGTCCTCGGATGACCATGAACATCCCAACATATTCATACAGTAGTCTACCATATCCACTGATGCTATACGCACATGATCCGGGGTCAAAATCCGACGACCTCTTGCTTGTTACGGCGGTAGACTCGTAGATCTTAACTCCAGGAGTCCTTGGATGACCATGAACATCCCAACACATTCATATAGTAGTCTATCATATGCACTGATGCTATACGCACATGATCCGAGGTCAAAATCCGACGACCTCCTGCTTGTTACGGCGGTAGACTCGTAGATCTTAACACCAGGGAGTCCTCGGATGACCATGAACATCCCAACACATTCATATAGTAGTCTATCATATGCACTGATGCTATACACACAAGATTCGGGGTCAAAATCCGACGACCTCTTGCTTGTTACGGCGGTAGACTCGTAGATCTTAACTCCAGGGAGTCCTCGGATGACCATGGACATCCCAACACATTCATATAGTAGTCTACCATATGCACTGATGCTATACGCACATGATCCGGGGTCAAAATCCGACGACCTCTTGCTTGTTACGGCGGTAGACTCGTAGATCTTAACTCCAGGGAGTCCTCGGATGACCATGAACATCCCAATTTATTCATATAGTAGTCTAACATATGCACTGATGCTATAGGCACATGATCCGGGGTCAAAATCCGACGACCTCTTGCTTGTTACGGCGGTAGACTCGTAGATCTTAACACCAGGGAGTCCTCGGATGACCATGGACTTCCCAACATATTCATACAGTAGTCTAATATATCCACTGATGCTATACGCACATGATCCGGGGTCAAAATCCGACGACCTCTTGCTTGTTACGGCGGTAGATCGTAGATCTTAACTCCAGGAGTCCTTGGATGACCATGAACATCCCAACACATTCATATAGTAGTCTACCATATGCACTGATGCTATATGCACATGATCCGGGTCAAAATCCGACAACCTCTTGCTTGTTACGGCGGTAGACTCGTACCATCAGTGATGCTATATGCACATGATCCGGGGTCAAAATCCGACAACCTCTTGCTTGTTACGGCGGTAGACTCGTAGATCTTAACTCCAGGGAGTCCTCGGATGACCATGAACATCCCAACACATTCATATAGTAGTCTACCATATGCACTGATGCTATATGCACATGATCCGGGTCAAAATCCGACGACCTCTTGCTTGCTACGGCGGTAGACTCGTAGATCTTAACTCCAGGCAGTCCTTGGATGCCCATGGACATCCCGAAGTACCCCTAGACCTTTGAGATACATAAAATTTTAGTAAACAAGTAAATCAAAAATATGTTTTTAAATAAATTAATTTTAAACTTTTAATATTTATTTTTATAATCGTACAAAAATGCTAGCTGTGGACCCTCGAGAACTTGACAACTTTTTATACATTTGTATTGGTTGTTTCCGTTGTGCTTAAAGGAAATGGCTATGCACCAGGCGCTTCCATATTCTTGTAGATGGCTCATATAATTGGGAGGAGACGCATGGTTTTTTTTAAATTGTTCGATTTTATATGTTAAAAAATGTACCAACTTCTCGTCAGTCCGCGTGGACATAAAATCAAATTCTGTCGATTGCATCGGATTCGGGGATGCCTTTTCTCTCAGGAACGGATGAGATAACGTTAATCCCTTGACACAAGTTTTGTTTTGTCGAGTAGTGTAATTGGGTCGCATCATCATCCTCTATGTTGAATCCTGGCCATTACCCTTACCCACTAACAAAATCCCAAGTAGAAGAAGTTTTCCGGCACACGTGGGGGTATGGATATCGTTTAGAGTCGTGTGGTGTTCGTGGGGGAGATCACTAGGCGAATAAAAGCGCGAGAATCCGCTAGAAAGTGCTCGAAGTTTCTTGAATTCTTTGAAAAAAATGTGTCGCGTCGTGGCCTTGCGAGTTGGGCCCTCAGTCGTGTGGTGTTCGTGGGGGAGATCAGTTGGCGAATCGAAGCGCGAGAATCCGCGAGTAAGTGCTAGAAGATTCTTGATTTTATTGATAGAAGGCTTCGCGTCGTCATGTATATTCTCGGGTGAGTTTACAAAACGCCGTAAGAGCCACCGTGACCTCCGACACTAATTTTCATTTTTCTCCAAATTGAAACAAAATTTCATTTATCTTTAATGTAGAGCACTTCAAGGACGTGTAGATGAACAATCTCAAGCATTTTTGAAGTTGTTTTTTTCGTAAGTAGGTCGAGTACCGTTGCAAAAAGGGCTTTGTTTACCAATGGCTCTTACGTCTTTTTGAAAACTAATCCGAGATATTGTCTTTTGTTGTTGAGCCGGTTATTCGCGGTCCGGACTGGGTAAATTCGTAGTGAAGTTTGTTACAAAGAAGTCGTGCGCGAAGAATTTCATGAAATCGATTGAAACAGTTCAACATTTCGTTTTGAAAGCCCTTCCCTTAGCTACGTGGCTTGGAAGGCACGCCGACAGTAAGAAGTAAAAAAAAATTACGGGATTGAGTATATAATTAAGTCCTTCTCATAGCGTCGAAACTCGGAAGGCAACGATTATGTTTCACTTTTTGGTCATATCATCTACCAATAATGAATCCGGATCTATTTTAAATTGTACGTCACCGAATAATGCGTTGATTCAAATTTCATTTCGTTTTGAAAGCCCATCCCAAAGCATCGTTGCTCGGACGGCACGCCGGCGGTAAGAAGTAAAAATATACGCGATAATAAGTCCTTCTCATAGCGTCGTAGCTCCGAAGGCAACGATTATATTTCACTTTCTGGTCATATCATCTACCAAGATGAATCCTGACCTTCCCTTTCCTTCCCATACTAACACAACTCCCCCACTTCCCGTGATGCTTGAAGGAGATGCTGTGGATTCAACGGTCTCATGCGGTGTCAACAGGTATAGAGCGACAAACTCTGTGTCTGATGAGTCTGCAACTTCAACTATCGGACTAACATTCCTACCTTTGTTGAACTGCATCTCCTTGGGGGGCGCCGGTATTGACATAAAGCAGAGATCTTCAGGGGTTATACAGTGAGGATGATTAGCTCCCACTACTCATCTGTTGGTTCATTGTGTAACTTCAGCTGATCCGTCAATAACGGAGTAGCAGCTCATTGGCAGTCAACCTTGCTCATGCTCATGCTTGCTCACACGTGGGGGTGTGGATATCGTTTAGAACCCACCCTTTGTAGCAACCTGTGCTAACTAACATTCCCGTCCCAATCCCTCCGAGATCTACAAACTGACATGGCGGGCGCCGTTGGTGGCTGTTACCTATTTGCTTCAGATCTAGTTTTAATGATCTTGATGTTTTATCTTTTCAACGCATTCATACATGCTGTTGATAAGGGAAACACCATTAGATCGTTTAAGCGTATGGTCGGTTGTATTGATAGGATATTACGGTCCTGTTCAGCAACGGAGAAGGACAACCATGGGTGGTCTCTCATGCTCATGCTCATGCTCATAGAGAAAAAAGGTCAAAAAATCTGCCGCCGAGTTATGAATTTTTGAAAAAATAAAGATTTTCGGAAAAAATCTAAATTTCAAGCTAAAACAAATTTGACTTATTTTTTAAATGTAAAATTGAATTTGCAATCAAAAAGTACTTCTCATTGTTTTTGATAAAGGGCTCCGTTTTCAAGATATAGCCACTGAAAGTTTGATTTTAGCGAAATAATTGTAGGTTTTTTGTTTTTTTTTTTTTAAATAATGAACATGAGTGACCATTCCTTAAAATATTTTTTTGAAAAGTACAGAAAATTTGCTATAAGCTTGCTGAGATACAGCGGCTTAAAGAAAAAGAAACACGAAAATTTGTAAGTCTCACCAAAACAACCCACCATTTTCTAATGTCGATATCTCAACAACTAATAGTCCGATTTTCAACGTTAAAACTTGAAACATTTGTGAAATTTTCCGATCTTTTCAAAAACAATACTTTTAAAAAAATTCGATCAAGACTAACATTTTAAAAGGGCCAAACATTCAATATTACGCCCTTTTGAAATGTTAGTCTCGATTATAATAATTTCAAAATATTGTTTCCGAACAGATTGGACGAGGTTCACTGAGCTGGATAAATACGATGATGAAAAAATCAAGTTTTGCAACGAATTCCATAAAACGTTTTTTGCAATGAAAAAAAAACTAATGATTATTATGGCTTCTTTGGTCATAGGGAAGCCATCTAGAAAGTTTTAGTCAAATAAAAAAATACAAATGTGATCCATTCCCGGTTTTGATGGAGAAAATATTTTAACTGAATTTCGTTCAAAATCGGAATATCAATACGAAACTCATAATACAAACAAAACTAGTCAATCAATTCCGGGTTTAGTTTGCTCAAATGATTTCCCTCGAACCCGGATTGTTATCCGAGCATTCGTTGGTGAAGGTTGTCTGAATCAACATGACTCGTCGCGTCCCGGCGCAAAACGCCGGCAATATCGCCCTACCTGCGGCTCAAGCAGGCAAAAAAGTGGGAATTTCCAAAAGGAAGGTTGAGGCCTCAACTGATGGCCAAAAACCGGGGATTTCCAAAAGGAAGGTGCTTTTGGAAGTGACATCGAACAGCAAAAAGACGAAAAAGAGCGACGGTACTGTACCGATGGATGAGGAGGAGGAGAACTCTTCATCGCACGAGGAGCAGCTTTTGAAGAACAACAAGTTTGCTGGACTGCCTGACGAGGACCAGGTAGCGGAAGCAAAGGAGAATGAAGTGAAACAGCGAAAGGAGAAACTGCCTCCTTTTTATGTGCGGCAATCAGCAGCAACGATCGACTTTCGAGCGGGGCTGGTTGAACTCATCAAGTCTGGGAAAGTCCTAGGCAACATTCGTCTGTGTCAGGACGGATTTAAGGTGCTGGTGCAATCCAGGCAGCACTATCAACTGGTCAAGGATTACTTGACCGAAAACGAGGCGGAGTACTTTACCCATGATGTCGTCATGGATAAGCCGTTCAAAATCGTCGTCAGAGGTCTGTACGACATGCCAGTGGAGGAATTAGCTGCCGAGCTAAAAGTTTTGAAACTGGATGTGTTGGCCGTGCACAAAATGAGCCGACGCAACAAAGACATCAAGTACCGTGACCAGCTCTACCTGCTGCATTTGGCTAAGGGATCGACGACGCTTCCTGAGCTGAAGGCAATCCGAGCGGTTTTCAACATTATCGTGTCGTGGGAGCGATACCGACCAGTGCATCGTGACGTCACACAATGCTTCAACTGCCTGGGCTTCGGGCACGGAGGTAAGAACTGCCACCTGAAGCGTCGTTGCGCCAAATGTGGTACCGATGCGCACATCACATCCCAGTGCATCCAAGATTCGCTGGTGAAGTGCCTCAACTGCAACGGTGAGCACTCGTCAACCGACCGAAAGTGCCCCAAGAGAGCTGAGTTCGTGAAAATTCGGCAGCAAGCATCGACGAAGAATCAGCCTCAGCGTCGTAGAACTCCTCCAGCCCTGGTGGAGCAAAATTTCCACCTCTTCAACCGCGACGCCAGGTCCCGAACTTGGCACCGTTGCCGTTGGATCCCAGGAAGAGAGCTGAGATGAATCATCCACGGCCGGGTTCCAGCCAGGAGCCGAGACCGCCACCACCGGGCTTCAGCCAGGAGCCAAGACCAACCCAAGAACCAGCAGTTGAGGAAAATGGTAATGATCTTTACACCTCAACCGAACTCCTCAATATTTTCAAACAGATGTCCGCTGCACTGCGTGGATGCAAAACCAAGACCCAGCAGATTGAAGTGCTGACCTCGTTCGTCATCCAGTATGGATCGTAGGTCCCTCAAGCTGCTGAATTGGAACGCTTGCTCCATTAGGAGGAAGAATTTAGAGCTGGTGGATTTTCTTCGCGAGAAGGAGATCGACGTAGCTGCCATCACGGAAACTCATCTGAAGCCCGGTGAAAAAGTTTATCTGCAAAACTACAAGATCGCGACGCAGCTCGATAGGACCACCTCTGGAGGAGGAGGTGTGCTTGTCGCTGTTCATCGTGATCTCAAGCCACGCCGGCTGCCACACTTTAAGCTGGACATCATCGAGGCCGTTGGGTGGAAATTCCCACTTCGGTTGGCCCAGTACTCTTCATTGCTGCATACTGCCCACGTCAGGTGAATGCCAGAGATGGTTCAGCAGCAAAACTGAAGAGCGATATCCAGAAGCTGACACGGCGGAGCGCAAAGTACATCATCGCTGGTGACCTCAACGCGAAGCATGAAGTTTGGGGCAACAGCAGGAGGAATCGGAACGGAGTGATTCTGCACAACGATCTGCAAAACGGATACTACAACGTTGTGAGTCCGGATCGTCCAACGAGGGTGGCTCGGTCTGGGAATCACTCAATCATCGACTTCTTCATTACCAATATGGCTGAGAACGTGGCTCATCCTGAGGTGTTTGAAGAGTTGAGTTCTGATCACTATCCGGTGGTTGTGGAGGTTGGAGCTTCCGTTACTCCGCAGCGGCAACCAACCCGGAAAGATTACCACAACGTTGACTGGCAGCAGTTTCAGCAAGTGGTCGACAGCAACATCGACTATGATCAACACCCGGAAACTTCTGCCGATATTGATCGTTCGCTGGAGGTGATCCAGCAGGCTATCAACCAAGCAGAGGCTGCCAACGTTCGGGAGGTTCCTGTTAATTTTAAGGTAACTGATATTGACGTAGATACTAAACACTTGATTAGACTTAGGAATGTTTATAGGAGACAATATCAACGGACTGGGGACTATGACAAAAGATTTCAGTTAACAATTTGAACAAAATCATACAAGACCGACTTGACAATATCAGAAATCAAGAATTTTCAAAACATGTAAGCCAGCTTGGGAATTATTCAAAACCATTTTGGAAACTTTCAAAAGTTCTTAAAAACAAACCAAAGCCTATTCCTCCTCTTATTGTTGAGGATTCTCCTTTGATTACATCCGAGGAAAAGGCAAATGCACTTGGGCTTCATTTTGTTAGTTCACATAATCTTGGCGCTTCCATGACCAGCCGTAAAGAAACATCAGTTGCCAATAGTATTTCAACAATCAATGACTCTACCTTTGAATTTCCTGCAGATTCCCATGTTTCTGGTGAGGAAGTCAAAGTTGCAGTTAAACAAATGAAAAATATGAAAGCTCCAGGCTTTGATAACATTTTAATCTAGTGTTGAAAAAACAGAGTGATCAGTTCTTTCAACATCTAGCCAATATTTTCAATAAATGTTTGCAACTTGGTTACTTCCCCACCAATTGGAAACTGGGCAAAGTCATACCAATTTTGAAGCCTCAAAAGATCCAACATCGCCAACAAGTTATCGTCCCATTAGTCTTTTGAGTAGTCTGTCCAAACTCTTTGAGAAGGTCATCTATTCAAGGCTTTTGGATTTTACCAACGATAATAATATAATTTTGAACGAGCAGTTTGGCTTCCGAAAGGGACATAATACTGCTCATCAGCTTACGAGAGTAACTAAAATCATCAAGCAGAACAAGCTTGAGTCTAAATCAACTGCTATGGCTTTGTTGGATGTTGAGAAGGCTTTTGACAATGTTTGGCATGATGGTTTGATACATAAACTGTATTTATACGGTTTTCCAATGTATCTTATCAAAATTATCCAGCACTATCTTTCGGAGAGATCGTTCAGGGTTTTTCTGAATGGGATTGCTTCTGGATTATTCAACATTGATGCTGGGGTTCCCCAAGGAAGTATTCTTGGCCCACTTCTGTACAATATTTTTACATCTGATTTGCCTACTCTTCCTGGTAATGGTGTGTTGTCACTTTTTGCTGATGACACTGCCGTTATTTATAAGGGTAAAATAACCAGATATTTAGTTGGCCGTCTTCAGAAGGGTCTTGACGTTCTTTCCGAATACTTTGGCGACTGGAAAATTCGCATAAATGCAGCCAAAACTCAAACCATCATTTTTCCACTTTCCAAATCGGCCAGATTTGCCCCAAAGGATGATGTTTTGATTAAAATGAATGATGTTTCAATACCCTGGTCAAAGGAAGTTGTCTATTTAGGTCTCATACTTGACTCGAAACTATTGTTTCGGCAGCATGTAGATAAAATATTGAACAAGTGCAGCATTCTCATCAGGTGTTTGTATCCTTTAATTAACAGAAAATCAAAGCTATCTTTGAAAAATAAGCTAGCAGTTTACAAACAAATAATTTACCCCGTTATTGAGTATGCAGTACCTGTTTGGGAGTGTTGCGCTAGAACTCATAAATTGAAGCTCCAGCGTGTCCAAAACAAGGTACTCAAAATGGTTTTGAATGTTCCTGGCTGGACAAGATCAAGTGAGGTTCATGAATTAGCAGAAGTAAAAATGTTGGATCAGAAGATTCAAGAAAAATGTTTGAAATTCAGGGAAAAATGTGCTATTTCTGAATACCCCTTGATTCAAGGATTGGTTTAGTTTATTGTAAGTTTAAGTTAGTTTTAGGTTAGGTTATGTTTTCTTAACATTTTTTTTTTCCTCATTGTACCTAGAGTAACAAAAATGATAAATCATATACTTTTAAAGTTATGAAAATGAACAGTGCTTAAATCACGAAAGGCAAATTAAAGCTGAAGAGCCACAGCTGACCACTTATTATGTAAACCAAATGTAATTATTATAAGAAAGATTCAATAAAGTATATTTAATTCAAAAAAAAAAAAATTCCCTCGAACCCGTTGTTTCATCTTCATAACTGAAATCCCCTCACACATGGCAAACATACAGAAAAATTCCCATTCCAAAACCAGCGACCCAAGCAAACAACCGGCAAACTCGTTTCATGTCTTATCACTCGGGGCTTTAATTTGCGCAGAGAATTCTCCGCCAAATCCGCGGTATACAAGCCAACCGAACCGGAACAACGAAAGCAAAAGCTCCCACTTTCAGAACCAGCAGAGAGTGTTCTTATCTGTTGGTTCCGTTGCCGCTACTGCTGCTGCTGGGCGCTTCTGATACAAAAATCATCATCAAACGACCCGTGCAAATTGAAAGACTCAAAGTTTGTGTTTCATCCGGTGGTTCTCGGTAGTGGATTATTCGCGGTTGAAGAAGTGCAAATATCGAGGAAGCATGCTTCTTTTTTCCGGTCAGTAATGGGAATTTCCCAGAATTTCATGCTTTTGAAGTGTCTCTCGAAAATGTTGCACTGCTGGTAACAAAATTGACAGAACTGAAATTAACCGTTCAAAGTTTTCATTCCGTTTTCCACAGAATCAGAATCACTATCACTAACGAACTTTTTTCCACACCCCACTCAATACATCACTTTTGGCTGGTTGGCAGTTGACCCGCTTTCCGGGATGTGCACTCTCAATTGATGTTGATAAATTTCGTTTGCGCGCTTTGTTTGTATTGAACCAATACAGCTAAAAGCTTTCGAGGAAAGCATTTATTTTTTTCATTTCTGTGTTTAAATGTATTAGGGACACGAATTGAATTTGCCTCATGTTCTTTGTGAGTGTGGTGTGATGGAGCTTGTTGCTTCGCGGGCGGTTATTTTTTTATCAGATCCTTGTTTGACCCAATTTACCACTCTGCTTTCACAACCCTTCATTAAGGGTTTTCCATCCTTTTTTTTTTCGCTTGCATTGTACGGGATGATGACCTTCAAAGAGAACCTTAATCACGATTTGACACTTGAGGGTTTTAATTCGAATCATGAATTAGCTCGTTCACATAATCCTTCAAAACCATGTTTTTTCAGTGAAAGCTTAACGTGAAGACTTCCATCATTGTCACGATTTTTCGTTCAAAGATATAAATTTTGCGTCGCTTTCAATATTTTGACAAAATTCCTTCAACAAGTTGTTTAGAATAGTGCCCTACATATGCTGATTCCTTTTGGTAACGATTATCCTATTCCTTGTAAAGTTATGGAAATCGTCATTAATCAATGATTGCCAACTAGGATGTCAATGATTGTACCACAAAATTATATAAATTTTGAAACACAATTGCTTTAGATCAAAAATTCCTTCAGTGGCTTCAAGAAGGCAACAACCAGCACATGCTGATTCATTTTGGTGCAAAAATTCGTTAAATTGAATTTAATACTGAATATTTTATAGTGATGATCAAATTTCTTCGAAAATGATCAACGGCTTCACCTTAAAATTACAACAATATGTTTGAATCTAAAATTGTATCGATAGTTTTCCGTAGTTTTCAAAACAAAAATATGCGTAACAAAAATCTTGGTGCAAAAAGTCTGGTTGGTGTGCACCTTTAGATGCAGTACTTTTGCCTTCTTACAAAAGAAAGGTTTAAGGTTTGCTTTTAGAAAAAACACTCTTCTCAGAAATCTTAAAAAAATCGTGCGCGGCGAGGTCCCAGAAAAAATCCTATTACTAAATTGAAGGTTTAACTGCGCTCTTTCGATTGAATTTTGGCCCGAAACCCGGAACTCAAAGTCTGATTTTTGAGAGCTCTTTTTCTGAAATAACGTCATGATTCGAAATCCGGACACTTAGTAGCATATCATTTTTGTTATAGCTGACAAAAAATCATGCAATAAGTTGGAAATGAAGAAATACCATCAGGATGTAGTATTAACAGTCACTTTTAAGAGAATGCATGCAAAATATGTCTTTTCTAACAATTTTTCTTCAGAATTTGAAAATTAAAATGACTTGTTGTGCTTCGAATCCCGGACACTGATAAAAGCTGATTCGAAATCCGGACACTTTTGCTTCGAATTCCGGACACTCGTTTTTGCTAATGGATCGCACAAATTTGGACTGAAATGTTACTGAATGGTATTCTTTAGGTCTCAAATAAGCTGTTAACATCAAAACAATTGGAATTTTATATAAAAAATTGCTTGAATTTAAGGAAATCAAAACCATAAATTTTTACTTTGCCTTCCCAGTGCTTCGGACGCCTATGAAATATTTCACGTGAAATGTTTCACACTTATGGTAATCTTATAATTTTATTTTATTTAATTGTTTTGACATTAACTACAGCGTTCAAACAAACTTTAAATGAAAGTTGATGTTAGAATGCATCAAATAACCCATTTTTGACATTTATAATGCGAACTTATATCCAAATAATTGATAAAAGAAGATAAGGTGTCCGGGTTTCGAAGCGTCCGAGAATTCGAATCATGACGTTACTTGAGCGATGTCTGTATCCGCTCTTAAAAAATTGTGTCTTCCATCATTGGAAAACCGCTCGTAAAACCCACAATTTTTATATTTCAAATTTGTAGCCATGGGGTCGGAGACGAACATTTTATTTTTCGATTCTCAATTTTCGACCAATAAATGTGGTCAAAGCCATTTTTAGAGGTAGTTTTTTGGACTATTTTACAGATAACACCATCAAATTAAAAGAATTCAGTTTCAAACAAAAAGCCATTCGAAAACATGCACCATAAACTGCTTGGGCCCAAAATTTGAAGCTTTTCCAAAATGTATTTCCAGAGATATAGCCATATTAGTGTTTTTCGTCTTATTTTTACCCTATTTTTTTCTATTAAATTGTTGGTTTTATATAGAATAATATACTGAACATCAAATTAGAAGTCCCGGCACGTTCTCGCTCGAAAGATTGACGACTTGTCAAGTCGTCAAGTCGTCAAGTCGTCAAGTCGAAAGGTCGAAGCATAAACACCAGCATATTCACGCTTGCGTGTTTTACGCTGCGCGTGAATGTGTTTTATTTAGCTTCTCATAATAGATCGACAAAGTGCAATAGCGATACATATTTTTTTTAAGTTAATCATAGACTAACATTAAAGACTGAGTACCTTTTAAAGTTTTCTTATAATGTCAATCCAATATGTATTTCTAAATTAAATTTTAATAGCTTGCGACTCATAATGTACCTCTGAAATTAAAAAAAAAAGTATTCGAGGTTTAGCCTAAAAATATTTGAAGCATTAGGTAAAATTCTCATTGGGTGGTACTCTTTTTTTTTTCTTAAAAATTAATTGCACCAATATATTTGTCAGAGTTTCATCATTTTGTAAGAAATGCTCTATTTCACCTCTAATGATATTAAATCGGGTTTTTTTGGTAATGGGCTGAAAACGTAGCCCACTAACTGGGTGATCAAAAATGACAAGGAGAACATCGATGCAGTATATTTTCTCTACAAAAACAAATAAAAGAAAAGAAACTCAACAGAAATTATCGAGGGTTTACACTCAATTTCTTTTTGAATGTGCCATAAAATTTCATGAAAATAAAAAAAAATGTTTTGTTGATTTTCTTTTTTGCATCCACTGACCCCTCGATCATTTGCTTTTTTATTGTTTGTTGTCGTTTATTTACTTTCAAACATTCAACATAACGCCCTTTAAAATGTTAGTCTTGATTCCAAAAAATCCTTGAAAAAATCTATGTTTTTTTTCGAAAAGATCGATAAATTTCACGGATGTTTCATTTTTTAACATTGAATCAGACAGAGTTATCTACAGGCGCAACAAATGGAAATTACAGGCTACTGTGTCAACATTTAAATAAAAAAAGGTGTTTTAAAATGCATTAGGGGTCATTTCGCGCCAACTGACACACCACTCAAAATGCACATTTTCTGATCGACCTCAAATTTGGTGGAGCTCTCCCCCATCGTGGCCTATTTCCATACAAATAGAGCCTTTTTGTATGGATCGTGGACAAACGCCAACCCCCAAGGTGTCCACGTGGTTTATGGATGGTCCCTAGAGGCTGGAGCTTATAAAAGAACGGACATCTTAAAATACTGAAACTGGCACCACTACATGCTCATCAGTCAAAATACCTTGCAGCACTGCAATTGTCAAAGCACCTGCGTGACTCTTTTCAAATTCTCTTTTGATCAGTCAATTGAACCAAAACAAACTGAGTTTAAACAAAGTTTATGGTTGGTATAAATCTAAAATAAGATGCTGCGTTTTCAAAAAAAAAATTAAAACAAAATTCCAACGAAGTTATTAGCGCCCGACACTGACCATTTTTGAGCGGAATTAACACACAACGACATAATGAGTTTACGAATCAAATCAAAATTTAAATTGAAAACGAAAATTTAAATTGTTTTGTTTTCAATTTGTGTTTTGCACTTTTTCGAATAAAATATAAATCACCCAAATTACAATACTTCCCATCGGTTGAACACCAACTGTAATTTCTTCTGCTCGAATGGTACCTCCGTTTGACAGTTCTCGTGCTTCGATTGGTACTTTTGTTTTGAGATGGCCATTCTCTAATAAGCTCAAGGCTCTCTAATGGTCCCTAATGAAAACAGCACAGGGTGCACAGCAACCAAGGAAGTTGTTGTCTTCTTATTCGAAAATTGACAAATTTACAGATCCAATCCTGCAACTAGCTGATAGTCAACCCTTCGAAATCACTTTGTCAAGATAGCTATCAAAAGCTCTTATAGGACGTCAATACCATCTCCCTACAGGGGTAGGTTAATCTCAGAACCGGGTGCTGATCATGATTACAGCAGAATTTAATCGCTAAATGAATGCGGTTCTGCTCAGGACTGTACGATGCGACAATATAGGGGAGAGTGGGGAGACTTGATCCCCTTTTTTTGTATCGCACATAACTCTGTCAATTTCTCACAAAACTATAAACTTTTTGCATGAATTGAAAGCTTAAACATTCATCTATGTTTGGCTAATAAGGATATTTCATCAGATTAACTCTTCGAATCATGCCAAGCGTTTTAAAAAAATATTTTAAACCGGCATTTTAAAAATGTTAGGGGTAACTTGATCCCCCTATCAACATTTTGAAGAAATCTTAAGCAAAATGTTTCTTATTCATCCAAACTTTTAATTTTCTATAAGCTACAGCAATTTCACATAAAACCTGTACGTTTGTGTTCAAAATATAACAAGTTTATTATGTTAAATATTTAAAAACTTAAAATATTATTTTTTAGACCAAAATTAAGCATGTTTACAAAAGCTGGAAATTTTTGTTTACGAAACTTTTGAAAAATGGTTCAAACTGCAGTAAGTTATGTACAACTATACTAAAGGAAACTATGTATGAAAACCCAGCTCAATTGATTAATCTTGAGGCTGATTCCAGTGACTGTAAAAATGCAGGGATCAAGTCTCCTAAACGCACTTTTTAAACAATTGATTGTAAAAATAGTATGACGATAAATTTAACATCAAATGCGTAAGGGTTTTGGAGTTGATAAGTTTATCAAACAATTCATGTATAAAAATATTTTTTGAATAATTTTTGAGTGTTTTCTATACATATCAATACAAAGAAAAAGATCTCTTGGAAGTTTTTGCAGCTCGTTTTAGAAAAATGTGTGTAACTGAATCTAAACATTTTTTAAGTTTGTTCTTTGTTTTCTACAATGAGTTTTAGTTAATTTCGCACAACTTTCTAGAACAAAGCTAATTGTTTTACCCACATGCTGACGAGATACAGGCTTGGGATCAATTGTCCCCGGGGATCAAGTCTCCCCACTCTCCCCTACAAACCTTCAATAAATTACTCCCTCCTATTTAGCGTGCTAAATCGTCTGCTGTCTGCTTTCAATTTACTGGATTTGTTGTGTGCCCTGCTTTTGGTTGGCCAGTTTGAGAGGGTGCCCTTCCGGTCCTTAACGATGGTCGTCTGGCATTCCGGTCTGGTCTGCAGTAAAAGGGACACTTTGGTTGTGACCCAATGTGTGTGTTTCCAGATGAGTTGAACGAATTTAAAACACATTCAAAGGACCTGGAGACGATAAGAGTGCCTTTGGGGCCGTTCCTTTAAGTTTCCTCATTTTTGTGAAGATGCCTTAAAGCGCCTCTCCAGAGTGCCTTCAAGTGCTGGACTTTTCGTGTGCGGTATTGTACATTGGAGAAGTTGGATCGACTAGTGGCTGGCCAAGCAGAAGATGCTTCGGTTCCAGTTTGTTCAGCAAAGCTGGTCTAAATATAGCTGCTCCTCTGCTTCATCTCTCGATAACGTTTGCAAGTACACGGAGGGAAATTCCAGTTTAGATGGCATTAAATAAGTTCACCAGAACTGAAATTATCTTTAATTTGTTATGCTGTTGTCAAATTGAAATTCATTTAGAGTCTGTTACAAATTTTGAATTACAGGAAAAGGAGATTATGAAATTTCATAATACTTAACACTCTGATAAAAGACTTCTTTTTCTCTCCGTGCTCTGTTACCAGTCCAGCCAAACAAAACTCATAAAGATGGTTGATGTTAAGGAGGGGGTTTGGTCCGTGTTCAATCGAGAGTTGTTGGCTTATTTTCTTTAAACAGCAGAACAGCCAGCACAGTCGATCTCGATTCCAGTTGGATTAAGATGTAAATGTATTCCACGTGGGAATTGCAAGCTGTCTGTTCCAAGAGCCAAACGAGGGAATCATCGTCGTTGTTTGTGACCATTTTCGAGCAACCAACAATCTCCGTTAATGTGATTGTTTTGCTGTTGCCGGTGTTGCCGGAATAACCTTTGCCATTTGAATTGATTTGTCTGAGCTATAATCATCCTTCATTGATGTTTCCGAGCGTTTGAAATATTTAATACGAAATCAATGGCAAAGGCCAGGTAGATGGCGGCTCCTCTTTGGAATATTTGCTTCTCCGAAATTTATTATCGAATAAAGCCCTCCCTTGAAATCAAGCGAGATATCCCCCAAACAGATACGGATCGTTTCGTCCTTGAGCCAAAATTCCACCATATCGCTTCCCGAGCGGATAAGCTGGCTCGACCAGCCAGATCAATCAAACGTGGGAAATTCAATCTTGGCAAGTGCTTCAAGTCCATCCGAGTGGTGGTGGCGGCGGCGGCGGCGGCGAATGAATGGTGTAATTTTGGCCCAATAGCCAGACGATTGACTGCTACTCCGCCCACCCACACACACACATCTCCCGAGCAATCAATAAAGCTCGAGCCAAAAACGTGCCGGGCGTTAGTTTCAACTGACGGAAACGAAACTAACGAAACGATACGCAAACCAGGAACCAGGAACAGTGGGGTTGAATCCGCGCGTGACGAGTTCTGGAACGTGTTAATTGTAACTATTAACAGCGCGCGAACAAAGTGCGTCACGATTCAGGGGGAATGACGAGAACATTTTAAGAATACAGCTATTCTGGAACGTTTTTGTCCTCATAAAAAATATATTTTATAGTTATATTTTACATGATTTCAACTTTTTTTATTTTTTCATTCCAAAGCAAAATGAATTACAAAAAGCTTTAGGCATGACTACAGAGCCAAAAAATTACAAAATATCTTGGAAACCAGGTAAAAAGTTTTGTCTGCTAAAATTTCAGTCTTTTAACGATCTGAGATCAAGAAATCATAAACTTTCAATCATCTTAAAAGGCATAATCCATATAGTAAGTAGGGTAGCGTAGTCATGAATGAAACACTTTTGGTTTTTAACTTTCAATAATTTATTTTTTTTTCCTCATCATTTTATAATGAGTTTTTTGTTGCATTTTCTTTCAATAAAAGTATTCTAACATTGAACAAAATATGAAATTGATCCGACCTCTAAAGCCAGTCCTATTCAACTGTTTCATTGCAATCGGCCGCATTGCATTTCATTGCATTGCACAGTGGTCCAGATCGCAAAATTAAGTGGAAAATGGATTTTCCGAAAAATGGTTAAGTTTTGGAGCTTTGGTGTCTTCAGAAGAGTTGTTGCATATGGAAAGAGGCAACTTTTGGTTTGGTTGAAAATTAGGGTGGTTCACGATTAGGGTGATTTTGGAAATCTAACTTTACAGGAATATTTTTGGGATTTTTTTCGTCTTCTAGAAAGTTGACGGGCTTGCCAATCCAAGCAACTTTGTCGAAGTCACCAAAATTTTATCTCGTAATTTACGCCTTCTACGACCAAATTTATAGAAAGCATCTGAGCAAACCTTCAAAAATCAGTTTTTTTAACGTGGCAATTCAGGGTTAAGTTTTAGAGAAAAGTGGTATTCGGAGCACTTTTAGAGCTCTAAAAACAAACATTTTTATTATCTGACAAGTCAATTTGGACTTAAGGGTCAAAAGTTACAGCGATTTTAAGGTAAAAAAGATGCAAATTTAAAACTTAAATATCTCGTAAAGGCGCAAGCCAAATTTTAAGCACAAGGCTGCATTTGAAAGAAGAGATCCAGCACTACAAACGCTGAAAAAATCTCAGGGGTGTTTTTCTTTAAACTCGAGATATCTTCATTTGTAAAAGTCTAATTTTCAAGGGAAAACCTTATGGGACCACCCTAACGAATTTGGAAAAATGTCCAAATATATGTTTTTCCATGTAATTTTGCCCGCTGAATCTGAATCTGCCCTCAGAATTGACCCAAAGTGTCGAAAAATCGATTTTTCATCACATTTTGGGTTTAAATGATAATTTTACATGGAAACCCAAAATATGACCAAAAATCGATTTTTCGACACTTTGGGTCAATTCTGAGGGCAGATTCAGATTCAGCGGGCAAAATTACATGGAAAAACATATATTTGGACATTTTTCGAAATTCGTTAGGGTGGTCCCATAAGGTTTTCCCTTGAAAATTAGACTTTTTCAAATGAAGATATCTCGAGTTTAAAGAAAAACACCCTGAGATTTTTCAGCGTTTGTAATCAAAAGCCTTGCGCTTTACGAGATATTTAAGTTTTAAATTTGCATCTTTTTACCTTAAAATTGCTGTAACTTTTGACCCTTAAGTCCAAATTGACTTGTCAGATAATAAAATGTTTGTTTTTAGAGCTCTAAAAGTGCTCCGAATACCACTTTTCTCTAAAACTTAACCCTGAATTGCCACGTTAAAAAAACTGATTTTTGAAGGTTTGCTCAGATGCTTTCTATAAATTTGATCGTAGAAGGCGTAGATTACGAGATAAAATTTTGGTGCCTTCGACAAAGTTGCTTGGATTGGCAAGTCCATCAACTTTCTAGAAGACGAAAAAAATCCCAAAAATATTCCTGTAAAGTTAGATTTCCAAAATCAAAAGTTGCCTCTTTCCATATGCAACAACTCTTCTGAAGACACCAAAGCTCCAAAACTTAACCATTTTTCGGAAAATCCATTTTCCACTTAATTTTGCGATCTGGACCACTGTGCATTGGCCGATCTGTAAACTGTTCCGAATATGAGGGATGACTGTACTATGTGTCCGGATTTCGAATCATGACGTTACATGCTTGTTTTCCAGCTGTCAACCGCAATTTTAATGTGCGAAAGTTCTGTAAAAAATGTAAGAAATGTAAATAAACAAAAACTGGTTGCCTAGTTTTTCGAATTATTGTTGTCAAAAGTCCGAAAGAAAATGTCGGACAAAATCCAAGTTATAGTATTGAACCTTGCACTATAACTTGGATTTTGCTCGCACTTTTCTCTCGCAATTTTGACAACAAAAATTTCAAAAAACTAGACAACCAGTAGTTGTTTATTTACATTTCCAGTCGCAGTTTCCCCCAAACTGGACTTTCGCACTTTAAAATTGCGATTGACAGCTGAAAAACAAGCGACAAACATCGGCTCGCTTTGATCATTTTGCCTTCCTCACTGAGGTAAGGCTATACTGCCCCTAATCGCATAAATGTCCCATATGCATTTTCATCATTTTTGAGTTATTGATGCAGTTTGGTTCAAAATCGTGTGCTCTTTCAGAAAAGCCTATAACATCCACTACTTTGTTCTAGAAATCTGGAGGAAATCCAGTTTTAGCTTAGCTTAGCTTAGTTGACCGTACTCTAGCCGAGCATAAAGCTCGCAATAGTTAGGTTGGCGCCGATAAGGAAAATAAATGCGTCAGGAATGTGCCGAATGACACATTACCACTCATTTGTCCTTTTGGTCGACTCCTCACGATCAACGGGGGAAGTGGGGGAGGGATGTGATGATTGGATACCCTATAGAGATGCCTAAGAACTTAGACGACCTCCAAGATATCCGGATTTGGAAGGGGAAAGGGTTTGAAGGGATACTTCACCGACGAATGAAGTAGTGGGCATTGATTGGTATATATCAGTTAAATCCAGTTTTTTCTAGAAAACTTAACACGTAGCCTTATGTGTGGGACAAAATTCAAACGCGTTTTTCTCAGCTTGCTGTTTTTGCATATGGAACATTTATGCGAACATGGGCAGTATAATCCTGCTCTAAAAATGAACTTTTTATTAAAAGCTCAAAGACCCACCTTCATGTATAAATATCGACTCAGAATCGAAAACTGAAAAAATGTTTGTGTGTGTATGTGTGTGTATGTGTGTGTGTATGTGTGTGTGTATGTATGTATGTGACCAAAATTCTCACTGAGTTTTCTCAGCACTGGCTGAAACAATTTTGACCAGACCAGTTGTATTCGACTTGGTCTAGGGTCCCATACATCGCTATTGAATTGTTTGAAGTTTCGATAACTAGTTCAAAAGTTATGTATAAAAATGTGTTTTTACATATATCCGGATCTCATTTATATGCATGTAAATGATGTTTGGATCCATCATCCGACCCATCGTTTGTTAGGTAATCAATAGACCTTTCCAACGAGTCTACAACATTGAAGATCTGGCAACCCTGTCTCGAGTTATGACCACTTAAGTGATATTTAACTACTTTTTTGAAGCCGGATCTCACTGAAATGTATGTAAACTATGTTCGGATTCATCATCCAACCCATCGTTGGTTAGATAATTGAGAGACCTTTCCAACGAGTCCACAACATTGAAGATCTGGAAACCCTGTCTCGAATTATGACCACTTAAGTGATATTTATGTACTTTTTTGAAGCCGGATCTCATTCAAATGTATGTAAATGATGTCCGGATCCATCATCCGACAAATCGTTGGTTAGGTAATCAATAGACCTTTCCAACGAGTCTACAACATTGAAGATCTGGCAACCCTGTCTCGAGTTATGACCACTTAAGTGATATTTAACTACTTTTTTGAAGCCGGATCTCACTGAAATGTATGTAAACTATGTCCGGATTCATCATCCAACCCATCGTTGGTTAGATAATTGAGAGACCTTTCCAACGAGTCTACAACATTGAAGATCTGGAAACCCTGTCTCGAATTATGACCACTTAAGTGATATTTATGTACTTTTTTGAAGCCGGATCTCATTCAAATGTATGTAAATGATGTCCGGATCCATCATCCGACACATCGTTGGTTAGGTAATCAATAGACCTTTCCAACGAGTCTACAACATTGAAGATCTGGCAACCCTGTCTCGAGTTATGACCACTTAAGTGATATTTAACTACTTTTTTGAAGCCGGATCTCACTTAAATGTATGTAAACGATGTCCGGATTCATCATCCAACCCATCGTTGGTTAGGTAATTGAGAGACCTTTTCAACGAGTCCACAACATTGAAGATCTGGCAACTTTGTGGACCCTGAGGAAGGCATGAACCACATAGGTGGATTTACTTAGTTTTTAAGGAAACTTTAAATTTCTCAAGGCAGTTTGACAAGTCGCAAAAGTGCGATTGATAGTAATAATTTAGTGTGAAGTTCAGGTAAGTGAGAATTGCGCAATGCCTACAAGGATCAATATGTTTGAAAACAAATAAGGCCGTTGCAAATATTTTTCAAAGTTTATGTTGTCCTCCTTCCCCACTTTAAAATCGGTCCAAAAAATCAGAGGGCATTTAAAAAAAAAACATTTTTTCATAAAAAAAAAGTCTAATCAACTGAAAACAATCCAAAATGCATTTCCTGCATTAATATACATATTTAGCATGTTTAAGCTGGTTTCAAAATATTTTGAATTTTTATGAAACTTCAATGTACAACACCAAAAAAACTTTTTTTTTAAACAAATGTTTCATAAATACTTAGATATTTTTTAACTAATGATTGCACAACAACTAGACGAGTGTATAATGCATTTTAAACAATTTTTTGAATTCAAATATTGAAACCATGGCTCGTAATTCCAATTTTAAGACTTTTTTTTTCGTTTGCCCCCTCCCCCTCCCCTCGACTTTGGTCAAAAAACTTTAAATTCAGGCTAACCATTTTAACCTTTTTGAAATGTCAGTCTAGATGTTGAAATATTGAAAAATGTTAAAAAAAATTAACTTTACTCGCAAAATCGAGATCATAGAAAATTCTAAATAAATTAAAACTCAATCTTGGCTTTTTTTATGACATGTTCTACACACAGAAAAAAAATCATGGTAATATTACATCTGGGAAGGGGTACATCTTTTATGTCAGAAAAAAAATAGTAATTTTACCTCTGAAAATGTGTAATTTTACCACTTATCTAGTGCAATGTCACTTTTTCAGTCTAAATTTAGGTTCAATTACATAATAAAAGAGGTAATATTCAACCTTTCAAAATTACACCTTTCAAATTTAAACTATTTTTTTAATGTGTATCTAAAAGAAAAGGGCCAAAGTAAAAAATATTGTAAATTTGGAAGCTTGAATATTACCTCTTTTATGATGTAATTTTACCTCAATTTAGACTGGAAAAGTGACATTACACCAGAAAAGTGTTATAATTACACATTTCCAGAGGTAAAATTACACCTTTTTTCTGACATAAAAGATGTACTCCTTCCCAGATGTAATATTACCATGATTTTTTTTCTGTGTAGGTTTCCGTTGGCTTCAACTTTACCCCAATCCTCCTTTCTTTAACGGATTTGCATGCATTTCAACAGCTGAGTTTTCCAAAAACAACAACAACAAAAAAGAAAAGTGTTTATTCGCGTCTGTCTGTGTTTATATACGATGCAAATGCCGGCCACGGCGGGCGGCTCGGTTCGATCCATTAGCATTGGGCGTTAAAATTGGATTTTATCGATCCCATTTTTTCACCACTTTTGCTTTTGGGGCCGACTAGCCGACTAGGTTTTTTTTTTTTTTTTTGCCAGAACGTTTCGCCACTCATTATTCGGCTCGCGCGGATAGTTGGAAATTTTCGAGGTTTTCATTTGATTGGATGTTTTATCGCGATGAGAACGTTTCCAGGATGAGTTTATTCGTTTCGATCGCTGCCAATTTGAGTTAGGTACTTTCAAAAGTCATTGATTTTGTCCAATACTGAGCATCTTTCGTAATCGGTTTTACTAACAACGAACCTAGTCAAATTGGCAAACGGTAAATCACATTCACTTTTTTGTCCCTCCATTCGTTTGAGCACCAGTCAATCATTGTTCATAATTTGATTATCACGCTTCATGCTCGCAACTCCAATTACCGACGTTTCCACGCAAATCATCTGCCGACTTGTCTTATCTGTTGCGTTGCACGAACTTCACTCGACTGCCATTACTTTGATTACCTTTTCCTTTTTACTACGCGCAAATTTTTTGTCGTGATCCGATGTCATTTCAAAGTGATTGCGAGTTCCCGTTATTTTTTTATATTTATTCAAATGTTTTATTATTTATAAGACAATGACAAGGTTATAATCCATATCTTTACAATGTTGAATTATTTACAAACATTGCAAAGTGCTCTAGAATACAAAATTAGGTATTTGATTTTTATTTTATTTTATTTTATAAAAATGGTGTTTTGACTTCAATCAAATGAGAAAACTTATGGATGGTAAAATTGGTGGTTTATTTCCATTTTTTTTTTTAAACTCTACATTTTTTAAGTTCTGGGAATATTTTTTACTTGATTTGATTTGTGACCACAAAAAACATTACAGAATTGTGCATCATTTCCGATATAAATCCACATAAAGTTTAAAAATATTGTCCAGAGCACAATTAAAATAATGCTAATATTTTATTCACAACATTTCTCGAAATTTTCATTCCTCGACATTGAAAATCGGATCAATACTGCAGCAAAAAAATAAAATTTTGACAATTTTATTTTGTATTTATCTTAAAATTTTGTATGACCAAAGACAATTTTTCATAATTGGTCAACTTATACAAACTAAAAGCTGACCATTCAAAAATATATTTAAATTCTAAAATCTTTATTGTCAGAACGGAATATGAGATCAAAAATTAAGCCCGATATTAAAAAAAGGTATTTTTGCCCAGGTCACTTTTTATCAAATTCTGAAATATTATTATAGGAGCAGTTCCCTACCAAAACCACAAATGGATTTTATTAGCATTTTTTGATTTGACTCAAACTTTTTGGGAGCCTCCCCAAGACCAAAGGAGCTATTTTGTGTCACTGGTTCACCCATACAAGTGTTCATACAATTTTAGCAGTTGTCCATACAAAAACGGTACGTAAATATTCAAACAACTGTAACTTTTAGTGAATTACTTGGTTATTTAAAAAAAAATCAAAATTTCATGCAAAAAGAAATTATGATCTAATTAAAAAAGAAATTAGCAATCGAAAAGTACTTAAAACATTTTTTGATAAAGGACTCCATTTTCACGATATAGCGACCGGAAGTTTGATTTTAGCGAAATATTTGCAGTTTTTCGATTTTTAAAAACTGTGACCATGAGTGACCACAAGAGATTTTTTTTTTGAAAAGTTTAGAAAATTTGCTATGAAGTTGTCTAAGACGTTGAAGATTGGACCATTGGTTGCTGAGATACAGCGGCTTAAAGATAAAGAAACAGGGAATTGCAGTTTTCGCTTGTTCACGATTTTGGGAACTCTTTTTTCTCCGTGTTAGTCTCACCCTAACAACCCTCCATTTTCTAATGTCGATATCTCAGCAAATAATGGTTCGATTTTCAATGTTAAAATATGAAACATTCATGAAATTTTTCGATCTCTTCGAAAACAATATTTTTAAAAATTTTGAATCATGACTAACATTTCAAAAAGGCGTAATATTGAATGTTAGTCTTGATTCAAAAATTTTAAAAATATTATTTTTTAAAAGATCAAAAATTTCACGTTTGACTCCATCATTGATAACGTCATGATTCGAAATCCGGACACTTAGTAGCATATCATTTTTGTTATAGCTGGCAAAAAATCATGTAATAAGTTGGAAATGAAGAAATATCATCAGGATGTAGTATTAACAGTCAGTTTTAAGAGAATGCATGCAAAATATGTCTTTTCTAACAATTTTTCATCAGAATTTGAAAATTAAAATGACTTGTTGTGCTTCGAATCCCGGACACTGACAAAAGCTGATTCGAAATCCGGACACTCGATTTTACTTATGAATCGCACAAATTTGGACTGAAATGTTAGTGAATGGCATTCTTTAGGTCTCAAATAAGCTGTTAACATTAAAACAATCGATAGTTTATATAAAAATTTGCTAGAATTTAAGAAAATCGAAACCATAAATTTCTGCTTTGCCTTCCCGGTGATTCGAACGCCACTGAAATATTTCAAGTGAAATGTTTCGCATTTTTGGTAAACTTCTAATTTTATTGTATTTAATTGTTTTGGCATTAACTACAGCGTTCAAACAAACTTTAAGTGAAAGTTGATGTTGGAATTCATCAAATTACACAGTTTTGACATTCATAATGCGAACTTAAATCCAAATAATTGATAAAACAAAATGAAGTGTCCGGGTTTCGAAGCGTCCGGGAATTCGAATCATGACGTTAGTTCCTAAATTATTTACCATCAAACTTTAAAAATCGTCGTTGTCACAATATAGCACACGACAAACGGAAAAAAGTATAACAAATTTCTAAAAAACAGATAAAACAGTTAAATTTTACACATAATCTACCATAAAATCGTAGATATTGTTTATTATCACCACTAAGACTTTTTCCTATGATGATTTCAGGTATTCCATCGTTTACTTAAGCTCAAGCTTGATCAACTTCACAGTAATCAAAGATCAAACGAATCGTCAAATCGTGCCCGTCCCGATGTCTCCACTCCAGTTTCACAACCCATCAATCAAGATCGACCAGTCAGAGTTCGAAAAGGAAGCGAAACGCAAAAAAAAACGCAACGCCTCACGTCGCCGAATGACACGGAAAGAAATGAAAAACAATTTTCCGGCTCCACGAGCCGTTGTTGATTATGTTCTTTCAACTCAGTCGCGTGCTCCTGTCGTCGCGGGGTTTGCTTCCTGGAATTATTTATTATTTACACCCAGGATGACGGGAGAATGGTGTGGCGGGGGGATGGTGCTGGCCCCAAACAGGTGTCTAAATTCAACAGCAATCTTTATTTTTTCTAGCACTCACGCTCGGGGGTTTTGTGAGAGCTGTCACGTGGAAACGAAAAAGAGATTTTTTGGAAAAGCGCATGTTTTTTTTTAATTTTTGCATTGGAGGTTTGTTTCTCAATTTTCTTGAATAAAATTTTATGAAAAAAAAACTTTCAAGTTATTCTAAGTTTTACATAAATAACTGTTTACCCTAGTAGCGCGGAAGCCTACAACCAGCCTGCTTTTCCGGAGCACGCCCGCTCAACGCTTTTCACAGAAGATACAGATCTTACGGACTTTGAACCAATTGCCAAAGGCTGTGTGTGTGTATGTGCTGCCTGTGGGCGTTTGAATGTGGGCCCGGAAAACCTTGTTGCCTTGCGGTACACACAAAATCGAGTTTGATGTGGATGTTTTCGATTCGATTTTAAGCTTACTTTCAAAAACGCTCCAAATTTAGACTTTGAGCCCAGGATTAAACGAACACGAAGGAGCTTCCCAGATGTGATTTTAAGAGGACTCTTAAATCTGTAAAGAAAACATCAAACCTGAGTCTCGGTTTGTTCTTTTTCTGGGTGTCCTGCCGTTTTTCCATTCACGCAGTCGGAAAATCGTTTGATGGAAAATAGCAGCAGTCGACGCAACATGTGGTTGTTGTATTCATGGCATTCATGGAGTTGTATGAAGTTGATGTTTCGTAATGTGTTGGCTGATGTTGTCTGTTACTTCTGCCGGTGGTGGTGTTATGCTTTTGGTAACACGATTGGTGCTAATGTACAGAGCCAATACGGAATAGAGTTGTCAGACTGGCTTTTCTTTCCCTTTTTTCCCTTGTCTCCTTGAGGGATTGGGAGGAAATATTTCGGGGAAGGCTATTTCCGATGACTATTCAGGCATTGTGAGGCATTGTTAACATTAATGGTAAAGTGAAATTGATGGATATTTAATGTGGAATAATTTATGATATGAAAAGCATTTTGCAACGGGACCATCCATAAACCACGTGGACTCTTTTTTGGGAATCTGTAACCCCCCCCCCTCCCCCTCGTGGACCCCCCCCCCCATAAAGTGTCCACGTGGTTTATGGATGGTCCCAACAGTTATTAACTCAAATATATTTAAACCAATAGAGCAGTTCTCTAGGATTTCGGTCATTCGATTTTTTTTGTATTTTTTAATCCGACTGAAACTTTTTTGGTGCCTTCGGTATGCCCAAAGAAGCCATTTTGCATCATTAGTTTGTCCATATAATTTTCCATACAAATTTGGCAGCTGTCCATACAAAAATGATGTATGAAAATTCAAAATCTGTATCTTTTGAAGGAATTTTTGATCGATTTGGTGTCTTCGGCAAAGTTGTAGGTATGGATACGGACTACACTGGAAAAAATAATACACGGTAAAAAAATTTGGTGATTTTTTATTTAACTTTTGTCACTAAAACTTGATTTACAAAAAACACTATTTTTAATTTTTTTATTTTTGATATGTTTTAGAGGACATAAAATGCCAACTTTTCAGAAATTTCAGGTTGTGCAAAATCATTGACCGAGTTATGAATTTTTAATCAATACTGATTTTTCAAAAATCGAAATTTTGGTCGTAAAATTTTTAACTTCATTTTCGATGTAAAATTAAATTTGCAATCAAAAAGTACTTTAGTGAAATTTTGATAAAGTGCACCGTTTTCAAGTTATAGCCATATTTAAGTGACTTTTTTGAAAATAGTCGCAGTTTTTCATTTTTTAAAATTAGTGCACATGTTTGCCCAGTTTTGAAAAAAATATTTTTGAAAAGCTGAGAAAATTCTCTATATTTTGCTTATTCGGACTTTGTTGATACGACCTTTAGTTGCTGAGATATTGCAATGCAAAGGTTTAAAAACAGGAAAATTGATGTTTTCTAAGTTTCACCCAAACAACCCACCATTTTCTATCGTCAATATCTCAGCAACTAATGGTCCGATTTTCAATGTTAATATATGAAACAATTGTGAAATTTTCCGATCTTTTCGAAAAAAATATTTTCAAAATTTTCAAATCAAGACTAACATTTCAAAAAGGCCAAACATTCAATATTACGCCCTTTTAAAATGTTAGTCTTGATTTGAAAATTTTGAAAATATTTTTTTCGAAAAGATCGGAAAATTTCACAATTGTTTCATATATTAACATTGAAAATCGGACCATTAGTTGCTGAGATATTGACGATAGAAAATGGTGGGTTGTTTGGGTGAAACTTAGAAAACATCAATTTTCCTGTTTTTAAACCTTTGCATTGCAATATCTCAGCAACTAAAGGTCGTATCAACAAAGTCCGAATAAGCAAAATATAGAGAATTTTCTCAGCTTTTCAAAAATATTTTTTTCAAAACTGGGCAAACATGTGCACTAATTTTAAAAATAAAAACTGCGACTATTTTCAAAAAGTCACTTAAATATGGCTATAACTTGAAAACGGTGCACTTTATCAAAATTTCAGTAAAGTACTTTTGATTGCAAATTTGATTTTACATCGAAAAATGAAGTTGAAAATTTTACGACCAAAATTTCGATTTTTTGAAAAATCAGTATTGATTAAAAATTCATAACTCGGTCAATGATTTTTGCACAACCTGAAATTTCTGAAAAGTTGGCATTTTATGTCCTCTAAAACATATCAAAAAATAAAAAAAATTAAAAATAGTGTTTTTTTGTAAATCAAGTTTTAGTGATAAAAAGTTAAATAAAAAAATCACCAAATTTTTTTTACCGTGTATTATTTTTTTCCAGTGTAGTCCATATCCATACCTACAACTTTGCCGAAGACACCAAATCGATCAAAAAATTCCTTCAAAAGATACAGATTTTTGAATTTTCATACATCATTTTTGTATGAACAGCTGCCAAATTTGTATGGAAAATTATATGGACAAACTAATGATGCAAAATGGCTTCTTTGGGCATACCGAAGGCACCAAAAAAGTTTCAGCCGGATTAAAAATTACAAAAATTAAAATTTAAGAAAAAAGACCGATTTCGTAGAGAATTGCTCAATAATCATTCGAACAAAAAAATATATAAAATATTCCCCAATTCCCCACGGCCGAAATAATTACACCCGTATTTTTTTTGTTTGGCCTTTAGGGTGACCATGCCGTGTTAGGGTGGTCATAAAAATGGCAATTTTCGTCGATTTTCCAAAAAACACATTTTTTAAATTATAGCTTTGCGCCATTTCAATTGACGCAAATGAAAGGTCATTAGAATCTTTTAAAGAAAAATAGATCGAAGTTTCAAAAATCTAGCCTATAATTTGAAAAGGTCATATGAAAACACCAAAGAAAATATTTTTATCGGATTCCACGGAAAATTTACATACATAGCTTCATAAGTGAATGGTCCTGGGTTCGATACCCATCTGCTCCCAACGATAAAGTTCTGAACTCATTGAATTTGAAATTAATGAAAAACATATGAAGCTCACGGCAAGGTTCGATCCCCTGTCCTTAGGATTGGCAAAGATTTCACTTTACCGTGGAGCATTGGTAGTTTGAGGAGGACTTTGACAGATATAGTTGAATCCAAGTATCGGACAAAGAATCAAATTGAATGCAAGTTGAATATCAAAACCAAAACAAGATTGAATGCAAGATTGCAAGCGCATTTGAAATTGAATCTAAAATATTGTCTGTTTCTTTCAAAAGTACACGCCGCGCGGCATTTCAGGTTATGTCATAGACATTGTTCCCTGCGATTTTCTGCACTTTTGGTGCAATATAAAACACACCTGACAACAATGCCAGGCGATTCAAAGAAGAAGATCAACAAAAACAAAACGCGCTGTATGGGATTTGACAGCACGCATTTGCCGAAAGTGCGGCGCATCGTTTCGGGGCTGGTTTGCCGCGTGTCTTTCTCGGGTATACGCGCAATCCCCCTCTAAAAATAGCCTTGGCGACTTATAGAATTCAGCATCAACAATTCCCGTCTTCCAAATCCCCTATCCTTGTCCCTGGTGCACGATGGAGATGGGAGCGGCCGGCAATGGACGGCGGCCATGGTGGCGAGAATTTGGTTCAGGTGGAATTGGTTCTATTCCCAATCATCGATCCCTAGGCAACTTGGGCTTAGACAATCATCACATCACATGGCGAAATCCACCGTCTCCAAGCGAAGCAATTTCTCGGAAAGTTTTACATAACATATCAAAAAATGGTGAAGTTATGTTTTCAATATTCCGAGATACGATTTTTTGGAAATAAAAACTGGGTTTTTCGACGCGCGACACGCACTAACTTTGAAACTAAAGCGATGACCTATACATGTTTGTGTACCAAAAGCGTCTTTTAATTACGAAAATTTTGAAACCCAAACATGGTATAGGCCATCGCTTAAATTTCAAAGTTATCGCAGGTTTAATGAAAAAAGACGATTTTTCCCGTTTTCGTCATTTTCCCATTGTTACGCGTGGCGCGTCGAAAACCCCAGTTGATGTTTCCAAAACTCATATCTCGGAAAATAGAAACCATAACTTCACCTTTTTTTGATATGTTATGTAGAATTTTCCAAAGAATCCGGTAAAAATATTTTCAGACATAGACTCTCTGGTCCCGAGACCTTCAAAACAGCATTTCATATGACCTTTTCAAATGTTAGGCTAGATATTTCAAACTTCTAACTATTTCTCATTAAAAGCCTATTTAATAGCCTTACATTTGCGTCCAAGACAGCTGAAATCGCTAAAATCACGCTCGACAATAGCAAATATCGCGGAACGTGAAAAATGTTACAATAATTCTGAAAATCTAATGCCAAAATCACAGAAACTACTTTTTTGCTTCATATATAATGAAGCATAAAAATAAACTGAAAAAATCTTCACTAAATTTGAACGTTTCACAAAAAAAATCTCTCAATTTTTCAAAAAAGTTTCCACCTGGTTGATGGATCTTTTTTCACTAAAACTGCGATAACATCAAAATTTTAGCAATGACCTATACAGGTTTGGGTACCAAAATTTTCGTAATTGAAAGACGCAACTTTTGGTACCCAAACATGTATATTTTAGTGTATGCTTTAGTGAAAAAAAAGATGATTTTTACCCGTTTTCTTCTTTTTTGCGATTTTGTGCGCGGCGCGTCGAAAAACCCAGTTTTTAGGTTCAAAAATTCATATCTCCGAAACGTGTAAATGGATAATCGTAAATTTTTGGATATGTTATGTAAAATATTACAAGGAATCAGAATAAAATATTTTCAGATATGAGCTCTTTGGTCCCGAGACCTTCCAATTAGCAAATTAAATTTTCATAGGACCATTTCAAATATTCAGCTAGCCTTTTCGAACATCCACATATTTTTCCTTAATAGCCCAACTTAATCTTTCTTTTGAATTGTGCTCTAAAATTGGTTCAGCCGTTCCAGAGATATGATTTTTTAAAAATCAACGAAAAATGTAATTTTTTTGGACCACCCTATTTCGGAGAGGAGCACCCTAATTGACAAACAAAAAAATACGGGTCTAATTATATGGGTCTAAGAACCCCCACTCCAAATTTGAGCCAAATCGGAGCACTTTTGATTTGGAGACTTCCTGTTTGACGTGGAATGGCTGTATAAGACAAAATTGATAAATTTCAAGAATTTCACGAAATCGTCAAAATTCACTAACCCTATATTAGTAATTGAACAAGGGTATTCACTCGCTTAATTCTAAATTTGATTAAATATTTTGAGAAAAATCGTTACAGTTTCACACAAACATAAAATTTCACAGGATTTCGCAGAAAAAGCCAAATTTCGCGGATTTCACACTGTCCGCGAAATCGTGAAATTTCACTAACCCTACTAATGGCCAAACAAAAAAAAATACAGGTCTAATTCTCGGATGAGTTTTAAAAAAGCCGTAAGAGCCATCGTGACCTCTGACACTAATTTTCGTTTTCTCCAAAATTTGAGGCACGCCCTTCAACGTGTAGATGAACAATCTCAAGCATTTTTGATATTGGTTTTTCGTAAGTAGGTCGAATACCGATGCAAAAAGGTCTTTGTTTACCAATGGCTCTTACGGCATTTTGAAAACTAATCCGAGAATTATTTCAGCCAAGAAACCCCCGGAATTTTTTTTAACCCGATCGGAGAACTTTGTTTTCGAATCATGCTGTTTTTGTGGGGAATTGCTGTATTTTAAGGTCACAACCCGTGGCTTCTCAGGCAAGTCCCCTAGACCTAACTAACCTGATATTAGAGGGCAAATATCCTGCGCTTTAGTTCCAAAGAACTCCATACAAAGTCATTTATGATGAATTTTGGATTGTTTTCTTTCTGTATAGGCAAAAAATACTTACTGAATACGACTGGTCAGGAACAAAATATAAACAATCTAAAAACACACACACACAATTTTATTAACTCTTCATTGCTATAAATTTACTTCTCGGAATTCGTGATTTTGAACATTCAAATCATTTTGAAATATTGTATGGGACAAAAAAGACAACTTTTGAGTTACAGAGATGCGTTTGCAAAAAACAGCCGCAGAATTTAGATTTTTTGGGTGACAAAAACTTTTTAAAAAAAGTTGTACCAGCCTAAGAAAAAATAAATAAATTGTTCGCTCTACAGCATTGCCTTGGCGTTCTCGAATGCGATATTTCTATTCGAAACTGGGTGTCAGAAGGCTTGATTGTTGAGGCAATTTCAAAACACATCTAAGCATCCATCTACCCCGGAATTTGGAACTGACGACCTTTGGATTGTGAGTCCAACTGCCTACCAGCGACTTCTCCGAGACAGGACCCAGGGAGACGACTCTTACACCTGGACTGAGCTAACGACCTAACCTTAGACCGGGACCAACATTTACTTCCCCTCCCCGTCCACGCATACCCCTACACCGCGGGTTTCGGAATAACTGTGCTATTTTTTAGCCAAATCGGTTAAGGTTCAAATTATACAATTGTGCGATTCTTGAAATAATCTAAAACATCTAAAAAGATGTAATATTCAACCATAAAATTTTGCAACCATCTGAAATTAAACTATTTTTACTGTGTTCTATAATTAAAAGAAACTCTTGAAATTTTAAAAAAAAAACAATCATTAAAAAAATAAAGGAAGTACAGTATGTAAAAAAAGTATTTACACCCCTTAAGCACTATGCACATTTTGTGATGAAACATGTAAAAAATTTAAAGTTTGACAGGAACCTAGTACTACGTTTTGTTCAGAAACTCATGCCATACATTTTGCTACAAACAGCTCATGAAAAGATGATTTCTATAAAAAGTTATATAACAAATACTATTACGAAAATAAAAGGTGCAAAAAGTTTGTACACCTTTCGAAAAATTATCATAAATAATGTTATTTGTTGACAAATCACCATAAATCCAGTCTCTCAACTCCAAATAGGCATTTTGACTGATTAAAAAATAATTTGGATTGAATATAAAGTTTACTAACTACTTAGTATAAAAGTTTATATAACTCTGGAAATTCTATATAAAACTTATCTAAACTTAATTTTGTAAACTTTTAATTCAACTAAAAGTCAATATATTACCATAGAATTGCTAAATAAACATTTTGGAGTGGGTATAACACCGTTTTGGGGGTATTTGTATCGATAGAATAGATTTTTCGTTGGAATTTCGTACCAACCCGTAATTACGTCGTCGGAAAATCCGCCGGCATCCGAACCGGTCCACAATTCTTAAGTCAACCTATGTGGCATCGGAAAGGGCATAAAATTTCCGATTTTTTGATACCCATACATCTAGGTTTTCTACAAAACCCACGTTTTTAAATACCTGGGCAAAAAGTAAGTTTGATCCACGAGAACAAAAATTACGAAATTCCATACATTTTTGGCAGATTGCTCAAACAAAACCATAACAACGTTTTGCCTTCCTCACCTCACTGAGGCAAGGCTATAAAATCACTCAAAAATTGAACTTTTTAAATAAGCCTCCCAGATATACCTTTACGTATACATATCGACTCAGAATCAAATTCTGAGCAAATGTCTGTGCGTGTGGATGGACGTAGAATTTTTTTTCTCACTCACTTTTCTCGGAACTGGCTCGACCGATTTTGTCCGGATCTATGTTTTTGGATTTGCCTTCAGGTTCTTTAAGTCTTTTTAAATTTCATCCGGCTTGGTGCAGTACTTTAAAAGATATGTTCGAAAAACTGTTTTGGTTGATACTAAAAAGGGTCATTATTTACATAATTTGAAAGCTCCGGCGGATAGCTGTCGGAACTTTACGCTCAGTGCACGCACACAAACACTGCAGTGCTTTCAAATGGTTCATTAAATTTATCATACCTAGATGGCAGCACTCAGATGTATAGTGTCTTTACTAAGTAAGCGTTAGCCAAAGCTTTCGTAGTGTGTGGTTGCAAGGCTTTTAGGAGGAAGGCAGCAACCACCTTCCGGTGGATTAAGTAACGTTTTTACCTAGGTATTTAAAAACGTGGATTTTATAGAAAACCTAGATGTATGGGTATCAAAAGATCGGAAATTTTATGCCCTTTCCGATGCCACATAGGTTGACTTGTGAATTTTGGACCGGTTCGGATGCCGGCGGATTTTCCGACGACGTAATTCCGGGTTGGTACGAAATTCCAACGAAAAATCTATTCTATCGATACAAATACCCCCAAAACGGTGTTATACCCACTCCAAAATGTGTATTTAGCAATTCTATGGTAATATATTGACATTTAGTTGAATTAAAAGTTTGCAAAATTAAGTTTAGATAAGTTTTATATAGAATTTCCAGAGTTATATAAACTTTTATACTAAGTAGTTAGTAAACTTTATATTCAATCCAAATTATTTTTTAATCAGTCAAGGATGCCTATTTGAAGTTGGGAGACTGGATTTATGGTGATTTGTCAACAAATAACATTATTTATGTTAATTTTTCGAAAGGTGTACAAACTTTTTTGCACCTTTTTAGTTTCGTAATAGTATTTGTTATATAACTTTTATAGAAATCATCTTTTCATGAGTTTTTTGTAGCAAAATGTCTGGCATGAGTTTCTGAACAAAACGTAGTACTAGGTTTCTGTCAACATTAAATTGTTTAGATGTTTCATCACAATATGTACATAGTGCCCAAGGGGTGTAAATACTTTTTTTACATACTGTATATACCGAGTTTACCAGTTATTTCAATGGGTTCCCATAATTAAATTTGGACTGTAATTGTTGAATTCAAACAGTGTCCTCTCACATTAACCACCGGAATAATTTAATTTTCCGCATTTATTTCATACCACATCCTCTCATTTGATCAGCTGAGTACTAAATGCTCTGAACCACACCCCATTCAAAACTTCCTCCCGAACGTCAATCCTAACAGCTAATTTAATGGTGATCAAATATTCAATTGGAATCCTCCCCGCCTTTCCCCTCTTTTCATCCAACCTGGGGTTTAACCGGCAATGAAATTAGTTGTAAAAGTTTAATTATCCCAGCGTCACTGTGCTGCTTCTGGGCTGGCCACTCAAAACTCAACTCGCTTCTCCGTCGTTCGGGGACCATGGCGGAACCATTAAGGGACACCCCACACTCTTGTCGGAAGTTTTCTGGTCGTTCGATTAAATTGTACGACCTGCCACGTGGGTTGAGCCAAAAAAGGTCAGATTTCACGTGGACGACTTGGTCTTGGTCTTCTTTTTTCGTGTTTCTGTCAAAGAAAAAAAAACTCTTCTTAATCCAAAAAGTAAGGCCAACTGGATAGAGCAACAACTTCGAGAAGATTAGGGAGGGATGGGGCGGCGAGAAGTTTGTGAAATTACTCCTCGACGGGTTTCCTCATTTCCGGCACTTCCGGCGCCTGAAAAGCATCCACTTTCCCATCTCTCTGCTCTGAGAACGAACCGGCCACATCCTTTGCATATTTACCGGACCAGTGAAGCAGATTATGAACTGTCGCAAGTACTGGTAGAATGAGCATACTTTGTATGGGTATTTGTGTGAGTGTGAGTTTGTATGAGCGCCATGGCCAAGTGAAAATAACTGCTACATGTGCTAGAAATTTAATTAGCATAAATTTTCGGCACAGCCACAATGTATGATAAATTGCACCGAAACATGTAGGCAAAATTTGAACAGTCCCTTTCTCTCTATGGAACAATTATTTTTTTCATGAGAAGCGTTGAAATATTCAACAATTTCCAAACGAAAGAGCCACGTTCGGCATTCATGCTATAAACAACGAGCTTTAAAACAGGAAGGGCTGTTGAATATAAATTGACGGCGGTTTATGAAATTCAAATAGCTGCTGAGCTCCTGTGTCTGATTTGAGAAGTAGACAATTTTCTCTAAATTTATGCCCGAAGATTTCCACTGAATCACTTATGACCTTTTTCTCGCGGGTTCGTCTAATTCTCCCTGTAGATTTTTCCTTTTTCTTAGTTTTGTCATTTTTTCACATCAAACGAACCGGGGTTTCCAAGTTTACATTGAGTTTGCACTTTCTTCGTCATAATTTGAAAATACGCTTGGTCCTTAGGTTATTTCCGAATATATTTTATTACTTTCAAATTTATGTGCTCATAACTTCTTTTACCTTCTAATTAGGGTTGCTAGAGTTCATTGGAAAACGAATGATTTTTACCTGTAAAGAGATAAAAAACATAAATATTAGTCACTACATTATTATGTTGGTCGAGGATTAGAGAGAATTGTTTAGAATTTCGTCGCGTGTGTGCTATCTTGGGTCATTTTTGTTGAAATTATCTGGAAATTCGCTTCCGTTCCCTGGACATCGCATTACATACTTGTGACACAGACCCATTTTCTCATTAAAATGAACGTCATAAGAGAACGGCAACACTTTGACGGTCGATTACAGCTTCTAAAATGCGTCTTCAACCCATTTCAACTACACTCAAACCCCGATGGTTTGACACAAATTGTTGTCAAACCAACGGGGTTTCGTTTTAGTTTGACAAACTGGTTACCCTATTCGCAACATTTTCTTCCATGCTTGCAACCCTATACTGTGTTTATGTTTTGATTTGCGACTTGTTTATAAACAAATACAGCTTGAGCTGAAGCACGTGGAGAAATTTCTGGTCATCTGTGGGATTTTTTCAACGTAAGTTCGCGGAGCTGCCCGTTGGACCACGTTACGGTGGCCAAACGTCTCATGTTCCGGTGGTAAAACGGATTGTTTTGGAAATTGGTTCTAACCAAGTTTTGTTTTCTTGTAGTGTTTGAACAACCGCAAACAAGCTCGATGAACGGCATCGAAGCGGAAGCCGCTGTCTAAGCTCAATATCAGGTAAGTTTGCTCAATCTAACTTAGACGGAATGTTTTGATTGACTTTTTAAATCCGATTTAGCGACAGCACCGATCAACCTTAGAAGAAACACGTTACGTTATCCCTCGACCAGAAAGTACGAATTCTGGACAGACTGCTTTGTGGATCGCAGGTTTCGGCAGTCTCCAAAGAATTTAATATTGCACGCACAACGGTGCTGAACATCAAGAAACAGGAAGAGTCAATCCGAGTGGCTCACCAAAAGTTCCTGGAGAACGGTGTGAAAGAGCGGCGCACCGTTAAAACTGCCAAATTGGTGACCTTGGAGGATTGCCTGTTTGTGTGAATTCTTCAGGAACGGCTGGAAAAGCATATCTTGCTTCCAGATATTGTCCGGGCAAAAGGCGAACAAATGTTCCGATCGTTGAAAGAGCAAGGAGTGTACGACGAGGAGCAAACTTTCACTGCAAGCAATGGGTGGTATGACAGGTTCCGGAAGCGCTACGGATTGAAGATGGCTGGGGTCAAGGGCGAGTGTGCATCGTCAGATAAAGCTTGCCTTCGAAAAGTTCAAGGCCCGCTTGGTGCAACTGATTATTTGTAACAATTATGAGAAATTTGAGATCTACAACGCGGAAGAATCGGCCCTTTTCGTGAAGTTGCTTCCGTCCCGCACATTGATTATGAATGACGAGGACATTGCTGAAGGACGAAAAGTAATTAAGTCCAGAGTGACCTTTATGCCCTGTAGTAACATTGACGGATCGAATAAGCTGCCATTGATGTTGATTGGAACCGCCGAAAATCCTCGAACCCTGCCCAAGGATAAATCGTCCCTCCCGGTTTACTACAAAGGCTCGAAGAAGGCTTGGATGAACAGACTACTGTTCAAGGAGTGGTTCCACGGCCAGTTCGTTCCATCGGTGAGGAAGTTTTCCGCGGAAAACGGCCGAGAACCGCGCGCTCTGCTCGTCCTCGATAACTGTTCTGCACATCACGACCGAGGAGATGTTCTAGAAAGCGACGACGGGAAGATCAAGGTGATCTTCCTTCCGCCTAACGCCACAGCTCTCGGACAACCAATGGATCAGGGCGTAATTAATGCTGTGAAAAAGAGGTACAAGAAAAAGCTCATGCTGCATTTGTTGCTGGATGACCAGGAAGCACTGTTCGAGGACAGGTTGAAGAATGTTTCACTACGACAGACGATTGATTGGCTGGATCAAGCTTGGACAGAAATTTCATATAAGACGATCGAGAGGTCATGGCGTAAGTTGTTCGACGAGTTCCCACCGTTTGTCTTGGACGTGGAAGACAATGCTTCTTTGGATCAAGACGTCTTGGCCCTTGTCCAGGACACCGCTCGGTTCTTTCCGGACGACCCTACCAACGACGAGATTAAGGATTGGCTTAACGACAAAGTGTGCGATAAAAATGGCAACTTAATCGTGGCGAATGCGACGTCTACACGGACCAGGAGATTATCGACAGTGTTCTGGCCAGGGATGATAAGGATTCATTCGATTTCGATGAGGATTGGCTGATTGAAGAACCAGTTGATGAATCAATCCTTGTTGAACGATTCGACGAAGGGAGGGAAGAACATCAGAAATCAATAGAATGTGTTGATTTTCTGATCGCACTCATGGATCGCAGGGAGGACGCGGCGGAATCAATTCGTCTTCGTAGTCTCCGGAGCAAACTTGTTGAAACTGAGTGGCAGCGACGTCGCCGAGAGGATTAGTGAGGGGAGGATTAGGTTGATGGGGTCCAGTTAATTTTGTTGTTACTGATTGAATAAACACCTTTAAATTTATTTGTTTTTTTTTTTTTTTTGCTTTCAATCAAAGATATCAACTTCAAATAACGGCGTGCAGCTGTCCTACTTTTGCCGTCCTGAAGGAAGCGTTACCCGCCAGGCCATCCAAAGAACTAGAGCAGATCGAAAAGCATGCTGAACCATAGTACAGGCCACAAAAATCCCTCAGCTCAAAATATTTCGCCTGAAACAGCTTTTTTTCTACTATTCCGTTAGAAAGATCCCGTATAACGTAAGATGGCCACGCGGCCGGAAAAACCTGCGCCCAGAACCAGAACATTCCTTAGACAAATCCCAAAAACGATGAAAAGACCCATCACAACCACAACAATGACAGTAATTTTCTCACGTCAATCCGAGGTGACAGTTCGTCACTTTTTAGTTTGACTTTGTCAAACCAAAGGGGTACAAACTAAAAAGTGTCAAACGAAAAAGTGACCAACCACCGGGAGTTGAGTGTAATAACAAGCTTAATGGGAAGTGAGCAAACAGGTTTCTATCAAAACATTTGCAGAACAATTTGTTGAAATAGTGTTAATTTGCAAATTTGATGGAATTAGGATGACAATTTCCTTAATTAATTATTGAAATTTGTGGACAAAACTACCAGAAATGTATTTTTTTTAACATTGCAGTGCATTGTTTTCAAAGCAAAGCACATTTTGCTGATTTAAGCATTCATTTTCTTTTAGTTTTTGACCATCGCAGATCCCAAAAATTCTATTTCAATCCTGATGTATTCAATAAAAACAATAAAAAACTATCTTCTATTATTCTTCTAACTTCAAGAGCTTGCGCCCACATCTTTAAATGACCAGACCAGATCATTTAATATTTATCAATTTCGGCAAAAACTGTCTTTATGACTTGAAGACATATTAAAAACCATTAATTTGCACGATCATTTGCGAATCCATCAACCTTTGACGACCAGGCAAATAAATGCTAATTGCAGAGCGTGTCACTGCCCTGGGCCATCGCGTGCCGGTTTTTTATTCGCCTCGTCAAATGTGTCAAATTTTTCCCATAACTGTTTATTCTACTGATTATACGATTACGGTGGTTGAAGTTCGTAAAAATAGCCCCTCCGCAGGCAAACCGATTGTCACAGGCAAACTTTTATTTGGCTCAAGGTACAGGTACCATCGACCCAGACGTTCATCGTCCTGGGTTGAGTTTGCGCGCGACCACTAAAAACTTTAAAAAGTATTTTTTTTTTTTGGGTTTTTTCTTTTAATCGTTTGTAATTTTTTACTACACATTTGTTGCATAGCAATTTTAAAAGGAATTATTAAAAAATATGAGACCTGTTCCGTGACTTTCCGTGTAAAAAGCTCAGTCTCGTCGACTTTCGCGACGCAAAAGCATTTGATTATATTTATCCCGTTTGCAGGCAAGCTAAACTACCATAATTTCCATTTTTACACCCCTTAAAGCACACACAAACACCAGCATACAATAAATAATCGGGAAACAAAGTTTTCCTCCCTTCTTGTTGGGGGAAGGAAACGACGAACCAAGCTTGCGCCATATTTCGCGATAATGCTCCGCCAGTTTCACGACATTTACTAACCAGTATATGGCAAAGCTTTGGAACAACCTGCGTGCTTTTTTATGTAAAAGGGTTGTTCAACTGTGGCGTAATTTAACAAGCAATCGATAAAAAAAATAACGAAATTAAAAAGTTTTTAGAAATCCTTACATTTATTTTCGTCTGAAAACTATATATAAGTCGGACAAATAAAATTAAATAATTTCTATTTCGGTAGCAAACGAAAATCCCATCCAATGACACCCACAAATAGCCCCCAGTTGATGGTGCGATGCCTGGGCGTGACACATTTAGCTGACCTAAGTAAACGTTTCTACGATGTGATTACAATGTTATTGCCATTATCCACGGAAATAAACGGAAAAGTTTCGGGCTTTCGAAAGAGCCGACCCTTCCTGTTTCCCTTTTTTTGCATGCGTTCTTCGCATACCAATTATTTTATAAGCTACAGCTTCAGTGCGTTTTTTTTTTCTCCTGGATTTTCTTAGGTTAATGTTACTGCCCACACACTAAAAGGGCGTTTGCTTGATACTTTTGTGTTACTTTACTACTACAAAGAATTTGAAAGTAATTTTGTTTTAGGAAGAAATACCTACTTTATCAACCTAACAACCTTCAGGTGGTTAATGCACGGTAAAAAAATAATATTGGAAGGTTTAAAATGTTTTTGGTTGAATATTACTTTAAAAAAAGTAAGTTTACCTAAAATAATGTTTGAAATTATTCCCACCTTTTCATCCTAGAGCTTTTCGTTCAATGTTTGTCCAGTCCCAGTGTAATATTAATAATCAGTCTGCTAAGATCGTGTGATTGCCTTTTAAAGTGTAAAATTCAACAGAAACTGATGAAAATTTCACCAGTTCCTGAAATAAAATTATTCCTATTTTGACCATTCCCAGATTTAGGCACACAAACTCATAAAAAAAACATAAACGAACAAAATATATTTGATCAGCTTGTGATTCTAGGTCGGTACACCCCACCCTGATGTTGGAGAAATGAATTTGAAAAACGTATTGAACTTATGCAAGTCAGTTTTAGAAAAATACTTTTAAAAGTTTTCCTTTAAATAAAAAAAAGTTACTTCATCTAAATTACATTGCTTTTGTGTAGATCTGGATAAGCATTGGCATGATAAAAATCCGGGCTTCCTCGAGGCTACCCCCTGAACACAAAGATTGGCCTATCACTACGCTAAATCCCAAATTTGAACTCATTCTGACCAAGGGAACCTCTCCCTCTAATCGCAAAATTAAAAAAAATAAAAAACAAAATTATTCTATCCCCTTAGAGCCAGCCGCGCAAAACTGGTAATTTTCAAAAGCAAAAAAAATGGTGTCTTCGGGAAAGTTTTTTGCAAATTTAATTAAAGTTCTACATTCCAGAAATATTAAAAATGGATAACTACACAGCAAAAAATCCGATGGTAAAATCGCATGCAAAAGCATGCACATCACCTTCGTCAAAATAAACACTTAATATTACACGTTGCATGTACAATTTTTGCAAACACAAAAAAAAGTTGCTATCGACGGGATTCAAACCCAGCACCAATAGTAAGGACTGGCGCCTTAGCCCACTCGGCCATCAGACCGATGTAAAGTTGCAAGGATAAACACATATATGAGCTTGACATTTCGGTCAAGTAGGTTTCCCATACTGATGGGCTACATATTTCAGGGTGTAAAATCACACAAAATTGTATAAAATAATGCAATATTTATTTTACACACAGGCCTTTTACACGCAGCTGGATTACTACTTTTTTAGCTGTGTATTGCGCTGTGCACAGGTAAAAAAACTGAAACACTTTGACGTTTTTTCTTATACAAACTATATTCGATTAGAGGGAGTCCAAGTATTTAAGGTCCCCGTGGTCATAATAAACTCAAATTTGGAATTTAGCCTATATCCCTTTAATTTCAGGAGGTAGCCCCTAGGAAGCTCGGTTTTGGACCACCCTAATAAGCATAAAAAGTATGTAAATTTAGTGATTATTTTTTGATTTATTCTACAAATATTATTCAACCGGTAAGACTATTTTCGTGATTTTTATTTTTTTACATTTACTGGGCTGCCGAGCTACCATGACCGTGAGGTTACGGGTTTCGCCTTATAAACGGAAGGTGATGGGTTCGATTCTTGTCTGGCTCGGCAAAGTCAGATCCCTTCAAAGCGTAAATCTTCTCACTGGGAATACTGACCGGTAGAGGATGATGGTTCCGACTAGCGGCATACTGGGTTTCCAATCCAGAGGTCGTGAGTTCTATTCTCGTACCGGGATGATGAAGTTATGGGCTGGATCACACAAGGTACAGGTACGTTTTTTTCAAACAAGTTTTTTTTAAGTGGTGCTTTAAAAACTAGCTTATTTCAAAAACTAGGGTAACTTCAGGCCGTTGCAAATATTTTTTGAAATTTATGTCCCTCAACCCTGGCCAAAGTCGAGGGGGAGGGGGGCAATAAAATTTAAAAATAAAATAAAAATTGAAAAAAAAAACAGAATATGGTATTAACATTTCGTCGCCGTCGTGCTAACTTGTCGCACGTGCCTTTTGGGCCAAACTGAGTTAAGAACGCCGTTTTATGCAGCTAACAATGCCTCACCTATTGACCTTTACAGATTCCCAAAATTCGATTTCAATCCTAAGATATTCAATAAAAACCAAAAAACTCGGTGCATTGTTGGCGCTCTTCATATGAAAGAAGTTTCAGTCTTGTCGTGCTATCTTGTCACTCCCTGAAAATTGATGTAAGTGCGACAACTGGCCAAAGGGATTTCAGGCCAGAACGCGTTTGACGCAAGTACAAGTTAGACCACCGTAAACATTTGTAATTATAACTCGGGACTCCAGCAACCAACTTTAACCAAACTTCGGGACAATAAACTGAATGGTCAGCCAAACAATACGTGTTTGTTATTGTTTACATTGTGGGCTCTAGTTTTTGTCCATTCAAGGTAAAACATTAAAACGCATTTTTCTCGGAACGTCGAAATGGCGGGTGCGACAAGACAGCACGACAGCGTTGATTTGAAAAAAAAAACTCAAAATGCATTTTGCACCTGCCCAGTTGTTTTGCAATACCTAGTTTTAAAAATAATCAAGCATTGAGGATTTTTTTTCAAAAAAAAAATCTTTTTGCGGTGTTGTTTATTGGAATTCCACAAATTGAAAATATTTTGGGCAAAAAACAAGACGTATAATAATCACAAGCATTGTAAATCTGTTGTTTATATTAATCTGATAGTTTTTGTTAAGTTTTTGCTTGTTCGGTTCAAGAAACGTGCCAGCACCAAAGAAAAACCACACGTTTTTCAACATTAAGTTTGAATGACTTTGGGTGTTGAAACTTGAAGGCCACGTGGTTCATTCACGATCCCTTATCCCAATTGACGCATGAAATAAGAGTTCACTATCCTACTCTGTGCCATAAATATTGTCCCGTGCATCATAAATATCGTCATCGTGACGTTCCTCCCAAATCTGTCCAAAATCTGGCGGCCACCTTCAGCGAACAACAACCGGTGGGCTTGGACCGGTGAGTAAACAAAATTAATAAATACTGGCCAAAATGCCCCACAAACGACGGGAAGGGGGAGGATTGGACTCTTGAACTTGGTCCGGTTCGATTGTTTGCACTGCTGGCCGGTTCCGTTGGTCGGTTCTGGTCCTCGAACTGAAGCACTTCGCCGTCGCCGCCAACGTTGCGGCTGTTGAACATCTGAAAGTTTATTATTCATGTGCTTTTGGCGGAGTGGCCGCCCCAACCCATTTCTACGTGCAGTTCAGGAGGGAGGAAACCCACGTCTAGGACGGCAGGGCGGGAAAACGTGGAAAAATGGTATATATTTTATGTTGTTATGTACGTGTGTGTGTGTGTGGCTATGCTTTTGTGTCAGTGTGCATTTTGACTAAAAATAGATTATCGATTTGTCCTCCCCCTCACCCCACCCACGGTGGCACATAATCGAGTGAGGGCTCGTTCCGGAAGGGGGATAAACCTGGGACGGGAAATTAAGGTCTCTTCTCGGCACACACACAAACAAAGAGTATTTAGCATCGTAGCATAATTCACGGTGAGCGATCGGCAATGGCGTTGTTTTAAGGGGAGGTTAAAACGTGGGTGAAAATGTTGAATTGTTTGTTTTGAAGGGACCGTTTATTCTCGGAAAGCTTGGGGTTGAATTGCTTGAAGCTTTCGAAAGGTGTAGTGATTTTTCGTCATTGAAACAAAATTACAATGAAAAATAGTTTTACTTATCACTGAAAGTTACATTACGTTTGTAAATGTCATAAAATATGATTGAAAAAAAATAATAAAAAATAAACGAGAACAAAATTGCCTTTGAATCGAAAGAATTGTGCAAGCCGAATACAAAACCGAGTTTTGGATATCTTCAAACATTGGAATTCTACACAAATTTTATTTAAAGTTTCGTCAAGGTCGAGCTAAAAATTCAAAAAATAATAATATCAAAAGTAGTACAAAATGCTAAACATTATCACATTTATGGTACTGTCACAAATTTGCAACAAAAAATAACAATTAATTTATGAACATACTCACCAATTTCTTACTTAATAAATAACATACACTTTCTTGCTTAATAAATAACATACACTCAACCCCCGGTGGTTGGTCACTTTTTCGTTTGACACTTTTTTAGTTTGTACCCCGTTGGTTTATTATTCATAGCCTCAAAAATAGACTTCCAATACATCAAAATTTTCACAAGAGTCTGGCCTTCACGCCTCGTGTGTCCGAATAAATCGCAAAAATGGCCTATGTGCCTTAAAAGTGTCCTAAATGCATTTAAATAGTCATCAAAAATAAAATAAATTAAAATGCTCGGAAATCTATGACCGTAAACATTCGGACGAATGATTCACCCGACATTTTGTAGTGGAATAGTTATATTTGAAGCCTATTGTATGGGTTTTTGCTCAAATTTGCCCGAGGCTTTGTATACCGATCTCGAAAACTAGCTAAATTATCACCAAATCTTGCTATAACTCGTCACATATAGCTCCTATCAATTTGGCGTCTTCGACAAAGTTGTTTGTTTTGATATTACTGACAACTCTTCTGAACATTGTAATCGGTAAACATCAAAGTTCAACATAGTTTTAGTCAAAAAACTGGTTTTTGGCAGGGATTTATGAAAAAGGTTCTAAAACTGGTATTCAACGCAAAGATAGAGCTTTGGCGTCTTCGACAAAGTTTGTGGAAATTTTCAGCCCTACAACTTTGCCAAAGCCACCAAAGCTCTATCTCTTAACAGTCAAAAGTTAGAAATTCCATAGCCTACTGTGATGAGTATTTTAAAAAACAAATTTCATCAAAAGTAGGCCATGACAACGCAGAACAAAGTTGTAAAACATGTCGAAGATCGAAAATGCTTACTTTTTGCTCTAATCAATTAAGTTCGTCAAAACAGCCTTTTGAACCACTGTGCGTTCGTTTGACAACAGTTGGTGTCAAACCACCGGGGTTTGAGTGTAATGCATTTTATCATTACTTCATCCGCCAACTTGGATTTAAGAATCACATTAGCGTATTTTGGGGGTCATACATAAGCTCGACCATAAAAAATGAGACACAAAATTTCGATTATCCGATGTCTCGGAGAAATTTCACTTCGGACTATCGAATCAAAAAAACTATTTTTTTTTGCAATTCCGTCGTGAAACTATCTACTTTTCCTGTCATTCTTGAACGACGAAATAGCCTACTTTTCTGTACCAAAAATAAAAGAATCGAATAGCAACACTTTTCAAAAATAAATGCAGAAAAGTTCTACTTTTCAGCACTCAAATGGGTGCTGAAAAGTTGAACTTTTCAGCACTTGTTTCGAAAAGTAACAATTTTCAACATTTAACAACATACATTTAACAACATACATGAAAATTTGACATAAAATTTCACTCAGTGTGTGTTTTTTGGAATTGCAAAAATGTTGTATGGAACTCGTTGCAAAACTTGACTTTTTCAGCGTTCTTCGTATCTATCCAACTCGGTGAACCTCGTTGGATAAATGTACAACTCGTGCTGAAAAAATCCCCTTTTTGCAATTTGTTGCATAAACTACTATTTTTTGTTGCTTGATTTTTCATTGTCGCCCCTAAACTACGCTAAAATGATTTAGAATTTTTAAATCCAAGATGGCGGCCAAAATATCGGTGATGAAATATTGAAAAATGCATTTCATTTTTTGATTGGCAATCAACAACTCAAATTTGACTAAAATGGGGTCGTAGAACTCAAATTTGATGTTAAAAATTATAAAAAGAAAAAAACTAAAAACTTGATACGATTATCCGAAGTCTAATACAAGCCCTCGGATAATCGAACGTCGGATAATCGAAACTTTGAATAATCAAAACTTCGGATAATCAAGGCTTCGAAAAATCGAGTCTGGACTGAATAGGAAAAAAAAATTGAAAATAAACCAAATTTTCAACATTCTAAATAAGAGCAGTTCTCTCCGATTTCGGTCATTTGATTTTTTTGTATTTTTTAATCCGACTGAAACTTTTTTGGTGCCTTCGGTAGGCCCAAATAAGCCATTTTGCATCATTAGCTTGTCCATATAACTTTCCATACAAATTTGGCAGCTGGCCATACAAAAATGATATATGAAAATTCAAAAATCTGTATCTTTTGAAGGAATTTTTTGATCGCTTTGGTGTCTTCCGCAAAGTTGTAGGTATGGATACGGACTACACTGAAAAAAAACTATGCATGGTAAAAAAAAAAATTGGTGATTTTTTATTCAACTTTTTGTTACTAAAACTTGATTTGCAAAAAAAAAACTATTCTTTATTTTTTTTATTTTTTGATATATTTAGAGGACATCAAATGCCAACTTTTCAGAAATTTCCAGGTTGTGCAAAAAATCTTTGACAGAGTTATGAATTTTTTAATCAATACTGATTTTTTTTAAATCGACAAATTGGTCGCAAAAATTTTTCAACTTCATTTTTCGATGTAAAATCAAATTTTCAATCAAAAAGTACTTCAGTAAATCATTTTTAAAAATTAGTGCACATGTTTGCCCACTTTTGAAAAGAATATTTTTGAAAACTGAGAAAATTCTCTATATTTTGCTTTTTTTTAACTTTGTTGATACGACTCTTGGTTGCTGAGATATTACCATGCAAAGGTTTAAAAACAGGAATTTTCTAATGTCAATATCTCAGCAACGAATGGACCGATTTTCAATGTTAAAATATGAAACATTCGTGAAATTATCTGAGCTTTTCGAAAAAAATACTTTCAAAACTTTTAAACCAAGACTAACATTTCAAGAGGACCAAACATTCAATATTACGCTCTTTTAAAATGTTTGTCTTGGTTAAAAATTTTTGAAAGTATTTTTTTCGAAAAGATCGAAAAAATTCACGAATGTTTCATATTTTAACATTGAGAATCGGACCATAAGTTGCAGAGATATCGACATTAGAAAATGGTGGGTTGTTTGGGTGAGGCATAGAAAACATCAATTTTCCTGTTTTTAAACCTTTGCATGGCAATATCTCAGCAACTAAGGGTCGTATCAACAAAGTTCAAAAAAGCAAAAAATAGAGAATTTTCTCAGCTTTTCAAAAATATTTTTTTCAAAAGTGGGCAAAAATGTGCACTTATTTAAAAAAAAGAAAAACTGCGACTATTTTTAAAAAAGTCACCTAAAATTGAATTTAACTTGAAAACGTTGCACTTTATCAAAATTTCACTAAAGTACTTTTTGATTGAAAATTTTATTTTTTATCGAAAAATGAAGTTGAAAAATTTTTGCGACCAATTTTTCGATTTTTTTAAAAATCAGTATTGATTAAAAAAATCATAACTCTGTCAAAGATTTTTTTCACAACCTGGAAATTTCTGAAAAGTTGACATTTGATGTCCTCTAAAACATATCAAAAATAAAAAAAAATAGTGTATTTTTTGCAAATCAAGTTTTAGTGACAAAAAGTTTAATAAAAAATCACAAAAAAAAATTTTACCGTGCATCATTTTTTTTCCAGTGTAGTCCGTATCCATACCTACAACTTTGCCGAAGACACAGCTCGCTTTGCGCCCGGAAAAGTTCCGAACTTATATCATCTATTACTCACTCTAATCATGAAATATTTTAATGAAACTTTCAGTAGTAATATGAAACCATATTTTGAGTGATTTAAAAAAAATCTGAAGTATGATTTTTTAAAGATTTTTTACATGTATGTAACCTCTTAAGCAAGCAATATTTAAAAAAAATGACACGCATCCTTAGCAGTAACACCAGTTTCTTGAATTTGATGTTTTAGTCAAATTTTCGCAGACTTTTTCCTTAAAAAAAATATAGCCTTATTTTTTACTCTCTCGTATAAATCAAACTCTATATTAAAGTCTCTTGAAACCCCTTCTTGTCTACGAAAAACTTGCCTCTAAAATATTCCACGTTTCCCCTTCCGGAGGAAAATGAGCTTTCCAGATCACGTAGAAAATTAGATGCTTTTAGTGTGCTGATAGCTGACATGAGCTTGAACAGCTATCACACGAAGCCACCGTGAAGCATGGGGCCAAAGTGGAAACGGAACGCACATCAAAAATATATTCAACAATCAGCGGAATAACTATGAGGAAAATGGGAAACCACTACTAAACTCTATCTCCATCTCCCTCACAAGGAGTGCCGTAACAAATGGCTGCAATAATGGGACTCAATAAAAGGAGCGCGGCGAATGAAAATGATTAATATTTATGCTGCCTTTCCGATTGTCATTTTGGTTTGACATCGGAAGTGTATATAGTGCTTCGTTTTTCCGGCTTTCCGGTTTGTTGGGAGCTCGGAGCATTTTGTTGGCATTTGTGGGAATAATGGGACAATATCTTTCTCGATGGCACCTCTTTGAAAGGTTTCGTTTCAGATGGAAACGAAAACACACAAGTTTTTGTTTCGTGAAACAGTTTGAAGTCGCTGTTTAATTTCTAGAGCTTTTCATCCTACAATGACCTTTGTTAGCATAATCGCCATCTTGTTTAACGGGATGAACTGAGACGTTTTACACTCTGGTTTGATGTGCGAATACAAACAAATTTTACATTGTGCAAAGTGTTTAAACACTTGACAGCGCCATCTGGCAGAGCGAAGGATGTGTGTGTGGGTGTGTGTGTTTGGACACCTTTCAGCAGGAGTGCCCATTGTTTTCCGAGTTTCAACACAGAAACAGTGCAGCAGTGGGTGGGGCTGGTGGAATGTGCAGTTCGCGTGGCACTATAAAAACATGTCCTTTTACGACCTGTTTATGGCAGAGGTCCTCACGGTCGTCGGTGGGTGGATATTGCCGGCACATTTTACTTCTGTTGGTGACTCGTGTCATGGTGGTTTGGCTAGGGAATACATGGCCTTCGCGAAAACTGTTGTTGAGTTTTTGAGCAAATAATGTATGCCCATTTTTTTTTGCTGGAGAGTGATTGCAGGTTTTAAAATGTTTTTAAAATATGGTGATGACCGTAATTTTTTTAAGTAAACCACCTCCCTTAATCATCACACCATCTGTCAACTCGTAGCGTGCTAACCTTCGGCACATATGTGACCAATCCGTTTTGCAAATAAATTGTTTACCTCACTGTAAACAGCCCAACGCACGTAAATTGCTCTCTTTGCTTGCCATAATGAGCAGCGCAAAATGGAAAAATCAACACCGACATCAAGCGGAAAACATTTTTTGCCGGAATCGATTGCGGCCATAATGACGATTTTAATCCGCATGTGGGGTGGTAAACAGTATTGATTTTATTTGCTCAATATGGCGGATTAACGTTCTATCAGGATGAATACTGAAGCAGCAAATTTAATTAGACCACGCTGGTCAAACGCACAACAATATTGGATTTATCGCGCCACACATTGAGGATGGAAAGTTGTGGTGAATTGTGTCATTATTAAGTTATGCAAATTTGTCATTTGTGCAACAGTATTGCTAACCAGTCTTCTCCAAAACCCACAGGCGTCAGAAGGCAGAGCATCCAACCCGCATTTTGTACCTAACTAATCTTCATAATCGATCCCGGTAACTTTTCACAAACACAGAATTGCTCAAGGGTCCATTCACAAATCACGTGGATTATTCAAAGGTAGGCGGATGTACAACGATTCATACACATAAAGTTAGCCGATTTTCGAGGAAAAGTACAAGATATATACAGAAAATCTATATTTCACGGATTTTTGATCCAAAAATTCACAAATATCTGTATGAAATACTTTGTCAAATGATTTTATTCAAAAATTTGAACAATAGAGTAATATACCTAATTTTTATTTAATATGATTGAAAAGCTTCAGGAACACGAAAAGCTATGGCGGATGATGTTTCAAGAGGCTGTTGTAGAGTCTATTCAAGCATCCTGGATGTGCAATTTGAACCAGCGAATCATCCGGAAATATTTGTTGAGAGTGGAGATATTCGGTGCTAAAGGAACATTTTTACTTCATCCGACCGGACTACATTTTAAAAGATTTGCTGTTTGCTGGTGAGAGCTTTCCATTATCATTTAATATTTGATTAGATTCCCCTACATGAGCATGAGCATGAGCATGGTTGACTGCCAATGAGCTGCTACTCCGTTATTGACGGATCAGCTGAAGTTACACAATGAACCAACAGATGAGTAGTGGGAGCTAATCATCCTCACTGTATAACCCCTGAAGATCTCTGCTTTAAGTCAATACCGGCGCCCCCCCAAGGAGATGCAGTTCAACAAAGGTAGGAATGTTAGTCCGATAGTTGAAGTTGCAGACTCATCAGCCACAGAGTTTGTCGCTCTATACCTGTTGACACCGCATGAGACCGTTGAATCCACAGCATCTCCTTCAAGCATCACGGGAAGTGGGGGAATTGTGTTAGTAGGGGAAGGAAAGGGAAGGTCAGGATTCATCTTGGTAGATGATATGACCAGAATGTGAACCATAATCGTTGCCTTCTGAGCTACGACGCTATGAGAAGGACCTATCATTCACGTATTTTTTTTTTACTTCTTACCGCCGGCGTGCCATCCGAGCAACGATGCTTTGGGATGGGCTTTCAAAACGAAATTAAATTTGAATTAACGCATTATTCGGTGACGTATAATTTAAAATAGATCCGGATTCATTATTGGTATATGATATGACCAGAAAGTGAAACATAATAGTTGCCTTCCGAGCTTCGACGCTATGAGAAGGACTTTCAAAACAAAATGAAATTTTTAGCAACGTATTATTCGTTATCATGTAAACCTCAAATAGTGCTGATACACCGAACTGTTTTAACCGATTTAATGAAATTCTTCGCGCATGACTTCTTTGTAACAAACTTCACCACGAATTCTTGATCGGACTGCGAACAACAACACAAAGTCAATATAAACACGACGACGCGACGCCTTCTTTCAATAGATTCCAGAATCTTCTAGCACTTTCTCGCGGATTCTCGCGCGTCGACTCTCCGACCGATCTCCCCCGCGAACACCACACGACTGAGAGCCAAACACCCAAGGCCACGACGCGACACAATTTTTCAATGAATTCCAGAAACTTCTTCTGGCACTTTCTCGCGGATTCTCGCGCGTCGACTCTCCGACCGATCTCCCCCACGAACACCACACGACTCTTAGATTCCCCTACATTATAATATTACAAATTAAATTAACCCTCCTACCCCTTTCCCAATTACCCACTTTCCCATTCTCGATTTCCCCACCCTCAATTTTGCCATTTCCACTTCCCCCTTAAAATATAATAATTTGACAATGTACACTAACACACCACACCTAACTGATTCGGAGCGTTTGGCACGGTATGTCCACGCACCCTTCCTCCTCTGATGATTCTGTGAAATGTGATCCGTTCACAGAATCTGTCTCTGCGGTTAATGCAACGCAGTAGGCTTGGCCGCTTAAATTTTTGCTATGCATTACCGGGGCAACTCGGATGTACTGCAATTGTTATTCTTCCAGGATGCTTTCTTCGAACTGGCTGCGCTTGTATTCGATCTGTTCTATGGCTCCGAATTCTACATGATACAGATAAAATACAAATCTTTTAAGAAAAATACACAGACCTCTCAAAAAATAATCATTCAATCAGCAAAACACAAGATTAAGGTACTTTCAATATTCAGAGTGATTGAAGTGACTACAAAAATGGGGAGAATTGACCCGCTCTAAAGCAGGGGTGCCCAACTTTTGAACCTGCAGGCTGAATTGAGGTCAACATTCGAATAAAAACCGGGCCAAGTACCGAAAAAAAATCTGGAAAAATCTGGCAGACAAAAATCTACTCATTTTAAATGGGAAAAGAGACGGAGGACATTCTGATGGCAAAATGGATTTTCAGTCCAAAAAGCTAGAATTTACATTCTAATTTCAATGAATTTATACATTTTTTTTTTCGATTTCCAACTAAACTCGTATATTTGAATCAAAAAGATGTACGAAATTGGTAGAAAATGTTAAATCTGTCATAATCTATTACAGTGGACTCTCTGGCTGTCGATCTTCTCGATATCAATATTGCTCCAGCTGTCAATAAAATTCGCAGTCCCTTCGAGAAGATTTCTTTGATTTTTCTTTCTATAATTTGATAACTCCCTCTCTCGACGGTTTTTTCAATATTGACAACGAGAGAGTCCACTGTAATAATGATAAATCTTTAAATCCGGCAACCTGGCAACCCTGCCTACAGGCCAAATTAGAGTTTCCAGAAGTATTTTTTTATATAACTTTTGGTGACGAAAATGAAAACACAATGACAAATAAAACTAATTCTGAAAGAAGTGTGGCAACGTTTGATCCGAAATTGCTTAATAAAACTTCCTAATTTAAACGTCGCAAAGAACGCTAACAGGATGCACGAAACTTTCAAAAATAATATTTTTATTTTATTTTTTTGACATATACTTTTGAATAAGAAAAAAAGCAATGAAAAAAACTTTTTATAGTTCATCCTTTTTATAGATCCTAGGTGTGTCGCGCCGTGGCCTTGCGAGTTGGGCCCTCAGTCGTGTGGTGTTCGTGGGGGAGATCAGTTGGCGAATCGAAGCGCGAGAATCCGTAAATTCGTGGTGAAGTTTGTTACAAAGAAGTTGTGCGCGAAGAATTCATGAAATCGATTGAAATAGTTCAACATTTTGTTTTGAAAGCCCTTCCCTTAGCTACGTGGCTTGGAAGGCACGCCGACGGTAAGAAGTAAAAAATTAAGGAATTGAGATTATAATTAAGTCCGGCGCCGGTATTGACTTAAAGCAGAGATCTTCAGGGGTTATACAGTGAGGATGATTAGCTCCCATTACTCATCTGTTGGTTCATCGTGTAACTTCAGCTGATCCGTCAATAACGGAGTAGCAGCTCATTGGCAGTCAACCATGCTCATGCTCATCCTTTTTATAGATCCTAGCAAACATTTAAATTTTATTCTTTTGCATAGCAGTCAATAACATAATGTCAGCAGAAATTTTAAAAGTTCGTTCTTCTTTTAAAGGAGACGCATGGTTGCTCAAAAATTAGTTCTCTTGAAATTGCCGATAATGAGCATGAGCATGAGCATGAGTGACCACCCATGGTTGTCCTTCTCCGTTGCTGAACAGGACCGTAATATCCCATCAGCACAACTGGTCACACGCTTCAACGATCAAATGATGTTTCCCTTATCAACAGCATGCATGAATGCGCTGAAAAGATAAAACATCACGATCATCAAAACTAGAGCCGGTGCGAATAGGAAACAGTCGTTGGCCACCAACGGCGCCCGCCATGTCAGTTTGTAGATCTCGAGGGGATGGGACGGGAATGTTAGTTAGCACAGGCTGCTACCAAGGGTGGGTTCTATACGATATCCACACCCCGCGTGTGCCGGAAAACTACTTCTACTTGGGATTTTGTTAGTGGGGAAGGGTAATGGCCAGGATTCATCATAGAGGATGATGATGTGGCCCAATAATCAATGAATTTTGTTGAATAGGGTGATGTATTATGTATTCTCAAGGCAAACAATCGGATGATGCGGATGAGACCGTTCCCGGTTATTTGGTGTTGAGTTTAACATAAATGATTCAATCTTAGACAGCCGGCTGTGGAAAGATAGAATCAAAATTATGTGTGATTAAAAGGTGAAATATTAAACTCAGCGTAACATATTTACGTAGAGTTGCCCTGAGACTATTTATACTTTTAAATTATTATAAGATGAGCGACCAATTAATGACTGAAGAGTTATGATGTTATCTGAAGGACTTGAACAATCGCGTTGAAACAATATTTGTCGCCGTGATTCGCGGGAAACGAATGGTCGAATTGAATGATAATTTATATTTTGCTGACGCAATTTAAAAGAATCTTCCCGTGAAACAATCGCAAATCATAGAACAAAGAAATCCGACTGTGATGTGTATCAAATACATGACTAACGAGAAAAACACACCGACGACGATGGACGAAAACGGAACGCGAAAAAAATGCGTCCCGACGGACAGGCACCTCGAAATGAACTGGCTCAGCTCTGCTGTCATCATGACAACCAGAGCTAGCCGCACCTTCACACACACACGCACGAACTCACACGAAATACACACCGACGATGATCGACGAAAACGGAACGCGAAAAAAATGCGTCCCGACGGACAGGCACCGCGAAACGAACTGGCTCAGCTCTGCTGTCATCGTGACAACCAGAGCTAGCCGCACCTTCACACACACACACACGCACGAACTTACCCGAAATACACACCGACGACGATGGACGAAAACGGAACGCGAAAAAAATGCGTCCCGACGGACAGGCACCTCGAAATGAACTGGCTCAGCTCTGCTGTCATCATGACAACCAGAGCTAGCCGCACCTTCACACACACACGCACGAACTCACACGAAATACACACCGACGACGATCGACGAAAACGGAACGCGAAAAAAATGCGTCCCGACGGACAGGCACCGCGAAACGAACTCTTAGTTCTCTTGAAATTGCCGATAATGTACCTTAAAATATACAAACTACTTGGGATACGTCCAGTTACAAATCTGAATCCTGATTCGTTAGGTGTAATGGGGTAAAAGAACTTTGTTTCATCTTAGATGTTTATTTGACAACAACTTCACGAAAGTAGGCAGCTGAACAAGTAAATATTGCATTCTTGAAGCAGACTAGAAACTCATCGAGGTACAGTCCAGACGCGATTATCCGAAGGCTTTGAAAAATTTTTCTTTGGGATGATCGAGTTACGAAAAATCACTTTTTTTTGTTGTCTTATTTTTAATTGTCGAGTCTAAATATGACCTCTACACTAATCTGAAATGACCATTTTCGCATAGAGTCCCATATGCAAAAACAGCAATCTGAGAAAAACACAAAGTTCCACACCTAAGGCTAGGTTTTTTACAAATTTCTAGGATATTTAGGGTTTTTCTGAAAGAGCACACAATTTTGAACCATACTGCATCATAAACGTAAGATTAAAGAAAATGCATATGAGCAATTCTCTAGGAAAACGATCTTTTTTCTTAAATTTTAATTTTTGTATTTTTTAATCCGACTGAAACTTTTTTGGTGCCTTCGGTATGCCCAAAGAACAGGGTGGCCACTAATGTCGGGAAATCGGGAAAGTCGGGAAAAAGTCGGGAATTCGTCAAAATCCGCCAAAAATCGGGAAAAAGTCGGGAATTTATGATTTTATGTCAAAAAGTCGGGAAAAGTCGGGAATTCTGAGCTTTTTTAACTCTTGAATAAATTTTGTTATATTTTGTACAATTTTCAAATTGAATTCACTCATTTCTGCTTTAGTAACTTACTTTAAATTTAACGTGAAGACTTCCATCATTGTCATGATTTTTCGTTCAAAGATATAAATCTTGCGTCGCTTTCAATATTTTAACCAAATTCCTTCAACAAGTTGTTTAGAATAGTGCTCTACACATGCTGATTCCTTTTGGTAACGATTATCCCATTCCTTGTTAAGTTATGGAAATCGTCATTAATCAATGATTGTCAACTAGGATGTCAATGACTGTGCCACAAAATTATATAAATTTTGAAGCACAATTGATTTAGATCAGTGTTTCTCAACCGGTGAGGAATTCCCCCCTGGGAATTTGGCCATTCTAGGGGGGAATGAGGATTCAATAGAAATTCAATGTCTTTAAACACATTTACAAAAAAATAATCATTATTTGACAATTTTATGCAACTTTCAATTTCTTTGATAAGTAAGAACGACATTAGTTTTTTCCTAATTAAATTTTTAAGGGTTTGACATTTATGTGAAGTTTGGCATCTATTGAAACAATATTTCTCCGGCATTTGTATTTTTTTGGACACGAGCAATAATTGGACAGTTCTTCAGAAAAAAAGTTGTTAAGTTTAGTTACTTGTCTTTATTAAAATTTAATAAAACTGTCATGAGATATTTTTTGTGAAATATATTTAATCAATTATTAGCAGTTAAAGACAAAATATTCAAAATAAAAATTTCGGTGACTTTTAATTCATTCAAATAAATTCAAAAAAAAATGTATGTGTTAAAAATGAATTAATGTTTAGAAATAAGTGAAATTTGCGTTCTGAAAAAAAATGAAAGCAATTGTACAGCGTATTTTAAAAATCCAACCTGCGTTGTCTGTACTTTAGCTTTTTTCGTAGTTTACACTTTAATTTGTTATGAAAATTGCAATCTTTCTGTAAACATCTAAAGTTTGGGTATTGAAACCAATAACTTAAAAATAAAGGTGCGAAAAGGGGGGGGGGGATGAAGATCTTAAAAATCAGCCAAGGGGGGAATGGAACGCAAAAGGTTGAGAAACACTGATTTAGATCAAAAATTCCTTCAGTGGCTTCAAGAAGGCAACAACCGGCACATGCTGATTCCTTTTGGTGCTGAAATTCGTTAAATTGAATTTAATACACAATTTTTTATAGTGATGATTAATTTTCTTCGAAAATGATCAACGGCTTCACCTTAAGGTTATTTTCACTATTTCAATATATTTGAGTATGGTTTTCCATACTGTTTAAGACCTTTAAAATCTTTATCTTTATTGGAGTCTTTGACACAGATTTTCATAATATTTTTTTTATGAATCAAATGATCGCTTTTAATTTTTGTTCACAAAACAAGAGGTATAGTTGATGAAAAACTAATATAAAAATAGAGCGTAATGGCCAGCTTAGAATTATGATTCTATTCCATTTTGTCACATAATTGAATAGGGAAAAGTGGGGCAAGTGTAACAAGTTAAGGAAATGCTCGTTATAACCCATTAAAAAATTAAAAAATCTGTCGGATTTTATTATAATCATCTTATTCTAGGTCTTGACTAAGACTTTGTCAGAGCAAGTTTTAAAAAATCCTGTTTTTTATGTAAAAATTGATTTTAAAAATTTTGATTTTCCGTACGTTCTACTCAACTAGTGGGGCAAGACGAACAACCCGTTGGGGCAAGAGGAACAATGCATGAAAAAACATGTTAATTTGCTAACAATAGAACTGTTATCACTTAGATACATCAGATTAGAATGTATTTCAAAGGTTCCTTCCATTTTTAGACTAAATAATAATGTTTTACTAAAAAATTTATCGTTTTCACGAAAAAAATATTATTAAGATGATAAATAGTGAATTTTCATAATATCACTATGTTTTGTATGGACAATTTTTTTTACAATTGTTTATCAGTTTTTAAGTACTTTCATGTATTTATTTCCCAATAAAATATGTTGTTGCAGCAATTCGTAATTTTTTCCATACTAAAAATCCATATGGTACACTTGCCCCACCTGAACAAGATTTTTTAAAAGCTCTCAACAAAAATAACCAAAAGTTAAATCATACTCTCTAATAGGTGCAAGTCATTGGTTGGAACACTACTGATCTAGGAAAAATAGCATTTTGATAAAATGAGTCTTAAAACGAACCCTAAGCCTTATTTTGTACTTTCCAAATATTATAAGAAAACAAATGTTTTGAAAAAAACTTCATTAAATCTTTTGCCCCGTGGCGTTTACGTCGTTTTGGCGGTTATGTGGTAGTAGATTCAGCTAATTGCATTGCTAGCAACAATTCCTCATACTGGAAATAATCAAAATTGTAAAAATTACGGCCGTACGAGCGATTGTTCCTCTTGCCCCATATGGTCGTCTTGCCCCACCTTCCCCTATTTGAAACAGGATTCGAACTTGAGTTAGGCAATAGTTTTTTTTTGGTAAATATTTGTAATTGTTTAACTAAATTCATTAAGTAATTGAAAATGTGTTTTTTTTTCCAAATGTTGCCCTTGAACTTTTTTTGTGAGTATGGGTAAATTACCTACCATAGATAAAGCTTGATTTTCAGTTTGCGGAAAACATAAATATCAAGTAAAATCCAAAATTGAAAAAAGATTTTTACGTTTTGAAAACATTAATAAAATATTGAAATTGCAAAAAAAAAAAATAATCCAAGAAATTTTGAGTTCTTGCATAATTATTTTAAAAAAATGTCTCTTCAAACAGTCGCTTAAAATAAGTGGGAAAACATAAAATCATATCAAACTGAATTTTCATTGAAAAAAAAACAGTTAAATACTGACCACTAGAAAAATTAACATTGATTAAAAAAATCAATATCAGAAATTACATAATTAAAAAGGAAACTTGGCAAAAACATTTTCTTTAATGAATTCCTTGACATTTTTCTAAATCCTTCGAATGAATAATAACAGCAATTACGTTTTAATCATTCTTTGATTTAAAATGATGATGAAGTTAAAAAAAATATCAAAAACTATACGTTTGCCAATTTAAAAAATACCAACGAAGTTGTAAGTATTGTTGAACTTTCGATAATTTTTCAAAGACTTATTGTTTGTGTTTCTACTCTGAATCATAATAATGAAATTACATTTTTGAAGTTTTCTTTATAATAAAGATATAAATTAATAACAAATTTTGTTGTTTAGTTTCTGTATTTTCAAAAAATGCCTATATTTGGATTTTTTTTAAATTCATTGAGATTTTTTTTTTCGGTGGTTAATATTGACTTTTCTTATAGAAAGTTTTTTGTTTGAAATCATTCTTTAGATAAAAAATGCATGTTATTTGAGCATTCTGGAAAAGTCTAGAAAAAAGTCGGGAAAAAGTCGGGAATTTGAAAATGGAATTTGAGTGGTCACCCTGCCAAAGAAGCTATTTTGCATCATTAGTTTGTCCATATAATTTTCCATACAAATTTGGCAGCTGGCCATACAAAAATGATGTATGAAAATTCAAAATCTGTATCTTTTGAAGGAATTTTTTGATCAATTTGGTGTCTTCGTCAAAGTTGTAGGTATGGATACGGACTACACTGAAAAAAATGATGCACGATAAAAAAAAATTGGTGATTTTTTTATTTAACTCTTTGTCACTAAAACTTGATTTGCAAAAAACACTATTTTTATTTTTTTTTATTTTTTGATATGTTTTAGAGGACATCAAATGCCAACTTTTCAGATATTTCCAGATTGTGCAAAAAATCTTTGAGCGTGTTTTAAATTTTTGAATCAATACTGATTTTTTCAAAAAATCAAAAACTGGTCGCAAAAATTTTTCATCTTCATTTTTCGATGTAAAATCAAATTTGCAATCGAAAAGTACCTCAGTAAAATTTTGATAAAGTGCACCGTTTTCAAGTTAAATCCATTTTAAGGTGACTTTTTTGAAAATAGTCGCAATTTTTCATTTTTTAAATTAGTGCACATGTTTGCCCACCTTTGAAAAAAATATTTTTGGAAAGCTGAAAAAATTCTCTATATTTTGCATTTCTGAACTTTGTTGATACGACCCTAAGTTGCTAAGATATTGCCATGCAAAGGTTTAAAAACAGGAAAATTGATGTTTTCTAAGTCCCACCCAAACAACACATCATTTTCTAATGTCAGTATCTCAGCAACTAATGGTCCAATTTTCAAACATTCGTGAAATTTTCCGATCTCTTCGAAAAAAAATTTTCAATTTTTTTAAACCAAGACTAACATTTCAAAAGGGCCAAACATTCAATATTACACCCTTTTAAAATGTTAGTCTAGGTTTAAAAAATTTAAAAATAATTTTTTCGAATAGATCGAAAAATTTAACGAATGTTTCATATTTTAACATTGAAAATTGAACCATTAGTTGCTGAGATATCGACATTAGAAAATGATGTGTTGTTTGGGTGGGACTTAGAAAACATCAATTTTCCTGTTTTTAAACCTTTGCACGGCAATATCTCAGCAACTAAGGGTCGTATCAACAAAGTTTAAAATAGCAAAATATAGTGAATTTTCTCAGCTTTTCAAAAATACTTTTTTCAAAGGTGGGCAAATATGTGCACTAATTTAAAAAAAATGAAAAATTACGACTATTTTCAAAAAAGTCACCTAAAAATGGATTTAACTTGAAAACGGTGCAATTTATCAAAATTTCACTACAGTACTTCATTGTTATCCGAGCATTCGTTGGTGAAGGTTGTCTGAATCAACATGACTCGTCGCGTCCCGGCGCAAAACGCCGGCAATATTGCCCTACCTGCGGCTCAAGCAGGCAAAAAAGTGGGAATTTCCAAAAGGAAGGTTGAGGCCTCAACTGATGGCCAAAAACCGGGAATTTCCAAAAGGAAGGTGCTTTTGGAAGTGACATCGAACAGCAAAAAGACGAAAAAGAGCGACGGTACTGTACCGATGGATGAGGAGGAGGAGAACTCTTCATCGCACGAGGAGCAGCTTTTGAAGAACAACAAGTTTGCTGGACTGCCTGACGAGGACCAGGTAGCGGAAGCAAAGGAGAATGAAGTGAAACAGCGAAAGGAGAAACTGCCTCCTTTTTATGTGAGGCAATCAGCAGCAACGATCGACTTTCGTGCGGGGCTTGTTGAACTCATCAAGTCTGGGAAAGTCCAAGGCAACATTCGTCTGTGTCAGGACGGATTTAAGGTGCTGGTGCAATCCAGGCAGCACTATCAACTGGTCAAGGATTACTTGACCGAAAACGAGGCGGAGTACTTTACCCATGATGTCGTCATGGATAAGCCGTACAAAATCGTCGTCAGAGGTCTGTACGACATGCCAGTGGAGGAATTAGCTGCCGAGCTAAAAGTTTTGAAACTGGATGTGTTGGCCGTGCACAAAATGAGCCGACGCAACAAAGACATCAAGTACCGTGACCAGCTCTACCTGCTGCATTTGGCTAAGGGATCGACGACGCTTCCTGAGCTGAAGGCAATCCGAGCGGTTTTCAACATTATCGTGTCGTGGGAGCGATACCGACCAGTGCATCGTGACGTCACACAATGCTTCAACTGCCTGGGCTTCGGGCACGGAGGTAAGAACTGCCACCTGAAGCGTCGTTGCGCCAAATGTGGTACTGATGCGCACATCACGTCCCAGTGCATCCAAGATTCGCTGGTGAAGTGCCTCAACTGCAACGGTGAGCATTCGTCAACCGACCGAAAGTGCCCCAAGAGAGCTGAGTTCGTGAAAATTCGGCAGCAAGCATCGACGAAGAATCAGCCTCAGCGTCGTAGAACTCCTCCAGCCCTGGTGGAGCAAAATTTTCCACCTCTTCAACCGCGACGCCAGGTCCCGAACTTGGCACCGTTGCCGTTGGATCCCAGGAAGAGAGCTGAGATGAATCATCCACGGCCGGGTTCCAGCCAGGAGCCGAGACCACCACCACCGGGCTTCAGCCAGGAGCCAAGACCAACCCAAGAACCAGCAGTTGAGGAAAACGGTAATGATCTTTACACCTCAACCGAACTCCTCAATATTTTCAAACAGATGTCCGCTGCACTGCGTGGATGCAAAACCAAGACCCAGCAGATTGAAGTGCTGACCTCGTTCGTCATCCAGTATGGATCGTAGGTCCCTCAAGCTGCTGAATTGGAACGCTTGCTCCATTAGGAGGAAGAACTTAGAGCTGGTGGATTTTCTTCGCGAGAAGGAGATCGACGTAGCTGCCATCACGGAAACTCATCTGAAGCCCGGTGAAAAAGTTTATCTGCAAAACTACAAGATTGCGACGCAGCTCGACAGGACCACGTCTGGAGGAGGAGGTGTGCTTGTCGCTGTTCATCGTGATCTCAAGCCACGCCGGCTGCCACACTTTAAGCTGGACATCATCGAGGCCGTTGGGTGGAAATTCCCACTTCGGTTGGCCCAGTACTCTTCATTGCTGCATACTGCCCACGTCAGGTGAATGCCAGAGATGGTTCAGCAGCAAAACTGAAGGGCGATATCCAGAAGCTGACACGGCGGAGCGCAAAGTACATCATCGCTGGTGACCTCAACGCGAAGCATGAAGTTTGGGGCAACAGCAGGAGGAATCGGAACGGAGTGATTCTGCACAACGATCTGCAAAACGGATACTACAACGTTGTGAGTCCGGATCGTCCAACGAGGGTGGCTCGGTCTGGGAATCACTCAATCATCGATTTCTTCATTGGGTAATTCTCCGCCAACTCACACAGCAGTTGCCCCGACCCCTCTTCGATTTGCGTGAAACTTTGTCCTAAGGGGTAACTTTTGTCCCTGATCACGAATCCGAGGTCCGTTTTTTGATATCTCGTGACGGAGGGGCGGTACGACCCCTTCCATTTTTGAACATGTGAAAAAGAGGTGTTTTTCAATAATTTGCAGCCTGAAACGGTGATGATATAGAAATTTGGTGTCAAAGGGACTTTTATGTAAATTAGACGCCCGATTTGATGGCGTACTCAGAATTCGAAAAACGTATTTTCATCGAAAAAACACTAAAAAGTTTTAAAAATTCTCCCATTTTCCGTTACTCGACTGTAAAAATTTTGGAACATGTCATTTTATGGGAAATTTAATGTACTTTTCGAATCTACATTGTCCCAGAAGGGTCATTTTTCATATAGAACAAAATTTTTCATTTTAAAATTTCGTGTTTTCTAACTTTGCAGGGTTATTTTTTAGAGTGTAACAATGTTCTACAAAGTTGTAGAGCAGACAATTACAAAAATTTTGATATATAGACATAAGGGGTTTGCTAATAAACATCACGAGTTATCGCGATTCTACGAAAAAAAGTTTTGAAAAAGTTGGTCGTCATCGATCATGGCCGTTCATGGTCACCCGCGACAGACACGGACGACGAAACAAAGAGAAACGCAAAAGTAACTTTTTCAAAACTTTTTTCGTAAAATCGCGATAACTCGTGATGTTTATTAGCAAACCCTTATGTCTATATATCAAAATTTTGTAATGCTCTACAACTTGTAAAACATTGTTACACTCTAAAAATAACCCTGCAAAGTTAGAAAAACACGAAATTTTAAATGAAAAATTTTGTTCTAAATGACCCTTCTCTGTAGACAAAGTACATTAAATTTCCCATAAATGACATGTTCCAAAATTTTACAGTCGAGTAACGGAAAAGGAGGTGTTTTTCGATGAAAATACGTTTTTCGGAATTCTGAGTACGCCATCAAATCGGGCGTCTAATTACATAAAAGTCCCCAAATCTCATCACCGTTTCAGGCTGCAAAATTGAAAACACCTCATTTTCGCATGTTCAAAATGGAAGGGTCGTACCGCCTCCGTCACATCAAACGGATAGGACAAAGTTTCACGCAAATTGAAGAGGGGTCGGGGCAACTTTTCCCGATTTCGTGTGAGTTGGTAGAGAATTACCCCATTACCAATATGGCTGAGAACGTGGCTCATCCTGAGGTGTTTGAAGAGTTGAGTTCTGATCACTATCCGGTGGTTGTGGAGGTTGGAGCTTCCGTTACTCCGCAGCGGCAACCAACCCGGAAAGATTACCACAACGTTGACTGGCAGCAGTTTCAGCAAGTGGTAGACAGCAACATCGACTATGATCAACACCCGGAAACTTCTGCTGATATTGATCGTTCGCTGGAGGTGATCCAGCAGGCTATCAACCAAGCAGAGGCTGCCAACGTTCGGGAGGTTCCTGTTAATTTTAAGGTAACTGATATTGACGTAGATACTAAACACTTGATTAGACTTAGGAATGTTTATAGGAGACAATATCAACGGACTGGGGACTATGACAAAAGATTTCAGTTAACAATTTGAACAAAATCATACAAGACCGACTTGACAATATCAGAAATCAAGAATTTTCAAAACATGTAAGCCAGCTTGGGAATTATTCAAAACCATTTTGGAAACTTTCAAAAGTTCTTAAAAACAAACCAAAGCCTATTCCTCCTCTTATTGTTGAGGATTCTCCTTTGATTACATCCGAGGAAAAGGCAAATGCACTTGGGCTTCATTTTGTTAGTTCACATAATCTTGGCGCTTCCATGACCAGCCGTAAAGAAACATCAGTTGCCAATAGTATTTCAACAATCAATGACTCTACCTTTGAATTTCCTGCAGATTCCCATGTTTCTGGTGAGGAAGTCAAAGTTGCAGTTAAACAAATGAAAAATATGAAAGCTCCTGGCTTTGATAACATTTTAATCTAGTGTTGAAAAAACAGAGTGATCAGTTCTTTCAACATCTAGCCAATATTTTCAATAAATGTTTGCAACTTACTTCCCCACCAATTGGAAGCTGGGCAAAGTCATACCAATTTTGAAGCCTCAAAAGATCCAACATCGCCAACAAGTTATCGTCCCATTAGTCTTTTGAGTAGTCTGTCCAAACTCTTTGAGAAGGTCATCTATTCAAGGCTTTTGGATTTTACCAACGATAATAATATAATTTTGAATGAGCAGTTTGGCTTCCGAAAGGGGCATAATACTGCTCATCAGCTTACGAGAGTAACTAAAATCATCAAGCAGAACAAGCTTGAGTCTAAATCAACTGCTATGGCTTTGTTGGATGTTGAGAAGGCTTTTGACAATGTTTGGCATGATGGTTTGATACATAAACTGTATTTATACGGTTTTCCAATGTATCTTATCAAAATTATCCAGCACTATCTTTCGGAGAGATCGTTCAGGGTTTTTCTGAATGGGATTGCTTCTGGATTATTCAACATTGATGCTGGGGTTCCCCAAGGAAGTATTCTTGGCCCACTTCTGTACAATATTTTTACATCTGATTTGCCTACTCTTCCTGGTAATGGTGTGTTGTCACTTTTTGCTGATGACACTGCCGTTATTTATAAGGGTAAAATAACCAGATATTTAGTCGGCCGTCTTCAGAAGGGTCTTGACGTTCTTTCCGAATACTTTGGCGACTGGAAAATTCGCATAAATGCAGCCAAAACTCAAACCATCATTTTTCCACTTTCCAAATCGGCCAGATTTGTCCCAAAGGATGATGTTTTGATTAAAATGAATGATGTTTCGATACCTTGGTCAAAGGAAGTTGTCTACTTAGGTCTCATACTTGACTCGAAACTATTGTTTCGGCAGCATGTAGACAAAATATTGAACAAGTGCAGCATTCTCATCAGGTGTTTGTATCCTTTATTTAACAGAAAATCAAAGCTATCGTTGAAAAATAAGTTAGCAGTTTACAAACAAATAATTTACCCCGTTATTGAGTATGCAGTACCTGTTTGGGAGTGTTGCGCTAGAACTCATAAATTGAAGCTCCAGCGTGTCCAAAACAAGGTACTCAAAATGGTTTTGAATGTTCCTGGCTGGACTAGATCAAGTGAGGTTCATGAATTAGCAGAAGTAAAAATGTTGGATCAGAAGATTCAAGAAAAATGTTTGAAATTCAGGGAAAAATGTGCTTTATCTGAATACCCCTTGATTCAAGGATTGGTTTAGTTTATGGTAAGATTAAGTTAGTTTTAGGTTAGGTTATGTTTTCTTAATTTTTTTTTCTTCATTGTACCTAGTGTTACAAAAATGATAAATCATATACTTTTAAAGTTATGAATATGAACAGTGTTTAAATCACGAAAAGCAAACTAAAGCTGAAGAGCCACAGCTGACCACTTATTATGTAAACCAAATGTAATTATTATAAGAAAGATTCAATAAAGTATATTTAATTCAAAAAAATTCACTACAGTACTTTTCGATTGCAAATTTGATTTTACATCGAAAAATGAAGTTGAAAAATTATGCGACCAATTTTTCGATTTTTTGAAAAAATCAGTATTGATTCAAAAATTCATAACTCGCTCAAAGATTTTTTGCACAATCTGGAAATTTCTGAAAAGTTATCATTTGATGTCCTCTAAAACATATCAAAAAATAAAAATAGTGTTTTTTTGCAAATCAAGTTTTAGTGACAAAAAGTTAAAAAAAAAATCACCAATTTTTTTTCCTGTGTATAATTTTTTTTCAGTGTAGTCCATATCCATACCTACAACTTTGCCGAAGACACCAAATTGATCAAAAAATTCCTTCAAAAGATACAGATTTTTGAATTTTCATACATCATTTTTGTATGGCCAGCTGCCAAATTTGTATGGAAAATTATATGGACAAACTAATGATGCAACAAAAATTTTAATTCCAAGATGATGGCGATGATAAAATATTGAGAAAATGCATTTGGTGATTTTATAGACAATCAATCATTGAATTTCACTAAAATAGCGGTCAGACAACTCGAATGTGATGTTAACAGTAAAGAAAAAACGAAAAACATTGTTTTCGATCATGATTCGATTATTTGAAGTCCCATATAAACCTACTCATTTTCAAACTACGTATAATCGACTCTCGAAATACCATTTGTCATTTTTTTTTACAAAAAAAAAACATAAGGCAGACATATTTTACAGTTCAAAACAGCACCTTTATTCATGATTTTGATTAATGCGTGTCTCTAAACCTTTACGTCAACTCATAATTTAGTATAAAAACAAAAACAACAACAAAAACTACTTACGGCGTAAAAAAACAAACACATTACGAGTAGATTAACGCAGCCATTGCACCCGGGGCCCGTCTGAACACGTGATTGATAACAGAAGAAGACGAATCAACGTCCGCGAGCCTCGGGGCCGGACGGGTCCGCGCCGATGATGACCTTTCCAGGGTGCCCTCGACGGAATCGTCCCCTGATAAGAGGACCCAGCTTGGCACACATACAGGTCCGGGATGATCCGGCTAAGAGCGCTGTAGAACCAAGTCAACAAAATCAACTTTTTTTCTACTTTTCATTTTTTTTCTCTTCAAATTTACACGAAATGACAGCAGGTTCAATCTCTCAAAGTCGGCCATCGCTCAAGTTGGTGAGGGGTCGTAGTGCTTCAGGCAAATGTGAAGGGATGAATAAAAGTGAGAGATGAAAATTTAAATTCAATTATCCAAACGATGGCTCTTCGCAAGAACTTGGAGTTCCATGGGGGCTGATCTTTCCCAACCATCACCGGAATCTGACTGCGGAGCCTTTCGAGTGGAGAGCCGTTTTTCTTTCTGCCACTAGCGCCGGAAACGGAAAAAGGGGGAAAAACAAACAATAAATTAAATCCATTATCGCACTCAGCGTCGCCGCTGGTGGAAGGTATACTGAAGTAGAGGTGCAGAAGATCCCAAAGGGCAGACAGGAGCGCGAAACGTTTACTGTGTGCCGTGTGTGAGTTCTTTCTAAGGTAGGGGTGGCCAAGGAAACTTGAGGTGCTTGTTTTCATAATCAATTGTTCACAAGTTCTGAAAAGTTCTTAAATTTTAAAAAAGACCCTCTTGGTTTATGGGTCACCCTTTTGGATTTTTGCTATGGCTACTAAATTATCTTTTCTTGACATTGCAAAACGAAAACCTTTTCTGAAACAACATCACAATTCTCGTTACACCTCCGGGATATTCATCCAATATGGTGCACACAGGACACTCGTACAGCGCAAAAGAACTCTCAATAAACTGAGAGTACCCATTCTGATCCACCACTGATGATGATAGTGATTGCCATCGTAATCTCGTGCAAAGAGCTCACGAGCTGCAAGGATTTCCTCGGAACGGAATGTTCCGACTAACCACGCGGTACGCGCGATCTTTTTTTTTTTTTTTTAATTTATATTTATTCAAATTTCTTTTCCATGTACATTCATTCAGTTAAAATATTATTGAGTGTCCAATCACAAACGATGACTTTTCACCTCAATTTTAATTACTAGCAACTTTCATTTATTCATGAAATATTGTAGCTTTCGCTATTCAGTGATTTCAAATGTAGGAGGTCCTACATGTACAAAAGGGAAAAGGGAAATCTTAAAACTAACTTATAAACTATATAAAGAGCGGATCAATGCAGCTGAAGACTGCAATGATTTTTGTCGAAATGCATCAATTATCTTATTGGACATAACATCCAAAGTGTCAACTTCGGCTAATTGATGAAGTTCACTGGTGCTGAACCAGGGAGGAAGTTTCAGAATCATTTTCAGAATTTTGTTCTGAATCCTCTGAAGTTTTTTCTTCCTGGTTAAGCAACAGCTTGTCCAGATCGGCACAGCATAAAGCATGGCAGGTCTGAAAATTTGTTTATAAATTAACAGTTTATTCTTGAGACAAAGTCTAGAATTCCTGTTTATAAGTGGATACAAACATTTAATATATTTGTTACATTTAACCTGGATACTTTCAATGTGATCCTTGTAAGTAAGGTTTTTGTCAAAACCAAGTCCAAGATATTTCACTTGATCCTCCCACTTTAAATTTACCTCATTCATCTTTATAATGTGATGACTTTTGGTTTAAGAAAATCAGCCCTTGGTTTGTGAGGGAAAATAATAAGTTGAGTTTTGCAGCATTTGGAGTAATTTTCCATTCTTTCAAATAAGAATTGAAAATATCCAAGCTTTTTTGCAATCTTCTTGTGATGACACGAAGGCTTCTGCCTTTGGCGGAGATGCTTGTGTCATCAGCAAAAAGTGATTTCTGACATCCTGGGGGCAAATCAGGCAAGTCAGAAGTAAAAATATTGTATAAAATTGGACCCAGAATGCTTCCTTGAGGGACGCCAGCACGTACAGGTAGTTGATCAGATTTGCTATTCTGATAACATACCTGCAGAGTACGATCCGTCAAATAATTTTGAATAATTTTCACGATATAAATCGGAAAATTAAACCTTTTCAATTTCGCAATCAATCCTTTATGCCAAACACTGTCAAATGCTTTTTCTATGTCAAGAAGAGCAGCGCCAGTAGAATAGCCCTCAGATTTGTTGCTTCGAATTAAATTTGAAACTCTCAACAACTGATGAGTAGTTGAATGCCCAAGGCGAAATCCAAACTGCTCATCAGCGAAAATTGAATTTTCATTAATGTGCGTCATCATTCTATTAAGAATTATTCTTTCGAATAATTTACTAATAGATGAAAGCAAACTAATGGGCCGATAGCTTGAGGCTTCAGCAGGATTTTTATCCGGTTTCAAAATCGGAATTACTTTGGCATTTTTCCAACTACTGGGAAAATATGCCAAATCAAAACATTTGTTGAAAATTTTGACCAAGCAACTTAAAGTTGCTTCTGGTAATTTTTAATTAAAATGTAAAAAATGCCATCCTCACCAGGGGCTTTCATATTTTTAAATTTTTTGATAATAGATTTTATTTCATTCAGATCCGTATTAAAATCTTCATCTGATGAAAATTCTTGTTCAACAATATTCTGAAATTCTATTGAAATTTGATTTTCAATAGGACTCAAAACATTCAAGTTGAAATTATGAGCACTCTCAAACTGCTGAGCAAGTTTTTGAGCTTTTTCCCCATTAGTTAATAAAATATTATCACCATCTTTTAAAGAAGGGATGGGTTTTTGAGGTTTCTTAAGAACCTTTGAAAGTTTCCAAAAAGGTTTGGAATAAGGTTTAATTTGTTCGACATCTCTTGCGAACTTTTCATTTCGCAGGAGAGTGAATCTGTGGTCAATAACCTTTTGCAAATCTTTTGAATTCGCTTCAGTGCAGGATCACGAGAACGTTGATACTGTCTTCGGCGAACATTTTTCAGACGAATCAGAAGCTGAAGATCGTCATCAATAATGGGAGAATCAAATTTGACTTGGACTTTAGGAATAGCAATATTCCTAGCATCCAAAATTGCATTAGTTAAAGATTCCAAGGCTGAATCAATATCAGCTTTGGTTTCTAAAACAAAATCATGATTTAAATTATTCTCAATATGATGCTGATACCTGTCCCAATTAGCTTTGTGGTAATTAAACACAGAACTATTGGGTCTGGTAACTGCTTCATGAGAAAGTGAAAAAGTTACTGGGAGGTGATCAGAATCAAAATCAGCATGAGTCACTAAAGGACCACAATACTGACTTTGATTTGTCAAAACCAAATCAATTGTTGATGGATTTCTAACAGAAGAAAAGCAAGTTGGCCCATTCGGGTATAAAACCGAATAAAGACCAGAAGTGCAATCTCTGAATAGAATTTTACCATTGGAATTTACTTTAGAATTATTCCAAGATTGGTGTTTGGCATTAAAATCACCGATAATCAAAAATCGAGATCTATGCCGAGTAAGTTTATTCAAATCCCCTTTGAAATAATTTTTATTTTCCCCAGTGCATTGGAATGGCAAATATGCAGCTGCAATCATAATTTTCCCAAAAGAAGTTTCAAGTTCAATGCCCAAACTTTCAATAACTTTTAACTTAAAGTCACGTAACGTGCTATAAGTCATACTACGGTGGATAACTATTGCAACTCCACCGCCATTTCGATTCATTCGGTTATTGGTTATAACTTTATAATCTGGATCACTTTTCAAATAAGTGCCAGTTTTTAAAAATGTTTCGGTTATAACAGCAACATGCACGTTATGAACTCGTAAAAAGTTGAAAAATTCATTTTCTTTCGCTTTTAAAGAGCGAGCATTAAAATTCATAATATTGATGGAATTACTTAGATCCATGATTAAACTTCCGGGTAAGTACAACATCATTCGCAAATTTTAATCCAATCTGGATAGCTTCCATCATGGATGTATCATTACTCATTGTTTGAATCAAACCAAACAGTGAGTTTTGCAAAAAAGTCATTTTTTCAAACGTAACATCGCCGAGATCAGAAGATCCCAAAGCGTTGCCAGCAGAAAAATTTTCAAATGAGATTTGAGGTACCTGCCCAATTTCAGAAAGATTGGTAGAGGATTTAAAATTCGTGTATGAACCCGAAACGACGTTAGCATAAGAAATGCCATTGTTGTTACCTAACTTTTCCACGGTAGGGGTATTTCTAGAATTGTTCGAGTGAGACAGCACGAACGTTTGATTTAAAGATGCAGGTACAACCTGACTTTGAGAAAATTTCGGTTTGGATTTCGGCTGATGCTTAGCACGAGAATCCAAAACCTTTTTTCTGATGGGGCAATCCCAAAAATTTGATTTGTGATTTCCACCACAATTTGCACATTTAAATTGGGTGACTTCTTTCACGGGACAATTGTCCTTGTCGTGAGAAGAATCCCCGCAAACCATGCATTTTGGAACCATGGCGCAATGATCAGTACCGTGACCGAATGCCTGGCAACGCCGGCACTGGGTCAGATTCTGGCCATTACCGCCATGTTTCTTAAAATGCTCCCACTTTACCCGTACATGGAACAAAAACTGTACTTTGTCCAAAAGTTTCAAATTGTTGATTTCATTTCTGTTGAAATGAATCAGATAAAATTGTGAAGTCAAACCAAAGCGAGAAATATTCCCGTTTGATTTTTTTCTTCATCAGTATTACTTGGCCTCGCAACACCTTAAGTTCGTTTTTGATCTCATCCACCGACAAGTCGTTGGAGAGACCTTTCAAGACCGCCTTGAATGGACGAGCATTCTTGGTCTCATACGTGTAGAAATTGTGTTTGTGGTTTTTCAAATAACCAACAAAAGTTAGGTGATCTTGTAAAGATTCCGTCAACAAGCGACATTCTCCTCTTCGACCAAGCTGGAACGAAACTTTCAAATTGCAAGTTTCCTTGCAATTCTTCAGTTGCGTTCGAAAGCTGGCCAAATCGGAGACGGAAGTCACTACAATTGGCGGAGCCTTTACTCGTTTCTCGACGGCAGAAGGCTCAGTACGAGGAGAAGGTTCCTTGTCATCAGTTTCGGATAAAACACCGAAACTGTTTGTCAATGGAATTGGAGGATTGACCTCACATTCAGAATCAGAATCAGACCTCAGAAGAGGCTGTTTTCTTTTTCTGTTTCCGTTAGCCGGTTTAGCGTTCAAACGCTTCACCGACGTAACGACCAAATCTTCAGAAGATTTGCGTTTACCTTTGTTTTGACGCATTTTGCAAGCAAAGTTCTCTTAAAAGATGGCTTCGTTTGTAAAATACAACAAAATTTCAGGTGGGGTTAGTCTTGAAAAGACTGTTTAGAATTTTGGAAAATAACTCAGGTAGTCTTTAAAAAGACTGTGAATTTTGTTTTGAAATAACTCTGAGCTTAGGTAGTAAAAAATACCGCAGCTCTAGTGTCCGTTCACCACGAAGGTTCGCAAGACACTCGGTACGCGCGATCTATGTATCTCTTCCGGACGACCAACCGGACCGGACGGCGGAAGAGGGAGAAATATTGCAAAACGGCCACATAGTTTGGCCAAAAGTTGCCAGGATATGAAAGGGGCGGAAAGTGCGATGATGGAAAAGCATCGAAAGGTCGAGGAAATTGCCGGGATTAAAATCTAGGTCGAGGTCAGCCAGACCGTTCATCTTTTAGATGCTTCTCCGATAGTCTAGATTTCTGGGAAAGTGACGCAAGTGCCTGGCATAGTTGGCATTTTCGTCGCTTTGGCAAATTCTGGTTGCCAGCATGTGGAGAGGGTATCGACTGCTGGTAGCCATCGTCGTCGTTATCGTACAGCCATCGTCGTCACCATCATCATCGTCTTCGGAAGCACTGTGCCAGAGGGCAATATTTGTTTAGTACACCACTCTGCTGAGCAGTGGGATGCTTGGTACGCTTCTCGGGGGTGGATACCAATAAATCAGTGGAAAATTTCAAAATTATTACCCGTTGGCGGGAAAACATTATCATAAAAATTGTGCTAGAAAAAGGCTGAGTGTAAAAAGAAAGGTCACTCGTTCAACAAACTTCAAAACATTTTCCATTCAAGATCTAGGGGAAACATACCCACTCCCAGCGTACTCAGCGGTCGTGTCTGAATGACGCTGGATAATCTAGATCAGTGGTCCTCAGCCAGCTAAACCTCGCGGGCCATTTTTGAAATTAGTCGTGATATTGAGGGCCGCATGTGAAAAACATGTAAAAATTACTAAAATTTGTCAAATTAGTTAGTTAGAAAGCTGAATTTTGATAAACTAATATTTTGCACATTTTTTTCATATGATTTTTGAATGTATTTTAAAGTTTTCAATTTTAAATTTTTTCAAAAAAAAATTACTTCCGTATCAATCCTTGCTTATACATTTCATGCTAATAACATTTTTTGTGCAAAAAAATATTTTCATTCAATCAAAACCTTTTTTTTAAATTTAAGTTAAATTAAGTTTCACCAATATTAAGATTTTTGGAAAGTAGTTTCACAAACATGTTTGGACTGAAAACTCTTTTTGGCTTGAAATAATTTTAATTATAATATATATAATTTTAATTAATTTTAAAACAAACATTTTCAGAATGAAATAAGTTTAAATCACTTTTTTAATTTAATTAAAAATTACAAAAAGATAAGAAAGAATACAGGAACAAAAAAAAAACATTATTTATAATTTTATCATCAAATAAATGTTTTTTGTTTGGATAATACATAAAATTTTACATGAAAATATTGGTTTAAAACCTATGTTTCATTCATTCAAAACCCGAAATTTCTATGCAATTTGAGGACAAACAAATACAAAAATGAGGTTGAATCGAAGGTTGAATTCTTTGAAACACTTGGGATTTTCCTGCAAAATTTCTGAACCATGCTTGACTGAGTTTATTTGTAACTCCGTTTCAAAATTCAAAGTAATTGTACTTAGATTTCATTTTATTGAAATACTTTTTTTAACGGAACCCGATTTTTGTGCTTTTTTCTTTACAAAAGCAAACTTATTCGTCATTTTCTTAAATAACTTGATACGAGAAATCCTAAATGGGCCGGATTCCATAATTATTACAAGAACAGCCCGCGGCCCGTACAAAACACCTCGATGGGCCGCAGTTTGGTGACCACTGATCTGGAGTGTTTTTGTTTTTTTTTAGCAATTCCAGCTCAAATCAGTAATTCTTCTGGTACTTTCCGGCCCTCTCCGATTTCAATGAAACTTTTCAGACATGTTATCCTAGGCCTATATAAGCCATTTTTGTGTATATGGAGTCAATTGTACTCGAAAATTACATCTAAGAAGGGCGTAAATAATTTAAATAATTTTTGTATTTTGTAATTTAAAAATTACTGTAACTCAAAGCTGTTGCATCGTATCAAAAAATGGTCAAAGACAAACTTGTGGGAAATTTGACGGGCTTTCTAAAAAAATACACTGAAAGAAAAACACACGCCACTTCCATGAGATTTTTCAATTGTTAAGTTTGAAAGTTAAATTTTAAGGAGATGTTACGACTTTTTTTTGTTAAATTTTTTTGAGGAAATAGCCTAAGATGTTACAAAAAGACTCACGAAAAATGGAGAATAGTATGTCTCTCCTAAAAAAATACATAAATAATTTACTAAAACTGTGTTTTTGAAAAGTGGTCTAAACGTCAATATTTTCAAAAACCGATAGTGGGTATAGATTTCCCAGACAATTTAACATTGATGTCTCCATATTGACCACTATCCTATGTCCAATCCTTGTAGAGATACAGCAGTTTTAAAAATAAAAATGTGAAAAAGAGGGGGTTTTAATGGTTTTAAGCAATTTCTAAATGACAGACTGATTTTTCAGTATCGAAAATATTTTTACCGGAAAGGTCGTCCAATTTCCTATACGTTTGCCATTGGAAGTTTTTTGATTTGACTCGTTTTAATATTTACGTAAGCAGACGTGCATCCGCTCTAACTTCTCTTTTAGAAGTACTTGTTTGGCATTTCGCGTAGAAGATACTCAGCATGTTGTGCCAGTGATTAGAGTACACTAATTACTTACAAACACACATATTCACAAAAATAGCTTATATAGGCCTAGGATAACATGTCTAAAAAGTTTCATTGAAATCGGAGAGGATCGGGTACAAAAGGACCAGAAAAATTCATTTGAGCTGGAATTGCTCTTTTGTTTTCGTTAGGAAAATACAATCTTCCATTCTTTCTTGCTTATTTACTTAAGGTAATACTCAACGAGTTGTAGTTTTCAGTCGTTGCTCAACACAAGCAGTCGGTATACATCAGTGCCATAAATGCATTTGTAACAATTACATTAACAGTCAAGTTACTAAGCCCCGTTTTAGCGTTACATGGATTTTCAACAAGCTGTAACTTGGTGAAAATTACATGAAATATCAACTTCATATATACCATTGGATTCGAAAATTAATCAACTTTAATATAAAAATATTTAATATGGTGGTTTAGGGGGGCGGGTCCCCGGGGGGAGGGGCCAAAGGAAAAAAAACAGCGTTACATGGATTTCAAGGGCCCAGAGCACATCGTAAAATAACCCAAAATACCAACTTATATAGGTTTTTGGAAAGGGGAGAACCTCTACTTTAAGGGAAAAATATTTAAAACATGTAAAAAATATTTAAACAATTTTTTTAAAATAGTTATCGTAACTATTTTTACAATAGCAATATTCATTTGAACTATAAAGCCAAATTTTGAAGAAATATGGTCATGCGACATATCAAAATTCATGAAATTGTTCCAGGAATCGATATATGAGCAATTCAACCTGATTCGGTTGAACCGGTAAAATTACCGGTACCGGTTGAACCGATTCCGGGGTTGTATCACTAACCATGTCATGCGACGTCTCAAAACTCTTCAAATTACCTCAACAATCTCTTCGTGACAAATTTGAACCGATTCAGTTGAACCGGTTCAAATAACCGGTACCGGTTTGAACCGATTCAGTATTTTTACTGCAAATCATGCCATGCGACGTGTCAAAATTCTTCAAATAATCTCAACAAACTATTCATGATAATTTTGAACCGATTCAGTTGAACCGGTTCAAATAACCGGTACAGGTTTGAACCGATTCAGTGTTTTTTACTGCAAATCATGCCATGCGACGTGTCAAAATTCTTCAAATAATCTCAACAAACTATTCGTAATAAATTTGAACCGATTCAGTTGAACCGGTTCAAAGAATCGACACCGGTTTGAACCGATTCAGTGTTTTTACTGCAAATCATGCCATGCGACGTGTCAAAACTCTTCAAATAATCTCAACAATCTTTTCGTAATAATTTTGAACCGATTCAATTGAACCGATTCAAATAACCGGTACCGTTTGCACCGATGCCACGTTTTGTGTAGTGCGACGTTTGTGTAGTGCGACATGTTGAACATTTTCAAATAATCTCAACAATATATTGGTAATGAAATAGAAATTGAACCAATATGGTTGAACCAGATCAAATTACCGGTACCGGTTTGAACCAATTTCATGTTTTATAGCAATCCAAGTAATGCGACCTGTTTTCGTGAATAATTTGAACCAATTTTGTTGTACTGTTTCAAAAATATGGTAACGATTTGCACATATTCCATGATTTTACTGCAATGACATGGTCATGCAGTCATCTGCTACAACCTTCCATCGGATGAGGAAGTAAAATGTCGGTCCCGGCCTTGGTTGTTAGGCCGTTTAGGTGTAGAAGTCGTCTCCATGCCACAAGTACAAACAACACACCGGCGGTTGGACTCGCAATCCGAAGGTCGTCAGTTCAAACACTGGGGTGGAAGGTTCCTTGGAGTAGAAAGAGGTTTGGGTGCTCTCCCCATTCAAGCCTTCGGACTCCTAGGTTCGAGCAGAAACTTGCAATAGAGACCACAAAAGACCCGGGGGTCGTTAATGTGGATGGTTTGATTTTTGACATGGTCATGCGACGTTTCACATAAGGCTAATGCAAATATTTTTCAAAGTTTTGTTACTCCCATTCCTTCGAAATCGGCTCGAAATATCAGGGGGCAAACGACATTACAAAAAACTTGTAAATTTCCATAGAAATTTATGTGCAAACAGCTGAAATCAATTTAAAATGCATTCCTTTGCGTTTAAAATCATTTTTAGCATGTGCTGGTTCATAAAAAAAAAGAATTTTCGATGTAGATTTTTTTGTCAAAATAATTTTTGAAAACCTTTTTGCAATCATTGTCGTATTTCAAATTATTTCCTTTTGACTTAGACAGTCCAACGTACAAAAATAACAACCGTTTCCTACCATAGATGATAAATTGATCAATTGATAAATTGATAAATTGATAAATTGATAAATTGATAAATTGATAAATTGATAAATTGATAAATTGATAAATTGATAAATTGATAAATTGATAAATTGATAAATTGATAAATTGATAAATTGATAAATTGATAAATTGATAAATTGATAAATTGATAAATTGATAAATTGATAAATTGATAAATTGATAAATTGATAAATTGATAAATTGATAAATTGATAAATTGATAAATTGATAAATTGATAAATTGATAAATTGATAAATTGATAAATTGATAAATTGATAAATTGATAAATTGATAAATTGATAAATTGATAAATTGATAAATTGATAAATTGATAAATTGATAAATTGATAAATTGATAAATTGATAAATTGATAAATTGATAAATTGATAAATTGATAAATTGATAAATTGATAAATTGATAAATTGATAAATTGATAAATTGATAAATTGATAAATTGATAAATTGATAAATTGATAAATTGATAAATTGATAAATTGATAAATTGATAAATTGATAAATTGATAAATTGATAAATTGATAAATTGATAAATTGATAAATTGATAAATTGATAAATTGATAAATTGATAAATTGATAAATTGATAAATTGATAAATTGATAAATTGATAAATTGATAAATTGATAAATTGATAAATTGATAAATTGATAAATTGATAAATTGATAAATTGATAAATTGATAAATTGATAAATTGATAAATTGATAAATTGATAAATTGATAAATTGATAAATTGATAAATTGATAAATTGATAAATTGATAAATTGATAAATTGATAAATTGATAAATTGATAAATTGATAAATTGATAAATTGATAAATTGATAAATTGATAAATTGATAAATTGATAAATTGATAAATTGATAAATTGATAAATTGATAAATTGATAAATTGATAAATTGATAAATTGATAAATTGATAAATTGATAAATTGATAAATTGATAAATTGATAAATTGATAAATTGATAAATTGATAAATTGATAAATTGATAAATTGATAAATTGATAAATTGATAAATTGATAAATTGATAAATTGATAAATTGATAAATTGATAAATTGATAAATTGATAAATTGATAAATTGATAAATTGATAAATTGATAAATTGATAAATTGATAAATTGATAAATTGATAAATTGATAAATTGATAAATTGATAAATTGATAAATTGATAAATTGATAAATTGATAAATTGATAAATTGATAAATTGATAAATTGATAAATTGATAAATTGATAAATTGATAAATTGATAAATTGATAAATTGATAAATTGATAAATTGATAAATTGATAAATTGATAAATTGATAAATTGATAAATTGATAAATTGATAAATTGATAAATTGATAAATTGATAAATTGATAAATTGATAAATTGATAAATTGATAAATTGATAAATTGATAAATTGATAAATTGATAAATTGATAAATTGATAAATTGATAAATTGATAAATTGATAAATTGATAATAATTGGCATAAATCAATGAACAGTCCCGACTCGATTATTCGAAGGCCTTCGTTGTCTTATTTTTATTTGTCGAGTTTAGGAATCTTTTTAAAAATTTATTTCAAGATGACGGCCAAAATGGCGGCATTTAAATATCTTTTAAAAATGTATTATTCAATTTAAAACTCAATCAACCATTCAAAATTGACTACAATGGGATCACAGAACTCGAAATTGATGTCAACAATATGGAAATAAAAGTCTCATACAAACCTTAGACATAATCGGATAGTCGAGTCTTGACTGTATTGCAGTTAACATTTGATTTTGGAAAAAATATAAACATCGCTTTGCAATTTTTGAAACATGTTTGGTACTTAAACAAAATTGATCATGAATAACCAAATGTTTTCCATCAATTTATCAATTTATCAATTTATCAATTTATCAATTTATCAATTTATCAATTTATCAATTTATCAATTTATCAATTTATCAATTTATCAATTTATCAATTTATCAATTTATCAATTTATCGATTTATCAATTTATCAATTCATCAATTTATCAATTTATCAATTTATCAATTTATCAATTTATCAATTTATCAATTTATCAATTTATCAATTTATCAATTTATCAATTTATCAATTTATCAATTTATCAATTTATCAATTTATCAATTTATCAATTTATCAATTTATCAATTTATCAATTTATCAATTTATCAATTTATCAATTTATCAATTTATCAATTTATCAATTTATCAATTTATCAATTTATCAATTTATCAATTTATCAATTTATCAATTTATCAATTTATCAATTGATCAATTTATCAATTTATCAATTTATCAATTTATCAATTTATCAATTTATCAATTAATCATTTTATCAATTTATCAATTTATCAATTTATCAATTAATCATTTTATCATTTTATCAATTTATCAATTTATCAATTTATCAATTTATCAATTTATCAATTTATCAATTTATCAATTTATCAATTTATCAATTTATCAATTTATCAATTTATCAATTTATCAATTTATCAATTTATCAATTTATCAATTTGTCAATTTATCAATTTATCAATTTATCAATTTATCGATTTATCAATTTATCAATTTATCAATTTATCAATTTATCAATTTATCAATTTATCAATTTATCAATTTATCAATTTATCAATTTATCAATTTATCAATTTATCAATTTATCAATTTATCAATTTATCAATTTATCAATTTATCAATTTATCAATTTATCAATTTATCAATTTATCAATTTATCAATTTATCAATTTATCAATTTATCAATTTATCAATTTATCAATTTATCAATTTATCAATTTATCAATTTATCAATTTATCAATTTATCAATTTATCAATTTATCAATTTATCAATTTATCAATTTATCAATTTATCAATTTATCAATTTATCAATTTATCAATTTATCAATTTATCAATTTATCAATTTATCAATTTATCAATTTATCAATTTATCAATTTATCAATTTATCAATTTATCAATTTATCAATTTATCAATTTATCAATTTATCAATTTATCAATTTATCAATTTATCAATTTATCAATTTATCAATTTATCAATTTATCAATTTATCAATTTATCAATTTTCAATTTATCAATTTATCAATTTATCAATTTATCAATTTATCAATTTATCAATTTATCAATTTATCAATTTATCAATTTATCAATTTATCAATTTATCAATTTATCAATTTATCAATTTATCAATTTATCAATTTATCAATTTATCAATTTATCAATTTATCAATTTATCAATTTATCAATTTATCAATTTATCAATTTATCAATTCATCAATTTATCAATTTATCAATTTATCAATTTATCAATTTATCAATTTATCAATTTATCAATTTATCAATTTATCAATTTATCAATTTATCAATTTATCAATTTATCAATTTATCAATTTATCAATTTATCAATTTATCAATTTATCAATTTATCAATTTATCAATTTATCGTTTTATCAATTTATCAAAAACTTTTACAAATATTTGTACTAGCCTTACCAATTTAGCAATCTATGGTAGGAAACGGTTGTTATTTTTGTACGTTGGACTGTTTAAGTCAAAAGGAAATAATTTGAAATACGACAATGATTGCGAAAAGGTTTTCAAAAATTATTTTGACAAAAAAATCTACATCGAAAATTCTTTTTTTTTTATGAACCAGCACATGCTAAAAATGATTTTAAACGCAAAGGAATGCATTTTAAATTGATTTCAGCTGTTTGCACATAAATTTCTATGGAAATTTACAAGTTTTTTGTAATGTCGTTTGCCCCCTGATATTTCGAGCCGATTTCGAAGGAATGGGAGTAACAAAACTTTGAAAAATATTTGCATTAGCCTTATGTGAAACGTCGCATGACCATGTCAAAATCAAACCATCCACATTAACGACCCCGGGTCTTTGTGGTCTCTATTGCAAGTTTCTGCTCGAACCTAGGAGTCCGAAGGCTTGAATGGGGAGAGCACCCAAACCTCTTTCTACTCCAAGGAACCTTCCACCCCAGTGTTTGAACTGACGACCTTCGGATTGCGAGTCCAACCGCCGGTGTGTTGTTTGTACTTGTGGCATGGAGACGACTTCTACACCTAAACGGCCTAACAACCAAGGCCGGGACCGACATTTTACTTCCTCATCCGATGGAAGGTTGCAGCAGATGACTGCATGACCATGTCATTGCAGTAAAATCATGGAATATGTGCAAATCGTTACCATATTTTTGAAACAGTACAACAAAATTGGTTCAAATTATTCACGAAAACAGGTCGCATTACTTGGATTGCTATAAAACATGAAATTGGTTCAAACCGGTACCGGTAATTTGATCTGGTTCAACCATATTGGTTCAATTTCTATTTCATTACCAATGGGTAATTCTCCGCCAACTCACACAGCAGTTGCCTCGACCCCTCTTCGATTTGCGTGAAACTTTGTGCTAAGGGGTAACTTTTGTCCCTGATCACGAATCCGAGGTCCGTTTTTTGATATCTCGTGACGGAGGGGCGGTACGACCCCTTCCATTTTTGAACATGCGAAAAAAGAGGTGTTTTTCAATAATTTGCAGCCTGAAACGGTGATGAGATAGAAATTTGGTGTCAAAGGGACTTTTATGTAAAATTAGACGCCCGATTTGATGGCGTACTCAGAATTTCGAAAAAACGTATTTTCATCGGAAAAACACTCAAAAGTTTTAAAATTCTCCCATTTTCCGTTACTTGACTGTAAAATTTTTGGAACATGTCATTTTATGGGAAATTTAATGTACTTTTCGAATCTACATTGACCCAGAAGGGTCATTTTTCATTAAGAACAAATTTTTCATTTTAAAATTTTTCTAACTTTGGGTTATTTTTTAGAGTGGAACAATGTTCTACAAAGTTGTAGAACAGACAATTACAAAAATTTTGATATATAGACATAAGGGGTTTGCTTGGAAACATCACGAGTTATCGCGATTTTACGAAAAAAAGTTTTGAAAAAGTTGGTCGTCATCGATCATGGCCATTCATGGTCACCCGCTACAGACACGGACGACGAAACAAAGAGAAACGCAAAAAGTAACTTTTTCAAAACTTTTTTTTCGTAAAATCACGATAACTCGTGATGTTAATGAGCAAACCCCTTATGTCTATACATCAATTTTTGTAATTGTCTGCTCTACAATTTTGTAGAACATTGTTACACTCTAAAAAATAACCCTGCAAAGTTAGAAAAAACACGAAATTTTAAAATGAAAAATTTTGTTCTAAATGAAAAAATGACCCTTCTGGGTCAATGTAGATTCGAAAAGTACATTAAATTTCCCTTAAAATGACATGTTCCAAAAATTTTTACAGTCAAGTAACGGAAAATGGGAGAATTTTTAAAACTTTTTGAATGTTTTTTTCGATGAAAAATACGTTTTTTCGGAATTCTGAGTACGCCATTAAATCGGGCGTCTAATTTTACATAAAAGTCCCTTTGACACCAAATTTCTATCTCATCACCGTTTCAGGCTGCAAATTATTGAAAAACACCTCTTTTTCGCATGTTCAAAATGGAAGGGTCGTACCGCCCTCCGTCACGAGATATCAAAAAACGGACCTCGGATTCGTGATCAGGGACAAAAGTTACCCCTTAGGACAAAGTTTCACGCAAATCGAAGAGGGGTCGGGGCAACTTTTCCCGATTTCGTGTGAGTTGGTAGAGAATTACCCCAATATATTGTTGAGATTATTTGAAAATGTTCAACATGTCGCACTACACAAAACGTAGTATCGGTGCAAACGGTACCGGTTATTTGAATCGGTTCATTTGAATCGGTTCAAAATTATTACGAAAAGATTGTTGAGATTATTTGAAGAGTTTTGACACGTCGCATGGCATGATTTGCAGTAAAAACACTGAATCGGTTCAAACCGGTGTCGATTCTTTGAACCGGTTCAACTGAATCGGTTCAAATTTATTACGAATAGTTTGTTGAGATTATTTGAAGAATTTTGACACGTCGCATGGCATGATTTGCAGTAAAAAACACTGAATCGGTTCAAACCGGTACCGGTTATTTGAACCGGTTCAACTGAATCGGTTCAAATTTGTCACGAAGAGATTGTTGAGGTAATTTGAAGAGTTTTGAGACGTCGCATGACATGGTTAGTGATACAACCCCGGAATCGGTTCAACCGGTACCGGTAATTTTACCGGTTCAACCGAATCAGGTTGAATTGCTCATATATCGATTCCTGGAACAATTTCATGAATTTTGATATGTCGCATGACCATATTTCTTCAAAATTTGGCTTTATAGTTCAAATGAATATTGCTATTGTAAAAATAGTTACGATAACTATTTTTAAAAAAATGTTTAAATATTTTTTACATGTTTTAAATATTTTTCCCTTAAAGTAGAGGTTCTCCCCTTTCCAAAAACCTATATAAGTTGGTATTTTGGGTTATTTTACGATGTTCTCTGGGCCCTTGAAATCCATGTAACGCTGTTTTTTTTCCTTTGGCCCCTCCCCCCGGGGACCCGCCCCCCTAAACCACCATATTAAATATTTTTATATTAAAGTTGATTAATTTTCGAATCCAATGGTATATATGAAGTTGATATTTCATGTAATTTTCACCAAGTTACAGCTTGTTGAAAATCCATGTAACGCTAAAACGGGGCTTAGTAGTCTACGGGTACTTTTCTGGCATAGTTGCCTGACTGTTAATGCACTTTTGTTTACTCAATGTACTGCTGTGTTTGTGCTACCAGTCCCACTAACATATGTTCTTGGTGAAGTGCAAATACAGCGCACAATGCACATTGTTATGAACTGGTTTTATACCTTTTTGTCTTCCTCTTGAACAATACAGACTATTGATTTCTGCAAACAAAGGTTCGTGTTAATTAAAATGAAAATATTTCAAACTGAAATGATATTCGTTAGGAAATTTGCAATTGAATAACATTTTGTATTTTTGCTGTGCATGGTTTTGTCAAATATTTTCAGTTGGGGAGATTCATGACTGTAAAATGTGTTAATTCGTAATTTTAAGTGATTTGAAATTAACTGTCTATGTGCAGACTGCACACTGAACTAAAATTTCCTCAATACGATGAAACTGTAACAACTTTTTTAACTTCACTTACGAAACGATCCACAACTCCAATTCGAAATAGTTGTCCTCGTGTCCCCAAAACAAAAATTAAGCTCTTCTCCCAATGATTCTGCCCATAAAAACGAAGTTGACTTTATAGCTGTCGGCCACCATTGCTAGTACCAACCACTAGTGTCTTCCTTTTATCTACAAGGACTTCGCCGCCCTGGGCTCCTAAGTGTATGAAAGTATGGCACGGAGCGACGGCGCCGAATACCCATATTTACACAAAGAATTTTAGAGCGCCCGCCGCGGGATTCGAACCGGCGACCTCTGGATTGGGAGTCCAGCGCGCGGTCCGATTGATCCACACGGGCGTGATTCTGCCCATTCCCGGCCTTAAACTCGTAATCGAGTTTACAAATATTTGGCTCAACCGAGTCCATCTGCCAAATTACGGCTTTGACCAATCGTTGTTGCACCAGGCCAGGCCAGCAGTTAGTGAGCTTATTCGCAAAAGTTTGTCTACCGAAAACCCAGGGGCGGACACGTGGGGTTACGTGCTCAGTTAGCAAATAATGTTCGCTGTTTTTTTTTTTTTTTGGGAGAGAAGGGAGTAGGGGGTTACGAAATTGGCTCACCCTTGGATGGATGGCATCCTTCGGCGAAGGTTCAAGCTACCCGTGCGTGCGTTGTGTACAGGTGGGGTTGCTTAAGGAGAGAGAAAAAACATCTTGAAAAGTTTAGTCTTTTTAAGCAAAATTCTTCGAAATTTTAAGCTCGGAGGAATTTTTGCCTCAGGGAAGAGAAAGTTTCCCCTGCAGTTCAAAGTTTATTTTTGCTGAACATTTCCTTTACATTAAAGAATGTATTGCAGATCTGTTCAAAGTGAGAAACTTTCCAACAAATCTGCTGACAACTCTGGTAGAAGCTCTACAGTCCAACTGCAAGAATGGCGCGTAACCTACTGACATTGGATGAAACGAATGTTGGTAACAACAATTTAATTGAGTTTGGTCATCCAGAAATCAATTTACTGATTCTATTCGTCATCTTCAAACAAAGCTTTCCATTAATTTCCACTCTCGTGCACTCTTCAGTAAAACACAACCAGCCTCGCAATCGTCCTGCATTAAACGACCAACATAGAAAATCGTGTTAACTATTAAAAACACAAGGACATCCGCCCTGAAGGACAAACTATCCCATCAGAAACCACCCCCACTGGCGATGTCGGACGGCGAGCGACCTTTCGCATTGTCTCATCATATCGGAGCGTGGGTGACCGTAATCAACGTGCCAAACCCAGATCCTCTCAGGTCCGGCGCCACCATTCCGGGGACGACCACATGTGCAGTTTTCGCTCACACACACGCACACACGAGTCACACGTCGAATGGCTCTGGCACAATAACGCATTATTTTTCAACCCATATGGTTGCCGTTGCTGCTGCAGGTCCATAACCATAACCCGATTTCAGGGTTCTCAACTGCACTCTGTGGATGTCTGTGGGTGAACGACGGACGTCCATCGGAATCTACGTGCAGCCGTATTGGCACGGTCGTTCCGGGAAATTACGACCAACTTTGACCCAGAGAGCAAACGCCCGACGTCGTGCAATTGCGCAGGGTAAAATTGCTGGAAATTTTGGAGTTGACGTAGCAAAAATATAAATATATACGTAACTTTGCCCCGCCCATACGGACAAATCCTCTGGAAAATTTTGACCGTTTTCAAGATACAGAAACATTTAATGGTTGGTGGCCTTTCTCACAAAAGAAAGATATAGGCTAATAAATCTTCAGGATTAACTCGGATCTTCGTACACCCTTGGACAAAGTTGTAGGGAATTGAATTTCCTACAAGAATCTCACACTTGGACAAACCTTAACCGATCTGGCTAAAAATTGGCACAGTTACTTATTGGTGCTTAAAGAATCATGCCAGGATCACAAGTTATTACTCATAACCCCCCATTAATTAATTTTCATCATATTTTTTTTCGTTTTTCTTGTAACCCTAATATGGAATTACCTTTTGCCAAAATATTGACTGCACGAAACGGAACTACAATATGAAAAGGGACAACGGTTTATGAGCACATTTTTTTTTTTTTCATATTTTATTGAAAACCTCAAGATTGAAATCAAAACCGGGGATCTGCGAAGCTCAACAGAGGGCTTTTGTCAATTTGATTTGGTTAACCGCGGTGGATTTTCTTGAAATAATTCGAACTGTCAAAAATCCACCAAAGCATCTAACGCCATGATTCGAAATCCGGACACTTAGTAGCATATCATTTTTGTTATAGCTGGCAAAAAATCATGTAATAAGTTGGAAATGTAGAAATATCATCAGGATGTAGTATAAACAGTCAGTTTCAAGAAAATGCATGCAAAATATGTCTTTTAAAACAATTTTTCATCAGAATTTCAAAATTAAGATGACTTGGTGTGCTTCGAATCCCGGACACTGATAAAAGCTGATTCGAAATCCGGACACTTTTGCTTCGAATTCCGGACACTCGATTTTCCTTATGAATCGCACAAATTTGGACTGAAATGTTAGTGAATGGCATTCTTTAGGTCTCAAATAAGCTGTTAACATCAAAACAATCGATAGTTTATATAAAAATTTGCTAGAATTTAAGGAAATCGTAACCATAAATTTCTGCTTTGCTTTCCCGGTGCTTCGAACGTCTATGAAATATTTCAAGTGAAATGTTTCGCATTTTTTGGTAAACTTATAATTATATTGTATTTAATTGTTTTGGCATTAACTACAGCGTTCAAACAAACTTTAAATGAAAGTTGATGTTGGAGTTCATCAAATAACAAAGTTTTTGCATTCATAATGCGAACTTATATCCAAATAATTGATAAAACAAAATGAAGTGTCCGGGTTTCGAAGCGTCCGGGAATTCGAATCATGACGTTACCGGAGGATACTTTTCTACCACAGATTTTTGTGCGATCAATGTGGTAGATGGTGGTAGATGCTTTGGTGGATTTTTGACAGTTCGAATTATTTTAAGAAAATCCACCGCGGTTAACCAAATCAAATTAACAAAAGCCCTCAGGTGACAAAATCAAGCAAAACAATGTAAAAGGACCGAAGCCAAAGTGTAAACAAAGACCCTATCCTGCTCACGTCAGTTGCTGTTTACATTAGGAACGAGCAAGATAGACTCTTTGTTTACACTTCGGCTTCGGCCCTATTACAATGTTTTGCTAGAAATGACGTTAACGTGTCCATACAAAAATGGTATGTAAATATTCAAACAGCTGTAACTTTTGAGTGAATTTTCTGATCAATTTGGTGTCTTCGGCAAAGTTGTAGGTATTGTTGAGGACTTTTGAGAAAAAATAGGTACACGGAAAAAAATTGCAATTTTTTTTTTCACTAAAACTCAATTTCCCAAAATATGTATTTTTTTGATTTTCGAGATTTTTTGTATGTTTTAGTGGACAAAAATCCGCAACTTTTGAGCCATAGAGAAACATGGTCAAAAAATCTGCCACCGAGTTATGAATTTTTGAAAAAATAGTGATTTTTGGAAAAATCGAAGTTTCATGCAAAAACAAGTTTGACATTATTTTATAATGCAAAATTGAATTTGCAATCGAAAAGTACTTTACAGATTTTTTGATAAAGGGCTCCGTTTTCAAGATATAGCCACCGAAAGTTTGATTTTAGCAAAATATTTGCAGTTTTTAAATTTTTAAAAATAGTGACCATGAGTGACCGTTTCTAAAAATATTTTTTTTTTAAAAAGTTCAGAAAATTTGCTATAACATTGTCTAAGAGACATTGAAGATTTGACCTCGGGTTGCTGAGATAGAGCCACTTTAAGAAAAAGAAACACGAAAATTGAAGTTTTCTTAATCTCACCAAAACAACTCACCATTTTCTATTGACCATATCTCAGCAAATAATGGTCCGATTTTCAATTTTAATACATGAAAAATTCGTGAAATTTTCCGATCTTTTCGAAAAAAATATTTTGAAATTTTTAAATCAAGACTAAAATTTTAAATGGGCGTAATATTCAATGTTTGGCCCTTGATTATTATTTTCACTTATTGTCACAAAAACTTGGTTTGCCAAAAAACACTATTTTTATTCTATTTTTTACGGTACATGTATGTTTTAGGGAACATTATGAAATGTAAACTTTTCAAAAATTTCAGAATGTGCAAAAAAACTTTGACCGATTTATGAATTTTTGAATCAATACGGTTTTTTTCAAAAAATCAAACTATTGATTGCAAAATCAATACATTCGTGATAACAATTTTTTAAATCAAGACTAACATTTCAAAAGGACGTTATATTGCATCTTCAGATGTTAAAAAAATGTTGAGAAAAGATTCTGCGATTTTTTTTACCTATGTTCTGATTGCTTATGTCTAGAAAACAAAAATTTTTGATTTTAATATTTTTTTTCCAGGATTTTATAGGCTTAAGGTAGGGTTTTGGAAATATTTTCCAAGATAAGCAGTTTGAAATGCTCAAATTTGTGTTCGGATATGTGATGGATTTATTTTATTTTGCTTGGATAATCATAAATTTTTAGAGTAACGTTAAAGAAAACTAAGTAACTGGGTTGGAAAACTCATATGTTCCAATAATGAAATAAATTGATGAGAAGTTTCAATAGACCGCCCAAACAACAATTTTGACAAATTTGGTTCAATTTTACAAGCATTGAAATATATTTGAGATAACATTTGGATAATTCTCCGCCAACTCACACAGCAGTTGCTCCGACCCCTCTTCGATTTGCGTGGAACTTTGTTCTAAAGGGTAACTTTTGTCCCTGAACACGAATCCGAGGTCCGTTTTTTAATATCTCGTGACGGAGGGGCGTTACGACCCCTTTCATTTTTGAACATGCGAAAAAAGACGTGAATTTGCAGCCTGAAACGGTGATGAGATAGAAATTTGGTGTCAAAGGGACTTTTATGTAAAATTGTTCGCCCGATTTGCTGGGTGTACAGTCATCCCACATATTCGGAACACCCACAAATTCGGAACACTTTTGTGTTAATTTGTCAATAACATGCCAAATGCAGCTTTTCTCTCGACCCTACTATTTTTATGACCTTTATTTGAACATTTTCTTGCTATTTCACTAGTAAAAGTAGTACTTTTTGAACAAAAAACTTCATTTCAAGACTATTTTATCCAGAGCAGCAAAACACTGCCTCGAAATTGCGTGTTCCATGATTGTGGGATGTTATTGTGCCCCCCACAATTGTGGAACAACTGTATTGAACTGATATTTTCACAAAAAAAGTTATCAGATCATTCATAAAACATTACTAAGCATGAGTTTTATTGGTTTCGGAATGCGAAGTCATTGTTTTGTAAAAAATATGTACTCCTGGAGAGAATAAAAAGTTTGTTTACATCGTAAGAAAAAAGTGTTCCGAATTTGTGGATTTCAAGGGTCAATGTTTTTCTTTGAAAACTTGATATAAAACGTAAAAATGTACAGCCGGTCTATACATCAATCGAAAGATCGCAAGAAAAGCTGTCTCATGAAGGTAAAAGCAATTCATTATGTTCAATAATCGATTTTATATGATTTGTTGAACATTGGCCGATCTGTAAACTGTTCCGAATATGAGGGATGAGTGTACCCCATTTGGCACAATGGACATTTGGCATAGCGGGTTTTCAAGAAGGACGTTTGGCATAATGGACGATTGGCATAATTGTTCCAAGGCATCAGGGACGTTTGGCATAATGGACATATGGCATAATGGACGTTTGGCATAATTATTGCTAGCTTTTTTGTAATTATTTTTTATAAAGTATAAAGTATTTATCTTTTGTGAAGAATAATAGTGTAAAGCTTTTTCCCTATTTTCTAACTAAACAGAAATCAAGTATCTTTGTCATTTTTCCCCATATTTTTCCCCTTTTTTGAATATTTCTTAAAAAAGCTACTAATTTCCCTTTTCCCTTCTTTTTTAAATTCAACCAAAATCTTCATTTTGCTCTTCTTCAAAGAAATGCAATAAGTTTTTTAAAGCAATTTTCTCTTCTTTTATTTTAAAACATAAAGAAGGCAAAATCATTCAAAAGCTGTGCAGTTTGTTTTTTTTTTTTTAAATATTTTGTATATATTTTGTTTTTTGTGCAATTGAAAAAATAAAAACCAACAGAGAAAAATTGCAGAAGTGATAGAAATGTTTGAAGAGATCATCTATAAGAGAATTTCCCTTCTTCAAGTTGAATATAAAAAAGATGGCAAAATTGCAAAAAAAAAAAACTTAATTGCAAAATATAAAGAAAAGCAAAATTGTTTCCATTGTCGAAGATTTGAAGGGGGTTTCTCATCTTCCATTAAAATGCTTTATTGTGTATTATTCAAAAAGGAAAAAATAAAGAGACACCCAATTTTTCGAAACAAGTGATAATCTCTTAAAGTAATATGAAAATGGTTGAAAAACAATACATTTACATATGTAAAAATGAGAAATACTTATAAAATCAAAACAAAAAAAAAGTAATAATTATGCCAAACGTCCATTATGCCAAACGTCCTTGATGGTTTTTGAACGAGTTATGCCAAACGTCCATTATGCCAAATGTCCATTATGCCAAACGTCCCTGATGTCTTGGATCAATTATGTCAAACGTCCTTTTTGAAAACCCGTTATGCCAAATGTCCATTATGCCAAATGAGGTACACCCCGATTTGCTGGCGTACTCAAAATTTCAAAAAGCGTATTTTTCATCGAAAAAAACACTAAAAAAGTTTTAAAAACTTTGCCATTTTCCGTTACTTAACTGTATTTTTTTTTTGGAACGTGTCATTTTAAGGGAAATTTAATGTACTTTTCGACATTGACCCAGAAGGGTCATTTTTCATTTAGAATTCATTTAGTTTTTCTAACTTTGCAGGGTTATTATTTGGAGTGTAACAATGTTCTGCAAAGTTGTAGAACAGACAATTACAAAAATTTGGATGTATAAACAAAAGGTTTACTAATAAACATCATGAGTTATCGCGATGTTACGAAAAAAAAGTTCTGAAAAAGTTGGTCGTCGTTGATCATGGCCAACTTTGTAGAACATTGTTAAACTTAAAAAGAACCTCGGTTCTTTTTTATAGCTCGTTCGCTCTCTTAAGTGAACCGGCTCTTTGGGCGGCTCGCTCTTGTTTTGCCCACCTCTACTTTTTTCCATACCAACTAATTTATCTCAATACAATACGTTCAACCCCCGGTGGTTGGTCACTTTTTCGTTTGACACTTTTATAGTTTATCAAACTAAAAAGTGACGAACTGTCACTTTTTACACGGGATTCACATTTCCAGTTCTCGTTGTCGATATTGAAGGGACCGTCGAGAGCGGGAGTTATCAAATTATAGAACGAAAATTCAAGGCAATCTTCCTGAAGGGACTGAAAAAATTAATTAGTTAAAATTAAAACATTAATAAATACTAAGGAAATTAGTCAGCGAACTAACAAGCATTTTATCCAATCATTAAAATTGTTGTCTATTGGTATGCAACCTGCCGATAGCCGCAAAATAAATTCCACACATTTCTCAACGCTGTCAACCGATGGAAAAATCCAAATTGACGTGAAATTTCCCCCCGCATTATCTTTACGAACAGCTCACGCTCGCTGCTTTTTATTCGAACAAACAGGTCACTTGCTTAATGACCAGTCATAAATATCACCCCATCCCGCCATCATCGCCTGGGAGCGCACAGTGCCGTTGAAATTCCCCCGTGCGAATTCCGGGCTAGAAGAAAAAAACGCAATACTACGCCACGTGGTGGAAACCTACCTGAATCAATAGCTGCCATCGGTGACGGCGACGACGACGACGACGGCGAGATTGGCGGTGGCCGATTATCACTACATCGGGTGGCCTGCTGGTGATCCGTTCCGGCCGGACTCTCGTCGGTATCGGACACCTTTGATTCGTTCGCGGCACACTGCGGCAACAGGACCGCCCCCTCGCGGAAACTACCCCCGCACACTACCGCCCCCAACGCTTTTCCTAGCTGTGGCCAACTTTCTTCACTATCTTTTCCGCTTCAGACTTCAAGAAGCTTTCTTTGTGATGGAAATTTCCCACTACTCAGCACCGGGTCGCTGTCGAAAGTGATTTTTTCCCTCCTCCCACGCTGCTGCTGCCCACGTGGAGTTAAAATCTCGACGACGGTTGTCGAGCTTCTCACTCACTACGATCGGTGCGGACGACTTGTCACATTGACTTTTTCAATTAAAAACTTGACACTCTAGCTCGCGCATTACCAATTCCACGCCGCGGGACGGTTCCTCCGGGTTTCTCTGTTCTGTGACCTTTTCCGTGCTTTTTCGCAACCTGTCAGCAATTTCAGTCTGACTTGCTATCGGTTTCGTCGCCGGTCAGAAATTTGTTTCAATAAGCATCGCACTGGATGGATGTTGACACGCAGTGATTAACCTGAAGAAAGTGGAAAAAAAGTTGTTCTTAGTTCAAATCTCTTCTAAAGTAATAAATTTCAATAGAGCTAAATAAAACACTAGATTTATTATAAAAATTAGTTAAACTAGAAAATCTTGCGCATAACGTTAACTGGGAATCAGTCCGTTCTAACCAAAACTAATCACAATATTGTGCAAAAACATGTCAAATGCAGCTGTCCCAGGTGACGGTACTCAACTTATGGAAAACATAAAGGTAGAGCTGCAGAGTTTGGAATTCGACTTTGGATCACTGGCGAAACCAGGGGGGGGAACTGGAGGGGCCCTGTTTTTAATTTTCTTTCTGATATGACTTAGAGAACATCAAATGACAACTTTTAAGAAATTTTATAATGTGCAAAAAATCTTTGACCGAGTTATGCATTTTTGAACCTATCGAAATATTGATCGCCAAAATTTTTCAAGTTTATTTTGCGATGTAAAATCGAATTTGCAATCCAAAATTACTTTAGTGAAATTTTGATAAAGTGCACCGTTTTCAAGGTACCGTAAACCGGGGTGACTTTGATAGGATTTCAATTTGTTTTTGGAATATTTTCCAACAAGTAAGGTTTTTCTCAAGATTATTATTTTTAAAACATGTACTTGGGTAGGCCACACAAAGTCCATGCACTATTTGAAAAAAAAAGTTTTTTCAATAGTGTTTAGAACAATAGTTACGTTGAAAATTCCTAGTTCAAATTCTGGGGTGACTTTGATAGTCATAGTTTTTCTTGTTAAAATCATATTTAAGATGTTCAAACTTTATTTGTACGTTAAATGTAGCATCACTAAAGCAGCTGATATAGTTTTTAAGAAAAAAAAAAACAAAGTTTATATTTAGTAAACTTAGTTTATAAGCTTTTAACAAAATGCATATAAATTTTAAGTAAAATTGTTGAAAAGTCGTAATTTTGCCTGAAATTTGTTAAAATTAGTTTTGTTTGTAAAATTATCGATTTATATTGCATTTTATACTGAATTCGAAGCACGAATCACAAGTTTTCTCATTTTACATGCAATTTGTTCAACTGAAATTGCATATAAATTTCGAGATTTTTTTAAATTGTGTTTCAAAACCACATATTATTTATTATTTACAAACTTATTTAACCTTCACCTAGTGGAAAATTGTTCAAAGAATCCGAAAATGCATTCCATTTTCCGATTCAAAATCATGTTCATTGAGAAAATCATGACACTTTGAGAAGTTTAAAATAATGAGTTTCATCAACATTTTCTTAACTATAGTTAACTAACTTTTTAAACTTTTCAAAATGTTATGAAAAGTTCTTCTTGAGGTTCTTTGAACACTTCTCTATCACGGTCAGTATGATTTTAAGCCATTTCGTACGTATTTTAATTGTACTCTTCATTATGCGGAAAAATCGCAAACCTATCAAAGTCACCCCGTTTTACGGTATAGCCATTTTAAGGAAACTTTTTTTTAAAGTAGTCGTAGTTCGCAATTCGCAATTTTCAGTGTAAGAACGGACCATGACCAATCTTATGCACTAGGTTCCCGACGAACACGCACTGCCCTTACACCTACATCTCATCCTTACTCTGAGTCAGTACGAGCAACACGCTAGAACACGCTTTGAGTGTTCGTGCTTTCTTTTCCGGTTACGCATTTTACCTCGGCCGGGGGTGGTACATTACGTAGGGTTTGATGTAAGTATAAGCGCCTAACCATTTGAAGTGTGCCTTTCAACTTTCATTAAAGCAAAAACTGTTTTATTTTTAGTTTGAATTCAAAAACTTATTGTTATTTACTGTGTTTTGTTTTCTTCTGAAACCTTTCCTAGTCTTGAGTCGTGTCCAAGGTTAAATCATAGATTATTAATCAAGTAGATGTCCCACTTGGAAATTGCTTCATATACACAGTTGGCGACACCCCTTTAGCGCTCTGCACGCCATCATCGTCAGTTTACAGGTACTAAATTGCTAAACAAAATCGTAGCTCGCTATGACTTTCTGATCACAATTTTGTTGTCATCAACAACTGTCATTTATTTCGATTTGCATATTTGCTTGTGGAAAAAAAATCTGGTGGCGACTACGAGCGAGTTTTAGCGGATGCAGATCATTTTCGAGGTGCGCAAATATGATCCAACAATTAACACAATGATGGCAATGGCTGGTGCGATTACCGGGCCGAATTACCGACGTCGGATGGATGACTGAAGGGCCACGGAGACGTCTGTTCTCTGCACCGCTACACCGTAATCTACAGTACCTGCCGGTTGCGCCAATCGTAAGGATTAGCGATACACTAAATGAAAGTTGATTCAAAAACGACCATAGAAGTGAATTCACCAATTTCAAGTTTGGTTAGGCTCCGCGGTTTCCATCCTCTCGGTCATGTCCTCAACAACCTAATCTAACCCTTTCCTGGCGGAAAACTATCCTACCTCAGGTTTCCAGTGGAGTACACCATAGTTACAATCTGATATCCTGAAACATGTTCTACAATAAAAACAATAATAAAGTGTGTTTCTACATTTATTGTTCCGTAATACTGATATTGTATACCCCCGCAGGGCATTATGTGCATGGTTTCAAGGTGAATAACAGAAAAATCTTCCCCCGGTGCCAGTATTTTCGTTTAAAAGGACGTTAGACCAGGCTGGACCAATTCATGTCCATCGAGGCATTGCTGGAAGCATCGACTTCCATCCACCGCGGCCAAACTGACTTCCACTCTTCCGCTTCCGAATGCACCGTCTATTCGCTTTCACCATCACCACGGTCATAATTTTCCGGAAACTCGCGAAGCTGTGAAAAACAAAACAAGCTTTTTGATGGAGGATAATTTGCTACAACTTTTTTTCTCACCTGCCTTCTTGGAGAGCACAACACTTCCGGTCTATTCACTAGAACATTCACACCGCCAGAATCTGCATGGTAGTTATATAACCGGCCATCAACTTTCGACGGAAGTCAACCAGCTGCTTGATGCGGTAGAATACGGCACAATCAGCAAATTTCAAATTCGCGAAGCACGGTCTTTGTTTTGACATTTCTTTGAAATATCTGTTGCTGGTCGTGAGTTGCTTGGATATATCCACTGAGCATTGAACTGAATTTGGTTGGATTTTTTTCTTAAACGTTTCTAAAGGGTAGATTAGTACCTGTGAATTGTCACCAGGTGTAATTTTGGCGTGGCGGTAGTGTCGCCAGCCCCAACAGCGGAGTGGCGTATCTATATATATTTAGTCTATGGTTAAATTAATCACTTCGAGCGAATAACGATTGCCTGAAGAAAGGCCCTCTGAGTATGCTTTGATCGTTTCTTTCCCGACTGACACTTGTTCGCTGGCTGTGGCATAGACGAATAAAAATTTGAATGATTGGGTTTAGTCGTCAACTTGCTGCGATCTGATTATATTTAATTTTACCCATTTAACACCAGCAGTCATAGGTTGTTACAATCATCGTCTGCACTCTTGACGAATGACAGCTAGTCGTGGCAATTTGCGAATAAAGATTATAGAGTTATCTACGTGCGCATGTATTGCGTGTACGTACACGAAAAAGATTGAGGTTAAATTTTGTCCGGCCAGCAAAATCAAATGGTGCGCTAGTGTGTGTACGCGAAACGTCATAAAGCTCTATTCTCAGCAGTCTTATTCGTGAGGTGTAACAGGCAGCGATTAATCGCCAAATTAATCATAGTCGTCGGATTTTCAACACTGTTCGTGGCTATATGTTGCTTTTTCTTTTGTCGCGGTGTTTTGTTACAATTTTTTGGTCATAAGCATTTTATAAAAGTTTTTCAAAAGTATAATAGTAATATTTGTGTTAAATTGAGTATGGGCTCAAACCTCACTTGTTAGAAGAAAAGGGTGAAAATTGAAAACAATAGACAGTAAAAGAGAATATATTTTATAAAATAATCAAGAATCAATAGTAAGAGAATGATGATTGTATTTTAAAGAATAAAAAAATGAGAAGCTGTTAATGTGAAGCCGTTTATCAGTTTCGAAGAAAATTAATCATCGCTATAAAAAAAATGTGTATTAAATTCAATTTAACGAATTTCAGCACCAAAAGGAATCAGCATGTGCCGGTTGTTGCCTTCTTGAAGCCACTGAAGGAATTTTTAATCTAAATCAATTGTGCTTCAAAATTTGTATAATTTTGTGGCACAGTCATTGACGTCCTAGTTGGCAATCATTGATTAATGACGATTTCCATATCTTAACAAGGAATGAGATAATCGTTACCAAAAGGAATCAGCATGTGTAGGGAACTATTCTAAACAACTTGTTGAAGGAATTTTGTCAAAATATTGAAAGCGACGCAAAATTTATATCTTTGGAGGAAAAATCATGAATATGATGGAAGTCTTCACGTTAATAAATAGAGGTAAAAAACAAGCTTAGATGATAGTAATGATTTTTATAGGACAGATAAGGAATTATTCAAATAAATAGATTCGCAATAAAATCCAAAAAGATTAGACAAATTAAAAATAGACTTGATATTAGTAGTACATTAAAGAAAAGTATATTTTAAAGGAAAAAAAAACAAAGTTTGTTACAGCAGTATCGATTGGTGAAAAAGAGTGGAAAAACTTTGAGAGATAAGAGAATCAAATGTTAGTAAAATCAAAATCAAATGATGGATATTAAATAGGAGAATTATTAAAAAAGTGACAATCAGAAAAGCAAAATAAAAATAGGAGATAGGTGGTAGCTGAGAATGAAGAGAAGAGAAACCCCGTTCTGTGATGTTTCTGGTACATCCACAGTAGTTGACTCAACATACTGCGAATCAAAACAATACCGTCTACAAATTACTTCCCTTTCCCACATTGTCACGCCCCTTTCTTTTAGCCGTTTCGTTTCTGACCCACGGTGGTCAAAGGTTTACGATCCGTTCCCACATGCCACCAGCTAGGTCATCATGAAAACCAAGCCAACGTGGAGGTAAGAAAATAGGACACTTGCAAGGAACCAGACCTATACTGTTCTGATCAAGATAATTCGGATGATCTAACAGAACTACGGAAGTAGTTAATTGCGCTCCTTTCAGGATGTTCCTTACCTGGACGTCAACCGAAGAGCACGCAACAAGATCAGTGCCATTGCATGCTCTTAGGTATCAATCCTTTTCCCTGCAACTTTTTTTTTAATTCGTGCTCAGTTTTGCCCACTTTTGAAAAAAATATTTTTGAGAAACTGAGAAAGTTCTCTACATTTTGCTTTTTTGAACTTTGTTTATACGACCTTTATTGCCATGAAAAGATTAAAAACAAAAAAAATATGTTTTCCTAGTCTCACACAAACAACTCACCGTTTTCTAATGTCGATATCTCAATGTTAAATATGTAACATTCGTAAAATTTTCCGATCTTATCGAAAACAATATTTTGCTTTTTTTAATCAAGACTAACATTTCAAAAGGGCGTAATATTGTCAGCTTTTCAAAAAAAAAATTTCAATGGTGGACAAACATGGGCACTAATATTAAAAAATAAATAACTGCGACTGCTTAAAAAAAACGTTACCTAAAAATGACTATACCTGGAAAACGGTGCATTTTATCAAAATTTCACGAAAGTAATTTTTGATTACAAATTTGATTTTACATTGAAAAGTGAAATTTTTGCGACCAATATTTCGATTTTTTGAAAAAAAAAAAATCAGTATTGATTTAAAAATTTATAACTCGGTCAAAGATTTTTTGCACATTCTGGAAATTTCTGAAAAGTTGGCATGCCCCCTAAAACATATCAGAAAATAAAAAAAATAAAATAATTTTTTTTTGCAGATTAAGTTTTAGTGACATCGGGACTGGCAACACCAGCCAGCAACAGTCAACTGTTCGGAGCTCCTCAAACTTTTCGATTTTTTCGCCGTAATTAACAGTGTTTACCCGCGAGTTTGCTGCTCCAGCATGCCAAGGGCCGGCCGTGGCCGTGGCAGTTCGAGTGCGGCCTCGAAAAACCCGCGAAGTTCATCTACCGGCAGAGTGCAGAAAGGTAAACATACCAATCGCATCGACCGCCATCGCGCACGGGAGCGTGCCCGGTGACGTCACCGATCCTTCTTTTTTACACGTGTCATACCGTCCACGTGAGTCCCCAGTACGGACGAGACAATCGACCCGGGCATCCGGAAGTACTTCCGACCAGCAGCAGCAGCAGCAGTCCACCAGCACTACGACAACAACCACTTCCAACGTTCCCACCAGCAACGAATTTGAGATGCTGAATGGAGAAGAAAACAACACCGCCAGTGACAGCAGCAGTGCTGGCGACGACGATGACGAAAGCAGAAAAAGTGTAACTCTCCGAAGGAACGACGACCACCTCCAATTTTTGTTTTGGATACGTTGGCGGACGATGTTGACGAGTTGCTTGAGGGACTCCAATATTGTCTTAAAATTAGTAAAACTTCGGTGCAAGTGATTACGCATAAAAAACAGAATTTCGACTTGGTAGTGAAGAAGTTGAAGTTGCGAAACTTCAAATTCTTCACATTTGACCCAGCAGAGAAGGTCCCAGTGAAGATCGTCCTTCAGGGATATCCGGACCGCCCGATCTCCGACCTGGAAGAACACCTGTCGGGCGTCAAGGTTAAGCCTCGAGAGGTTAAGGTGCTCTCGAAATCGACAACGGTGACAGGTACGTACACATTGTACCTCCTGTACTTCGATCGTGGGTCGGTCAAAATCCAGGACCTACGGCAGATCAAAGCACTGGACGGCTTCTTCGTGACGTGGCGATTCTACACGAAGAATCCGACCGACGCAGCGCAATGCCACCGCTGTGAAAAATTCGGACACGGTTCAAGAAACTGTAATCTTCCGCCCCGGTGCGTTAAGTGCGGTGAGACCCACTTCACCGAAAGGTGCAATCTTCCGCGGAAAGACCAGCTGGGGGAAAACGCCCAGCAGCACAAAGCGCGCGTCAAGTGCGCGAACTGTGGTGGAAACCACACGGCGAATTTCCGTGGCTGTGCCGCGCGGAAAAAGTACCTCGAGGAGCAGGACAAGAAGAAGAAAGCGCCAGCGTCCCGCCAACCTCCAAAGACTTCGAGCACGAACGCTGCAGCAGCTGGCGGCGGAGCGGTTCCATCGACCAACCCAGCGTTCCCTCCCGGTTGGGGAGGTTCGTGCGCTAGAGTAGCCGCTTCTGGGAGCGGTACTTCACCGGGACAAGCAGACGTTACCGGAGATGATCTCTTCACGCTTCCCGAGTTTTTCGCTCTTGCTGGAGAGATGCTCACGCGCTTTCGTGCCTGCCGGAACAAGGCAGAACAATTCCAAGCTCTGAGTGAGCTTATGATGAAGTATATCTACAACGGATAAGCTGCCTTGTGCAGCGAAGTTTTCGACGTCAAAAGACAAAACAAACTGTGATCTAGTTTTAAGCTTTTCTATCTCTATCCTTTTCCTTAGCAAATTTAGAAGGTTTTTTAAAATAATTTTTCCTTCTGTTGGCAAATCCATTGTTAGAATATCCAATTACATCAAAATGAACTATAGTACAAATCATAGTTGAAAGGTACTCCAAAACTCTATTAGGTTATAAGAATTACGAAATTGTGAATTGATTATTTACTAATAAAAACTTATTGAATTGAAAAAAAGTTTTAGTGACAAAAAGATAAATTAATTAAAATCCTTCAAAAGATACAGATTTTTTAATTTTCATGTATCACTTTTTGTCTGAACAGCTGTCTAATTTGTATGAAAAATTGTATGGACAAACTAATGATGAAAAATGGTTTCATTGGGCATACCAAAGGTATCAAGAGAGTTTCAGCCAGAATAAATAATAGTGTAATTAAAATTAAAAAAAGCGATTTCGTAGAGAATTGATCTATTTATTTTATTTATTTATTTGCGTTTAAGGACCACTTAACTCAAGAATCATTCGGGTCCGAAGTGAGGTTTGCGTTAAATTGAGCAGTACAAATCCTTAAAAACTCCAGGGTTTTTCCGATCTCGTCGAGATTGTCTCCTAGGGCGACGTAGAGTGAGTTTGCGATGCCACTTTCTTCTCTTTGGTGTTCGAACTTTCGGCAGTCTACTAGGATGTGTTGAACTGTAGTTGTTTCTCCACAAGTCTCACAGGGTTCTGGATCGCAGTTTGCCATTAGATGTCCATGGGTGAGGTGCGTATGGCCAATACGTAGTCTGGTGATAGCTCTGGAGTCTCGACGGGTTAGTGTTCTGGAGGACAGCCATTCCGTACTGCTTTCTTTGATTCTGCGAAGTTTTGTGTCGCAGCTGTACCAAAGTTGATTCCATCTTTGTCGCAGCAACTTTTTTACGCAAAGCTTGAAGTCCGGGTATGGTATTTCCTCAAGTTCAGCGTTTTGTGTCGAGGAGGCACCGGTCTTTGCTAGCTCGTCCGCTTTTTCATTACCGTCAATATCACAGTGTGCTGGGACCCAGCAAAGTTCGACAGAGTCACGAAGCCTAGCGAGTTCTCGACGGATTTTGACAACCCACGGGTGATGCGTTTTGTTCCCCTTAACTGCTGATATGACGCTCTTACTGTCGCTGAATATAACGGTTTGATGCGGGTTGCGTTTGGCGAGTTCGATGGCTTCCAGGATTGCGTAGGCTTCAGCGGAGAATATAGTCAGTTGCGAAGGCAGTGTTATACTTCTGGATGTTGACGAACTGTAGACACCGCAGCCTACCCCGCCAGTCTCGTTCAACGATCCGTCAGTGAAGATTTGTGCGTGGTTCGGATACAGCTCTCCAACAGTTTGGCGAAACACTGCTCGTTGAACCGCGGGTGGTTCACATCCAAAACGGTCAGCTCTGCATGTACCGCGCTTCAAGACCCAGTCGTTTGGAGCCGGGGCGTCAGCGACGATGACTTGTGACATGTTGACGTTCAGTTTGGTGGCGGTGGTCCTGGCCCGCAGGGCCACCGGGTAGTTTCTGTTAATCCTGTTCCTAGCGAGTTGACGAGTTGAGTAGAGAATCAGATGTTCATCAACCAGGAAGTTGAAAGGTAGCAGCCCAGAGTCAGCTAGGATGCTGTCTATTGGGCTAGATCGGTAGGCTCCAGTTGCGAGACGGATGGCTTCGTGGTAGACTGGTGCGAGTTTCATGTACTCGCTCTCTCCGGCGCCGCTGGTGATTGGAATACCGTACAAAAGTTTTGGTAGAAGGGTGGCTCGAATCAGGTGAATCATGGTGACACGGTCAGCTCCGAACTTTGTTTTTCCAAGACATCTCATTAGATTTAGGCCTCTCCTGCATTCAGCCTTCGTTTTGGCTAGATGCCTTTTGAACGATAAACGGTAGTCTAGCCATACGCCAAGTACTTTGTGGGATCCAACAAACTCAACTTCTTGGTTCTCTAGCTTAAGGGTTGGTTGTTTCTTCGCGTGGAATCGTTTGAAGCACACGTGCATCGCAGCTGTTTTGGAGATTGCTACCTTGAAGCCAGTTTCTTTACTCCAACGGGCGATCGCGTTGACTACAGTTTGTAGTTTTTGCCGAGCTCGACGTACGTTCACGTCCGAGACTCCCAACGTGATGTCGTCGGCGAACAGTTCCAGGAAGACGTCTCTGTCGATGTACTGTCTAATGCTGTCGATGGCAAGCAGGAAAAATGTTACGGCTAGTACTGAACCTTGGGGTACGCCATTCTGAAGCACCTTCAATGAAGATACTTCACCGTTGAAGTGCACACGGAAACGTCTGTCTTCGAGGAATCTCGAACAGAAACTTGCCATGTGTCCGCCAATTCGAGCTTTAGCGAGTCCTTCGAGGATGAGCCGACGCCATCTTCGATCATACGCCTTTTCAATGTCCAGAAAGAGAAATTCTGCGTGTTTTTCGTTGCGATCGCGTTCTTGCCGTAACTTTCTATACTTGCCAGCGTGTCCAATGTCTGCCTTCCCTTTCGGAACGCAGCCTGGTGCTGGCCGAAGACGTTTCGCTCTTCTAGCGTATCCATCAACCTCCGATTTATCATTCGCTCGAAGAGTTTCAGGACGCAGCTAGAGAGGTGAATCGGGCGGAGATTTCCAGGGATGTTCGGATTTTTTCCGGGCTTTGGGATTGGCACCAGTATAGTTTCCTTCCACGTGGCAGGGAAAGTATTACTCGTCCAGATTGAGTTATAAGCGTCGAGAAGCTTATCCTTTCCGATTGCTGGCAGATGCTGTAGCATTGTGTTGTGCACTCCATCGGGTCCAGGAGAAGATCCAGAGAGGTCGTTCAGCTGAGTTAGTAGCTCGTCCTTTGAGAATGTTTGTAAGTAATTTGCACCTCGATCTCCCGGAAATGAGAACGGCCGCCTTTCGACTCTGGTTTTTCGGGTACGGAAGTCATCAGGATACGACGAGTCGGACGAGCTTTGTTCGAAGAACTCTGCTAGATGTTCTGCGATTTCTTTTGAGTCGGATGTTTGTCGGTCTCCGACTTTGACTGACCAGGTGCGAGTGGACGATCTTTTGCCCGATATTGAACGAATTTTTCGCCACATTTCCGATGGGGGCGTGTCTTCATTGATTGTTGATACATATTCTTGCCACGAACGAGACTTCTCTTCTTCGATCACTTTTCTTGCCTTCATCCTCGCCTGCTTAAACTCTTCATGTGCTGCTTGAATGAGAGTTTCATTTACGCGCCTTTGCTTCCTTATTAGGGTGCCTACAGAGTGGACGCTACAAGCGATGCTACAAGCGACGCGACTAATTTGACAGACCAAGCGACAACGCGCGACTAGATTTTTGCCCCAGAGTGGACGCGACTAGAAGCGACTCCAAGCAACGCGACTGAAAGAAGCAATTTCGATGCAAACATAATATCTTTTGATGTTAAATGCAGTATTTGTTGTGCTCTAGTTCCAGAAATGGTTCTCCGAAATAATTTGGTGGCCACTGGCCACTCCAGAACCGATACTGAATGTCCCCCGGGGAACCACCGAAGAGGCCAATATCTGATCAGAGCAAAACCTGTCATTATTGGAATCTTTTTTCATTTTGGAAGGACATCTCAGACATGGACAACCTAAATAATTGAATAGCCACTGGCCACTTTGGAACCGGTTCTGAATGTCCCCCAGGGAACCACTGATATGACCAGTATCTGATCAGAGCAAAACCTGTCAAAATTGGTATTGAAATTCTTTATTTTAGAAGAACATCTCAGAAAAAAAATATTTTGGAAGAACATTCTGAAAATTTAGATAGACTTGGCCACTCCGGAACCGGTTCTGAAACACATAAATTTAGAAATTCAAAAATACAAATACAGAGCAAACGTTCGCTAACTGAAACGAATTCGAATTAAAAAGCACTCAAACGTTATAACCAGTTGTCAAACTGGCTTCGACATTTCAACCCCATTGTTCGACGATATCCGAGCACGTTGTTTTGCTTTTTAATTATCCGCACAATCCGTACTATCCGGATATTTGTAACAAAACATAATAGTTTTGGAGATTTTGCCTAATATTTTTTACTTTAATCATTATCTGGGGTGGATATGGTAGAGCACCCAGAAATCGCCATGCTCCAGTATTCACCCACTTACAGAGTTTAAACTGTGTTTAACTAACTTATACCATTTTTGGATAGAATGCAGGTACTTAGCCGGGTCCGGTGGCGCAGTGGTTAGCGTGGTAGCCTCTCACCCCAGTATGGCCTGGGTTCAATCCCAGACGGACCCGGTGGCATTTTTCGAGACGAGATTTGCCTAATCACGCCTTCTATCGGATGTGGAAGTAAAACGTCGGTCCATTAGCGTAAAAGAGGTTTTGAGTGACTCACCACACATAACCTTCGGACGCCTAGAAATGAGTAGAAACTTGCAACAGAGCCCACAAAAGACCCGGGGGTCGTTAAAGTGGATTGCTTTTTTTTGCAGGTTATTGATTTCCAACACTTATCAAACCTGAACTAATTAATTTATTCATGAAACTGGTAGAGGGGTAATTTATGAAACTTGTTTTATGCAAAAATGGATATTTTATATCGAATTAACACAGCGTTGCTCAGTGGGTCAAAGTATCTCGAAAAGATTTTACAGACTTTTAAAATTTTATTTACTCCACTTAAAGTTTTTGCTTTGAAGGCACAGTCTACCTTATTTTTAAATATTTTTTTTTAATTTTTAAATTTACAAATAAAAAAAATATTAAAAGAGAAGCAAAATAATCAAAAGTTTAAAATTTTCAAAAAATTATAGGTTTAGAACATAAAAATTAATTTTTTTATCAATGCTATATAAGAATTAAAAAACGTAGAAATTATAATTTCAAAAAAAAATTAACTTTTAAAAATCAATATTTAAAAAAAATTAAGTACATTCAAATAATAAGAAATCTCAACGTTTCGTATTCCGTAGTTAATTTAAGAATTTAAGAATTTAAGAATTTAAGAATTTAAGAATGTAAGAATGTAAGAATTTAAGAATTTAAGAATTTAAGAATTTAAGAATTTAAGAATTTAAGAATTTAAGAATTTAAGAATTTAAGAATTTAAGAATTTAAGAATTTAAGAATTTAAGAATTTAAGAATTTAATTTAAGAATTTAAGAATTTAAGAATTTAAGAATTTAAGAATTTAAGAATTTAAGAATTTAAGAATTTAAGAATTTAAGAATTTAAGAATTTAAGAATTTAAGAATTTAAGAATTTAAGAATTTAAGAATTTAAGAATTTAAGAATTTAAGAATTTAAGAATTTAAGAATTTAAGAATTTAAGAATTTAAGAATTTAAGAATTTAAGAATTTAAGAATTTAAGAATTTAAGAATTTAAGAATTTAAGAATTTAAGAATTTAAGAATTTAAGAATTTAAGAATTTAAGAATTTAAGAATTTAAGAATTTAAGAATTTAAGAATTTAAGAATTTAAGAATTTAAGAATTTAAGAATTTAAGAATTTAAGAATTTAAGAATTTAAGAATTTAAGAATTTAAGAATTTAAGAATTTAAGAATTTAAGAATTTAAGAATTTAAGAATTTAAGAATTTAAGAATTTAAGAATTTAAGAATTTAAGAATTTAAGAATTTAAGAATTTAAGAATTTAAGAATTTAAGAATTTAAGAATTTAAGAATTTAAGAATTTATGAATTTAAGAACTTAAGAATTTAAGAATTTAAGAATTTAAGAATTTAAGAATTTAAGAATTTAAGAATTTAAGAATTTAAGAATTTAAGAATTGAAGAATTTAAGAATTTAAGAATTTAAGAATTTAAGAATTTAAGAATTTAAGAATTTAAGAATTTAAGAATTTAAGAATTTAAGAATTTAAGAATTTAAGAATTTAAGAATTTAAGAATTTAAGAATTTAAGAATTTAAGAATTTAAGAATTTAAGAATTTAAGAATTTAAGAATTTAAGAATTTCCTCCGGACTGACTAGTTCCGGAGTGGCCAGTGGCCACCAAATTATTTTGGTGGACCATTTCTGAGATGTTCTTCCAAAATGAAGAATTTCGATACCAACATTGACTGGTTTTGCTTTGATCAGATATTTACCACTTCGGTGGTTCCCCGGAGGACATTCAGAACCGGTTCCGGAGTGGCCAGTGGCCACCAATTTATTTTGGTGGACCATTTCTGAGATGCCCTTCCAAAATGAAGAATTTCGATACCAATATTGACTGGTTTTGCTTTGATCAGATATTGGCCACTTCGGTGGTTCCCCGGAGGACATTCAGAACCGGTTCCGGAGTGGCCAATGGCCACCAAATTATTTCGGTGGACCCTTTCTGAGATGCCCTTCCAATATGAAGGATTTTGATTTTTTTATTTTTTATTTACAATTTAAAATTCATTTCGAACCATTTTGCAATTTTTTTATTAAATGTACTTTATTTATTGCACTAAACAATTCTTCTGCTCATTTTGTTCGAAATTTTGAATAGCGAAAAGCTGAACAAAACATCAGAATCAATTTAAATCGCTTGATTTGCAAGCGACTGACCTCGGTTTGCACAGGTCGGTCGCGCGACCAATTTGACAGTTGCTTGTTCGTCGCTTGTAGCGCAGCGAAAAATCGCTTCTACTCTGAATAGGCGAGCGATTTCTGCTGGCCGCAAATGAGTCGCGCGTAGTCGCTTCGCCTGTCAAATTAGTCGCGTCGCTTGTAGCGTCGCTTGCAGCGTCCACTCTGTAAGGGCCCTTACGCTCTGGAGCTGACGTAGGGCACGTCTCCTTTGCTTGACGGCCTCAGCTACACGTTCGTTCCACCACGGGACGGAGCGGGGGTGGATGTCCTCTTTGGTTTTTGGGATTGAGGCCTCGGCGGCGCTGATGATTACTGCTGTCAGTTCTTCTATGGTATACTGCTGCTCTGGATTGATGCTGTTGTATACGTCCAGTTCGAACTTGTTCCAGTCGGCCGAGGGTATTATCCAACTTTGTCTTCTTTTTTCGGGGACAGACACTCCTGAGAAACCGACAAGTATTGGAAAATGGTCACTGCTGTGCACGTCTTCGGCGAGCTTCCAGTTTAGTCGGCTGGCTAATGGTGCACTGCATGCTGTGATATCTGGCGTAGAAGGGCTTTGGCAGGCTTGATGAGGTTGGTAAGTGTCAGCTCCGTCATTTAACACAACCAGGTTCGTTTCTTCGAAGGTGCTGGCCAAAGTGCGCCCGCGTGCGTCGTCGTCATTGCTCCAGAGTTCGTTTTTTGCGTTCAAATCCCCTGCCAAGATAACTGGACCTGGAAGCTGCTCTAGAAGGTCCTCGATGTCGGATCTGGTGATCTCCTCGTTCGGTGAAATGTAAATTGAACACACTGTGGCTTTGACGGGGATGTCAATTTTTACTGCTACTGCTTCTAGGGTCGTTTGCAGGGTAACTTGTTCTGCGTCTACTCCATCTCGTACTGCCAGCATCACTCCTCCGCCGTGATTTGATCGCAGCTTAGAGAAGATGCTGAATCCTTTTATGCTGTAGTTTTGGTGTTGTAGTTTTACTTCTTGCAGTGCGATTACAGTTGGTTTGTGTTTGTTAATAAGAAGTTGAATTTCTGCATGTTTGGATCGCACTCCGTTGCAGTTCCACTGGATTAGGAATTTGGCGAGATGGAGTTCGGGTCGAACTCCATAGAGCTGGAAGATTCAACCTCCACGTAGATGGTCTCGGAAAGAGAAATAAGATCGTCCTTGCTGGTCGTTGTTGTCTCGATGGCCAGCGTTTTCGGCGCTGGAGATCGGGATCGGTTACTGTCGTCAGAGTCTAATTCGTCGTTTTTCTTGGCTTCCGAAGATCTATCTCGCTTGGTGGGCATAGGGCGGCGTTCTTCGTTAGGTGTCATCTTATTACTGGTGAGAGTTTTCACTTTCTGCTCCAGGAGGGTGATGTAGTGCTGCTTGTTCTCCAGCTCTGTGGTCAGGTACTCGATTTGCATGGAACTTTTTTCGAAGCACTTCTGTAGTTTTAGGTAACTTTGGTCCACTTCACTTTGCTTTTTTAGCATTTTTTCGAATTTCTGTTCATATTTTAGTTCTAACACTTTCAGCGATTCTTCCTTCTTCTTTATTTCACTTAACCACTTGTTTTTTTCTTCCTCAATGTTCACTTGCTCAGCCGTGTTCATAGAGCCGGCTGCAGCGACTTTGGCGTAGTTTCCGGCGTTCGTCCTGCTCTCAAGGAGTTTCCTCGCTTCGTGGTAAGGGATGTTTCGGTCGATTTTGATTCTCACTATTTCCTCCTCGGTTTTCCTTTTTGGGCACTGTCGATTTGTTGCAGCGTGGCCTTCTCCGCAGTGTTTACATTTTGCTGGGTTTGGGCAGTCGATGTTATCGCCGTGGAAAGGCCCAGAGCAGTTGGCACAGGCCTTTGCACCTCTACAATTTTGCTGATATGGCCATATTCAAAGCATCCGTAGCACAGTGCTGGTGGGGGTAGTATGGACGGACCGCGACCGAATGACATGCTACTTGTACTCTTTCCGGCGGGTGGGGTTTGTTGAAGGTTATCACAACCGATCCAGTTTCAACTTTATTCACACCTTTTTTCAGATGTCGTGCAGCTTTGATCCCTTGTTCCGACAGTTCTTCAACGATCTGCTCTTCCGTTACACCAATTAGATCCCGGCATGAGATCACTGCTCTTGATGTGTTTCGGAACTCGTCGTCCACAACTTCTACTTTTGTTATTTGATCGCCAAGTACAGTTAGCTTGTCCTTCAGCTGTTTAGCCTGTGCTTCGTTTGGTACTCTGACTGTGTACGTTCCGGCTTTGAAGTTCTTGCGGATGTCCTCGACGGTGGCATATGCCCGGATAGATTTGGTAACCAGGAAGATGTTTACAGTGGCCAGAGATCCTTTGTTCGGTGCTTGTACTGTCACGTAACGAGATGAACCTTTCAAGCTCCAACTTGGGTCAAGGGTAGGTGGGAATGCGTACATTCCCCCTCCACTCGAAGCCATGTTGACCGCCTCTCCCTCGGAGGGCGCCTCTTTGGCGGACAATTCACTCAGAAGGCTGAGATTGTGTACTTCCTTTGGCAAAAATTACAGTTCTTCTTCACTTGTTTACACTTTGGTTTGTTGTCTCTTCTAGGTTAGGTATTCTCCTTTGCGGAGCACACCACGGATGGTTTCGGCCCGGGCCCTTTTTGGTGGCCCACTGGGACTGCGAAACTATTTAAACACCACTGTACTGTCCTTAGCTAAGTTTGCAGTTAGTTCGATAACTAAATCACTTTTAAATCTGACAAAATCGCTCGAAATTGGCAGAGCAACGCAGACGCTTGTTTATTCAACCGAACGTCACTTTGTCGAGTCAGAATTGATCTGTAAAAGGATAGAACGCGTCACAAGATAGCACACAAGCGGCGATTTGCTGACTTCGACTCCTCAAAATGGTTTATTTGCACGAAAAAAGTTCTTCTTTGCAATTCCGTCGTGATACTACTTTTTTCTTCCAGCGCTCTTATAAGTCTGCTTAGTGCTGCCAATTATGATGCGAACACTCACAAAAATTAGCGTTTATAGAGAAAGTTTCCTGGCATCACTGGCTGCGCAGCGCTGAATGGGTCGTCAAAAGTCAAACGTCAAACGCGCGTTTGTTTTTGCCTTCCTCACTGAGGTAAGGCTATAATCCTGCTCTAAAAATGAACTTTTTATTAAAAGCTCGAATACCCACCTTCATATATACATTAGGGTGTAATATCAAAATCGATTTTCCAGCACAGCACTTTTTCAGTTCCTTTTGGGGTCCTAAACAACTCCCCAAAGTTTGGGACCGATTGGTTTAGTCCTCACTTTGCGCAAAGCGATTCAATTTTCAAGTGATATTTATGTACTTTTTTGAAGCCGGGTCTAACTTAAATGCATGTAAACGATGTCCGGATCCATCTTCCGTTCCATCGTTGGTTAGACCTTTTCAACGAGTCCACAACATCGAAGATCTGGCAACCCTGTCTCGAGTTATGACCACTTTAGTGATATTTATGTACTTTTTTGAAGCCGGATCTCACTTAAATGTATGTGAACGATGTCCGGAACCATCATCCAACCCATCGTTGGTTAGGTAATCAAGAGACCTTTCGAACGAGTCCACATAATAGAAAATCTGGCAACCCCTATCTGTGTACTTATTTTTCTGGACCTAAAAAAATAGCTGAAAAATGAGTCCAAACCACTCATATTACCCATTGTTGGTAAAAAGTGAGGAAGGCATCAACCACACAGGTGGATTAAGTTAGTTTTTTTGATGACGCTTGCTAATTATTTAAATGTTTCGGGATTATTTTTCAAGTGAGTGACTAACTAATGTGCAAAAGAACATGTTGTCGGTAGTTGGAAGCAATTTCATAGCTTAAGCGCTTTGAAAACGGTAGCGCAAGTGAAAAGATATTGATGGCGACTTTGGTTAAGCAGTTAAGCTCTCATCTTACGTGTGGATGTGTGTGCCACCAAAATGGTGAGAAATGGTCTTGCAAAATAGAAATTATGATCAAAAGTGCCTTAAATTTGATCTTTTTGGCCAGTAAGTGCCATAAATTTGCGTGCTTACCCGAAAGGGTGCTGTTGCTGGTAAGTTTAGAGCCTAAATAGTATTTTGGAGCTTAAGAAGATGAGTGTTTGATTAGAAAGGGTTTATTTTCCCTATTAGGGTGACAAGAAAAAAAATAAATATTGGAAAATCTTCCCTTGGCTTGACTTTTTGGGTAAAAATAAGTAACTGTGCCAATTTTGAGCCGAATCGATAAAGGTTAATGGTCGCTATTGATCCTTAATGTTTGTAGGGGAAAAATCGTAAAAACGTATGAGGAAAAGCAAACATTTTTCAAAACCCTGAGTTTGTTCGTCGGTTTGATAGAATTTGATTTCTAAAAAATCGTTTATCTAATAAAAATAAATCAATGGGTTGCTTTAGGCATTAACTCTGTATATTTATTTATTTGTAACATCGCTGCCATGTAATCATCATGTTACGCTGAATTGTGGGCAGTGGCAAACATTGCCAACAGTCTAGTACATCAATCTTACCCACAAGTAAAAGTTGTCCTATAATGCGTACACGTTGAAAACAACATCATTTTTCACGCATTTTCTGCCGCCATGGGTGATCCAGCCCCGATTTGTGCTTCACTTCTATTTGCTGTGAAACGGATAATTACCACCGATGTGATGTTACCACCGTGCGTCTCCTTGGCCGTAGACACTCGTGGCAGGTTGATCAGTTCGTTGCCTGAGGCCACCAGTCAGTAGTGCTGCTGAATAAATACTCTCCGGCCAGCCTCCCATAGCGTTTGTCGAGGGACCCCGCCTTCCAACTAATGAAGCAATGATCCCAATCAGTCTTGTGCGCAGAGTTTTGCAACAAGAAATGCAACGGCGGCAACAGCCGGTAGCCACCCAGAGGCGTTACCAAAAACATGACCACCCTGTCCCGTCCTGTCGTCACAGAGAGACCCTGCGTTAGAAGTTAATACACAGCAAAACCAGTTTTTATGTTGTGAGTTTTTTGTTAAAAAAATTGTTTTCAACATATGACCAACTTAACCAAACCAAAAAAATCACTAAATTAATATTACGAGTTTTTTTTTGTAATTTAAACACAGTATTTTTCACTGTTTCTCCAACATTACTTTTATATTTATTATGGTCGTCGGTTGCGAAACGTCAAACCTTTAGGGGCGAATCGATGGACGTCGAGCGGTCGAGTGTTGTCTGTCGATTACGGACGAACGACTATGCAATTGAATAATTTATAATGTTCATTATCATTAAAGGGAAGTCTGTGGGGTGGACCAAACACGACGAACGGTAGCCAATCTGTTTGGGCAGACCCTAATTGTACAGCGTAAGGTGGTATTTCTCGATGTTTTTTTTTTTTTTTTTTGCTGATCATTGGTTTTTGGTTGTGCAAGTTTAAATATGGAAAATTGTGAACACAACACAATATAATGTACAAAAAGCTAAGAAGGCCAAATTAAGAATTGATTTAGTCGTCGACAATAATAATGTTAGCCAACAACAACTGGTCAGATTCCCAGGAATCAAATATCATTCGATGGTGCTTTTGAAATGCATATAAATATGCAAATCCTTCAAGCATACCGTAGGCTATTTTGTATTTATACTGAACGCCCAATTGGTCATGCTCCTACAGCGAAAATCTACATAATACTCGATAAAACTCGACCCCAGATGGAATTATCCCATCTCAAGAAAGGTATCGTTTTGTTCATGGAATTTTTCTATATTCATTCTATAAGCCAAGCCAGCAGTGTTGACTGCCAATTTTAAAGATTTGCCTTTCTTACAAAATAGGATTAGTCTTTTCAAAAAAAAAAAATCCGTTCTCGGGCTGACGACGAGGGATAGCTGCAAAAATGACAATGTTACTATGTAGCAATTTATCCAAGTAATACCGTGCAGTAAAATTGATCACTCAATTGAAACTAAATGTTCAAATAATACAAAAACTCCACCATTCCAACGCATAAGTAAACAAAAACCGCACAGACTAAAGGTGAATTTGTTTGCAAACTTGTCAACACAAACCGAATTATTTTATAAGAACTTTCCCAACAAAATTTCACACAATTGTTTATGGAACTCGGTTCCTTAAAAAAATGTAATTGTAGCTAAACTAAACATTATACTAAACCTGTAGCTTTTTTTTTTTTGCTGGTTTGTTTAAATTTAACCGCCATCCAATAGAGAGAATTTTTGGTGATTCCATGGAATTTTCCCGAATGCTGAGAAAATAGCGAGTTTTTGATATTTTGAACAAAGGGATAATTTGCATTTTTCGAAAGTTTTAATTTTATATTTTTCATTAGATTGGACAAAGTCATGCATTCCCTATGTCAGATATGTAAAAAGAAACTATTTGGCGTCATTAGTTTTTCCATACAAGACCACATACAATTTTGCGAGCTGGTCATACAAAATGGGCATGTAAATTATTAAAAAATCTATATCTTGAGATGGGTTTTCTGCTTTGTGATTTTTGTTATTGCTAAACATTGAATTCCAAAAGTACGTATATTTCATTTTCGCATTTGTTTAAATTTATTTTAGAGTTGAGTCCTTGAGTGCATCATTTGAGTTTTAGTTTAGGATGGTTCAGTTTTCAAATAATAAGGAAATAAGGAAACAGAAAAAATGATTTTTTGAAATCTCACCCAAGCAAAGCTCTATTTTCTAATGTCGACATCTCAGCAACTAATGGTCCGATTTTCAATGTTAAAATATGAAACATTCGTGAAATTTTCCGAACTTTTCGAAAAAAATATTTTTTTATAGTCATGACGAACATTTCAAAAGGGTGTAATAATGAATGTTTGGCCCTTTTAAAATGTTAGTCTTGACGGAAAAATCAAATTATTGTTTCCGAAAATATCGAAAATTTCACGAATGTTGCATATTTTAACATTATTTCTCAGACGAAATTGTAGGAAATTTTTTGAACTTTTAGAAAAAAATATTTTTAGGAATGGACAATCACTATTTTAAAAAAAATAAAAAAACGAAATTATTCGGACGAAATTCAACTTTGAATGGCTTTTTTAAATGGTGCACTTAATCAACCAATTAGTAAAGTACTCTTCAATTGTAAACCATTTTAAAGTAAATTCAAATTTACATGAAAAATGAGGTCAAAAAATTTTAAGAACCGTCATCACGGGTGACATTGGGTCTGGGGGTGAGATTGGGACTTACAAAAATGCTGAAATTTGTATGACCCAAAAACCCCCTGATGACGGTACAGGATATAACTTTTTCACTAAAATTACTGTTTTAAAAAAAATTATAACTGCTCCTGCTCAAAATATTTAAAAAATGGGCTGAGTGGTCCAGATCGCAAAATTAAGTGGAAAATGGATTTTCCGAAAAATGGTGACGTTTTGGAAACTTTGGTGTCTTCAAAAGGGTTGTTGCACATGGAAAGGGCCAACTTTTGGTTTGGTTTCAAAATTAGCAAAGCAATCCACTTTAACGACCCTGTTGCAAGTTTCTGCTCATTTCTAAGCGTCCAAAGGTTATGTGTGGTGAGTCACTCAAAACTTCTTTTACGCTTATGGACCGACGTTTTACTTCCCCATCCGTTAGAAGGCGTGGTCAGGCAAATCTCGTCTCAAAAAATGCCACCGGGTCCGTCTGGGATTGAACCCAGGCCATACTGGGGTTTGGAGGCTACCACGCTAACCACTAAACCACCGGACCCGGCCTCAAAATTAGAGTGGCCCGGTTTCAAAATTAGGGTGGTTTTGAAAATCTAACTTTACAGAATTATTTTTGGGAATTTTTCGGTCTACTAGAAAGTTGTTGGACTTGCCAATTCAAGAAACTTTGTCGAAGACACCAAAATTTTATCTCGTAATCTACGCCTTCTATGACCAAATTTATAGAAAGCATCTGAGCAAACCTTCAAAAATCAGTTCAGGCAATTCAGGGTTAAGTTTTAGAGAAAAGTGATATAGAGTTATCTACGTGCGCATTTATTGCGTGTTTATACACGAAGGGTTTTTAGGTTAAAATTTGTACCCGCCAGCAAAAACAAATGGTAAGATAGTGTGCGTGAGATCGGGCTTAGATAGCTCTATTGGGAGCACTGTTAGAGCTCTAAAAAACGAACATTTTTAATTTTTCACATGTCAATTTGGACTTAAGGGTCAAATGTTACAGCCATTTTAAGGTAAAAAAGATGCAAATTTAAAACTTAAATATCTCGAAAAGGCGCAAGCCCAATTTAAAGCACCAGGTTGCATTTGAAAGAGGAGATCTAGCACTACAAACGCTGAGAAAATCTCAGGGGTGATTTTCTACTCGAGATATCTTAATTTGAAAAAGTCAAATTTTCAAGGGAAAACCATAAGGGACCACCCTAACAAAATGTCCAAATATATGTTTTTTTCAAATAATTTTGCCCACTGAATCTGAATCTGTCCTCAGAATTGAGCCAAAGTATCGAACAATCGATTTTTGGTCATAATTTGGGTTTAAATGATGATTTTACATGGAAACCCAAATTATGACCAAAAATCGGTTTTTCGATACTATCCCATATGGTTTTCCCTTGAAAATTAGACTTTTTCAAATGAAGATGTCTCGAGTTTAAAGAAAATCACCCCTGAGATTTTTTCAGCGTTTGTAGAGCTAGATCTCCTCTTTCAAATGCAACTTGGTGCTTAAAATTTGGTATGCGCATTTTCGAGATATTTAAGTTTTAAATTTGCATCATTTTTACCCTAAAATGGCTGTCAAATTTGACCCTTAATTCCAAACTGATGGTTGCTTTGAAATACCCTCGTAAAGTTTAAATTTTATGAAAAATTAGTTTTTCTCAATGTCATCTAATTTGAATCAGTAATCAACTAGCAATATCTTAGAAATAGTTCGAATTTCAATGTTTAAAAATTAAAGTTTTGTTAAACTAACTGCTCATCTTAATAAAATATATTTGTTAGAACTATGAATAACCATTTGAGAGCATGAGCATGAGCATGAGAGACCACCCATGGTTGTCCTTCTCCGTTGCTGAACAGAACCGTAATATCCTTTCAGCACTACTGATCATAGGCTTTGACTATCAAGTGGTATTTCCACATCGGTAGAACTTGAGATTCAAAAAGAGGGATTTATACAGTGCTGCCTCTAGCGGTGGAGAGCTCCAACTTTTATAACAGATTTTATAATAGATTTAACCGAGGGGTTGATCAACAGCACGATTTTTTCTCCAGCCTGAGCAAATAACTCGAAACACAACTTTAGAACCCCTTGACTGATAGAAACTGGCATAAACTGTTATACACATAAAAGAAAACAACATCGTAGCTGGCCATGCAAAAAACAATTTTCCAATGTTTACAAGTTTCCGTCCATCTTCAGGAACCATTTTCGTTCATATTCCATTGCGTCCTAAAAGAAACGGATTTCCATAAAACAAATCTGATGAAAAATGTTTAGTGTGAACATCACTTGATCGAGAACCAGAGAAGTGCCATCTGAATGGATTATTTTCCGGTAGTTAAGGATAGTTGGATTTGTTACGGGCATTATTTTTATGAATCTTGTACAAAGAAGACATAAGTTGAACTGAAATAAACATTACGATTGTTGAAAGGTACGGTAGTTATTTGAAAACAAATGGTTCAATGAAGCAATTTTAAATGTGCCTCCAAGTGATCACTTCTGTTGTCTTAGTTGATGTCACCAGGCCAAGTTTTTTTCAACTTTCGATCTGTACTCTTGTTAAGCTGGTTGTTTATGGAAGACGCAAAACGCAAAACGCTTAACATTGCGTGTGATGGCCATTTTAACGGAAACACATTTTCACTCAATTTTTAGTTGATAAAAAGGTGCAAATCGTGATGAGCTTGTTTGTTTTGATTCGTTGCCACGAATGTCAGTCTAACTGGTATACATTTTCTTTTATGAGATCGTAGTGTGCTGAGAAATCATCCAGGACAAATTTATCGTAGAACACTCATGAACTGATTTCTCGTCACACTTATTGAGCAGAAATTTGTTCAGAGTTCCACGGATGTGGTATTTCCCTTATCAACAGCATGTATGAATGCGCTGAAAAGATAAAACACCATGATTTCCAGAACAAGATCAGTTGCGAATAGGTAACAGTCATTGGCCACCAACGGCGCCCGCCATGTCAGTTTGTAGATCTCGATTTAAAGGGACGGGAATGTTAGTTGGCGCAGGTTGCTACTAGGGCAGCTGATTTACTCTGTGCTTACACCCCACGAGCGCCAGGAACCTGAAAACTTGTTAGTAGGAAAGGGTGTTTGGTCAGGATTCATCATAGAAGATGATGATGCGACCCAAAATCATAGTGTTTGTTGAAAGGTATTATATTTTATTCTCAAGGCAAACAATCGGTTGCTGCGGATGAGACTGTTGTTAAATTTTTAATGAAATGGTTTAATCTTAGACAGCCGGCTGTGGAAAGATAAAACCAAATATTATTTATTTATAAAATGAGGTGTTAAACGCAATGCTGCAATGATAGCGTAGCCTGATTTTTAATTATATAATCATTTAGTTCATGAATTTATTACGGAATAGACGCGACGAACTCAAGCATCAAGTGCCTTCCGATCTTCTTTCTGTTAGCTAGATAAGGTAGTGATTTTCTTTGCCTCTCGAGCTACGATGCTATGGAGAGGGCTTAACACACAAACAACCGACGTCGAGCCCTCCGAGCTACGGAGCTATGGGAAGGTCTTTTCAACACTAAAAAGACTCGCGCACCACACGACGTTCTTGATGAATCAAAATAATTTTGTTGCGCGATAAACCTAACGAACTCGGATCATTTTTATCGAAAGCTATATCACAATTCACGACAAAAATGCGAAACAAAAGGCACACACAAAAAAAATCACTTTTCACTCCGAATATTGTTTTACGACCACGCGCTCCCTTTGCCAATTATGCACTGATGACGCTGCATTGTCAGAGGGTAATCTTTTCCTCGCAGCGCACAATTCACGACAAAAAACTATGAATAACCATTTGAGAGTACTAAAACTATTATTTTTTACATTTTCAAATGGCTAGATTTTTAATTTTTAATTAATTCAGCTGAAACCAATAGTTTCCAAGGAATGTCGGAGACAGGTTTGATAAGATGACACTGAGAAAAACTAGTTTTTCACAAATTCCAAGCTTTAAGAGCAGTATTTCAGCAACTTATTGTCCGATTAACAATGTTAAAAAACGACGTTTGCCTTTCCATCATGACGTATTTTCAAATTTCAATAATTTTCAAAAAAAACACCTAATAGTGGCTATAACGGTGCTTTGTTAAATAAATGTGTTAAATTTATTTTTTTGGATTTCAAAGGTTGCATCTATTTTGTTATATTGTTTGATAATAATAGGTTTAAACTACCCATGTTCACATAAATGTCCCATATACATAAAAAGCAAGCCGAGAAAATGGCTAGGCAAATTTGCCCCTAACATTAGGCTACGTGTTAAGTTTTTTTTTTTGAAAAAACAGAACATTTTTGAATGAAATTTGTCGAAATCATTTAGTTTTTTTAATAATTTGCGCCTGATGCTACAAAAATCTGAAGAAAAAAAATCAACAAAATATCTCATGAAAAATTTAGCTTCTACTGTCGGAATAAGATTTACTAATACCGCCTCACGACTTTGTCCAGAACACTTAAAAACTAATTCAAACCTCTCAACTGACTACCTTGCCAGTCACGCTTTCAATCAATTCCGTGGGGTCCATTCTCGTCCTGTTTCAATCAAAACCCCTATCGCCGTTGGCAAATTCCGGTCGACCAAATGACAATTGGACCAACCCCCCACCCCTCATTCCCTCATCTAAAACCGGAGGTGACTAAAGTGTTCGAAACAACACAAAGCGCACCCACTTTTGCGCCAGGCAGAACAACGGCCACTGCTAAATTGATTACTCTCGGTTTGTTGATCTTTGCTCAAGTTTTCTTAATTAAAATTGCAAAGCAAAATCATTTGCTGCTGGCGTCGGACGTTGTCTTCGGGGATTCGTCGTAACACGTCATTCCGTGGGAGTTCCGCTCCCGGCGTTGGACACAAGTGTTTACTGCTTTTAAGGTGCTGAGCTTTTTCCAAGTACTCAGTACAAAGAGCCCCCAGAGTTTGGCGAGAAGTTTTCACCTTAAATCAACTTGTCTACACAGTAAAACAAATGGGTAAATTTGTAAGGTTGAATATTGCCTCTTTTGTGATGTAATTTTACCTCAATTTAGACTGAAAAAGTGACATTACACCAGAAAAGTGGTAAAATTGCACATTTCCAGAGGTAAAATTACACATTCATTCTGACACCATGAGTTTTTACTGTGTATTAACACAGCTACCAGCAAAAAACAACAGGATGATTACTCTCACAAACAACTTCAAGTCTTGATTGTTTTTCCGTTGTGTTAATATTTGAAATTGAATTCCTGTGGAACTGTTTGTGACGTTTCCATTTCAGGGTGCTGATCAAATTATTAATAACATACTTGCCTGAGACCTTGAATCACAAGCAAAAACTGTAAAAAATAGGGTCGAGATGTCACGTAAATTTATCATAAAGGAAACAAGATTTGATTATTTTTACTTTGGAAAACCATTAAAAAATATTATTTAAGAGTTTCCAATTGATTGAACAAGATTTTTTCATAATTGCGGTATAATTTTTGCTGCCTCATGATATTTTGTGGACAAGCTCAAAACAAAAAAAAATCTATGGATCAAATCAAACTTCATAAAATCGAAAAATGAGTCAAAACTGCACGTGAAAGCGGAGTGGAGTCAAAATCGAACCAAGATCGAACCAAGTTTTTAGCGCGTGTCATTTGAAAAGGTCGTATGCGCATAGGACACAAATTACATAAATAAAAGCTTTTTTCAGTTTTTTTTTCTTTAGAAAGATTTATGTTTAATCTTAAATTTGAACTAGGGGAACAGCATATAATTCCATCGAAAACTTAATAATGGCATATCAGCACTTTGGTGCTCAGTTACAGCTAGTTTAAAGCATTTTCGACAGAAATTTAGTTAGTATTCTGAAAGCGTAATTCATTTTAATAACGTCATGATTCGAAATCCGGACACTTAGTAGCATATCATTTGTGTTATAGCTGGCAAAAAATAATGTAGTAAGTTAGAAATGTAGAAACATCATCAGGATGTAGTACAAACAGTCAGTTTCAAGAAAATACATGCAAAATGTGTCTTTTCTAACCATTTTTCATCAGAATTTTAAAATTAAAATGACTTGTTGTGCTTCGAATCCCGGACACTGATAAAAGCTGATTCGAAATCCGGACACTTTTGCTTCGAATTCCGGACACTCGATTTTACTTATGAATCGCACAAATTTGGACTGAAATGTTAGTGAATGGCATTCTTTAGGTCTCAAATAAGCTGTTAACATCAAAACAATCGATATAGTTTATATAAAAATTTGTTAGAATTTAAGGAAATCAAAACCATAAATTTCTACTTTGCCTTCCCGGTGCTTCGAACGCCTATGAAATATTTCAAGTGAAATGTTTCGCATTTTTGGTAAACTTATAATTTTATTGTATTTTATTGTTTTGGCATTAACTACTGCGTTCAAACAAACTTTAAATGAAAGTTGATGTTGAAATTCATCAAATAACACAGTTTTGACATTCATAATGCGAATTTGTATCCAAATAATTGATAAAACAATATGAAGTGTCCGGGTTTCGAAGTGTCCGGGAATTCGAATCATGACGTTACAACGGACAGAAAATAACAAACAAATTTTATTTTGTTTCAAGGAAACAGAAGCTATTCAGTTTTTAGTTCAGTTCAGTGTGTTGTGTTCAGGGATGGAATTATTGCAAAATAATCAATTTCGCTTGCGAACTTTCTTCACCCGCGAAAGAGAGAGGAGGCAAATCACGCAAATAAGATCGCTCCAAAAATTCTCCATGAAAATCAATCTGCTGAGATTTTTTGTGAATTTCCTTGTCAGCACCACTCAAAAATATTTATTTAACTTTGTTTACACGCATTGCCCATCTGCAAAATGTGAAAGGTCATTTTTTGACGTGTGACGTTACACTTGTAAGTGTAGTAGTGAAAAAGATGTTCTGCCGAATAATCAAGATGATGATTTTTTTAGATTCTTTTTACCGATTTTTCGTGCGCGAAAGAGGAGAGCCATGCTCCCTTCAGATTTTTTCTCTTGATGAACTATTGACTATTCCATCGCTGGTTGTGTTGTTTTTCTTGTATGGCCAAGTAGAGCTTTGTTTTATTGATCTAATAAATGTTAAATGTAAAAAAATAAAGTAATGCTTATATGGCATATACATGCAAAAAAAAGTAAAAACCGAGGTAGAAACTTACAAAAAACATAATTTGGGAATAAAAATTATTTATTTCATACGACCTTTTCAAAAACCATACGTAAAAAATATTTACAGCGCCATTGGTGGGGACTTCAGGAAACTGCGAGCGTTTCAGATCCCTGCTAAACTGTACTTACACAAAATAAAATGTGTTTGTTACAACTTTTGTGCAGACAACTTTTTACGAAAATGATTCGATTACTCCATCAACCAAATATCATTTCCAAGAGCTGTCTAACCAGATTAAGTCCCAATTTCTACGCGTTGGTGTTTCAACTCTTCCAGTGAGTTTTCCCCGCTGTATTGGCTGTAGCAACTTCCTAGCTTTGCCCAGGTCGCTACACACTTTTGCCAACTGAGAACAAAAAAAAACAAGAAAAAACAAACTCACTAATTACTTGCGGCTGGTGACGTCTACGCTTCTTCGTTTGTTCCCACAAATTTAATCATCTGGGGAAACTTTTCCACCCCCTTTGCCAATTATTCGGGAAAAATCCGATAAAGCCACACTCGCACACAAACAAAACTGACAAAGGTCGCGCAAGTACACAAACAAAAAAAGTTTTACGGAAATTTAATTATCTCCCGCGTCGGCATTTAATAAGTCATAAATTTTTCGCCACCCTTTTGTGCGTGAATCAATCAAACCGCGTTTTTTCCATGTGTGTGTGTGAGTGTGTGCGTCTGTATGTGTGCTACACGTGGTCGGCGTGAAGCGCGCGCTCTTGTATGTGTTTTATTTACAAACTTTTGCACGCACCAACACATCATCCGACTGGGAGACTAAGTCGATGAAAAAGGCGCAAAAGAGAGAATAAGTCGGGAAGGAAAGAAAAATAGACGAAAATTTCAAAGCATAATTTCTATTTAATAGAGCCTTCGATGGCCCACGAGCATAAACATAAAATCGAATCTCCATGGCATGGGTTGTGTTTGCTGGAGGGAGACAACTTTTTTGCTCTCTTTAAGTTTTTTTAATGGCTTTTTGATCTTTTCAGATGGCGCTCGCAAGTGGTGCTGGACCAATACTGCGGAAAAAAGTTTGCACGATTAATAAAAGGTACAGGCAGCTATCGTGTAGTGCGGAAGTAAGAAGTAAAAAGTTATCTTTGACCAAGTTATGATTTTTTGAATCAATTCCGATTTTTTTAAAATTTATTTCTCTTTTTGATTTAAATTCCCAAAGCACTTTAGTGAAATTTTGATAAAGTGCACCGTTTTTAAGTTATAGCCAACTGCGATAAAAGTTAATCTTTTTTTTTTAAATTGGTGCCCATGTTTGCCCACCATTAAAAAAAATATTTTTGAAAAACTGAGAAAATTCTCTATATTTTGAATAAGGGCGTAATAATGAATGTTTGACTCTTTCGAAATGTTAGTTCCGATTTAAAAAAATTAAAATATTGTTTTCGAATAGATTGGAAAAAATTACGAATATTTCATATTTTAACATTGAAATTGGACCATTAGTTGCTCAGATATCGATATTAGACATTGTTTGGGTGAGACTAAGAAAACACCCGGGCAGACGGTAAAAACAAAATTCATGCCATTTCAATAACATAAACTGAAAATCCATTTTTGCATAAAGGTTTAATGACAGTTTATGTTATCATAACAAAATTTGTTAATGGTCTGATATTGGTTGAAAGCCAAAACAACTTTGAAATAACGTTTTTTTTTATTATTGGAGAATAACTCCAACTGTTATTGGGATGATTGGATTAGTTGTTAAAATAGCTTGTTCGAATAATAACTCAAAATTTTATTAGTCTGTTATTACAATAACAATCCAATAACAAAAAAAATCATAACGACGAATGACTAATCTTTTAACAAATAACATAAATTGTTACTGGTCTAGTTTTTTTCAAATATCAAAAAATGTTATTCCCAAGTTATTTACGTCTGATCGGGCATCAATTTTCCTGTTTTAAAATCTTTGCATGGCAATATCTCGCCAACCAAGGGTCGTATCAACAAAGTTCAAAAAAGCAAAATATAGAGAATTTTCTCAGCCTTTCAAAAATATTTTTTTCAAATGTGGGTTAACATGAGCACTAATTTAAAAAAAATGAATAACTGCGACTATTTTCGAAAAAAGTTACTTAAAACTGCTTTTACTTTAAAAAGTTGCACTTTATCAAAATTTCACTAAAGTACTTTTTGACTGCAAATTCGATTGTACTTCAAAAAATGAAGATGAAAAACTTTTGCGACCATTATTTTGATTTTTTTTAATCAATTTTGATCCAAAAATTTATAACTCGGTCAAAGATGTTTGAACATTCAGGAAATTTTCTGAATAGTTAACATATCAAAAAATAAAAAAATAGTGTTTTTTTGCAAATCAAGTTTTTAGTAACAAAAAGTGAAAATAATAATCACCGTTTTTTTCGCCTTGGTGTAGGGGTAAGCGTGGTTGCCTGTCACCCAGTTGGCTTGGGTTCGATCCCAGACGGTCCCGGGGGCATTTTTCGAGACGAGATTTGTCTGACCACGCATTCTGTCGGACGGGGAAGTAAATATTGGCCCCGGTCTAACCTAGAGGGTTAGATCGTTTACTCAATCTTGGTGTAGGAGTCGTCTCCCTGGGTCCTGCCTCGGTGGAGCCGCTGGAAGGCAGTTGGACTCACACTTTAATGGTCGTCAGTTCGAATCCCGAGGTGGATGGAAGCTAAAGTGTAAAAAGAGGTTTGCAATTGCCTCATTAATCAAACCTTCGGACACCTAGTTTCGAGTAGAAATCTCGAAATCGAGAACACCAAGGCAATGCTGTAGAGTGAATAATTTGATTTGATTTTTTTTCAGTGTAGTCCTTATCGATACCTACAACTTTGCCGAAGACCCAAAATCGATCAAAAAAATCCTTCAAAACATACAGATTCTTTGATTTCGTATAACATTTTTGTCTGGACAGCTGCCAAATTTGTATTGAAAATTATATGGACAAACTAATGATGCAAAATGGCCGGAAAAAATCGAATGACCGAAATCTCAGAGAAATTGGTCAGTAATGAAATGGGTAAAGAAACGGTTTGTTTGTGAAGCATTTTTGGTTTGTGTCTTGTCTAGTTTGGTTGTTTATTTACCACAGTCTAATACGTCCTTCAGTTGTTTCACAACGGATGTGCGAAAAGAAAACTATCTTAAAGCCGTTTTACACTTTGTTTTCTAACCAATTTTAAGCATTTTTATGAAAAGATGCTCAAGCACTTTCGCTTTTCTTTCCAACTTGTACTTATCAGAATCGGAACCAAGGACACCCATCAAATGTCACAGGTGGTTGTTGGGTTACGAATAGGCAATTGGCCAGAAGGCCGGCAGCAGCTGATGAAATATTCAATGGGGATGTGAATGTTTCATTATGGCCCCAATCAGGTAATAACAATGGGTTGCATGCATTCAGGCAGTGCCCTGGGACATGTGTTTGTCGATCCCCGAAGGGTAGAAGCCCGCGTTTCCCTATCATTATTTCCTGTACGATGTCAAACCTATAGGTTGAGGATGCGTGTTGCGCAAATTGAGCTTGTACTGTGTAATTGCATTATCGTTAACATCTAACTAACTACACTTCGGGGAAAATGCTTAAATTGATTAGCTCCAATATTGAAGAAATGTTGGAATAGAATAAAACCAGAAGAAACTTTTTTGTAACACTACCAACAGATCTCAACGAGCTTGTTGACCACTTCTAACACGGCATGACCGCATCTAAATCAACAAATCCCCACACTAAACTCTCAACTCAAAACTGATGTGATCCAACTACGCAAATGTTTGATGGAACCTCGCCTGTTTGCGCCGAGTTGAAGTTTCTTTTTTCGATTACCACCAGCAGACAGGATAGAGTGAGAAGATGCAGACGAACTTTTGCCAAGTTTACTCCGCAAACATACTCAATCACCCACTATAACGACTAAAAACGACTGGGGGGGGGGGGGGGGGAGTGATGGAAATCGTTTGACAAAGTTTTGCGCACAAAATGCAAGTTTAGACTTCTTTGCTTGTCGTACGCAAATAACCATCCAGCCGGCAGTCGGTTGTAGCTTGGTGGTAAGTACGTTTGGTTACATTTATTCGTGATTTTGCAGTTAGTGAGTGTGCTTGCGGTATAAAGTTTTGTTTAGGATTTATATTTAGAACACTTTATTTTAGGTTACCTTACATCAAATCAAGCTCTTCAAAAATATTTGAGCATTTCTGGCAAATAATGTAATTCATTACACAGAAAAAAAATCATGGTTTTACTGTAATAAATAGTGTAAATTTGGAAGGTGTAATTTGGGAAGGTTGAGTATTACCTCTTTTATGATGTAATTTTACCTCAATTTAAACTGAAAAAAGTGACATTACACCAGAAAAGTGGTAAAATTACACATTTTTTCTGACATAAAAGATGCACCCTTTCCCAGATGTAATATTACTATGATTTTTTTTACTGTGTTGCTCAACTCAATTTTGAAGTAAATTTCGAGAAAGATAAAATAAGTAAAATATTCCTCCAATAAAAAAGCGTACAAACCTCCCAACCCCATATCTAAGAACAAGCTAGTTCCCTCAATACGAACTTTTTTTTTTTGCTCTTTCTCATCACAAGACAATCACCCATCCGGTATCGAACATTTCATCCGTCGTCGTCGTCATCATCATCATTCTCATTGTGTATCTCTCCAGCATCCAGCCGGTGAAGCCAAAGTCGTCGTCAGACACGGAAGCTCGACCGGCGACCGTATTTTGTTGAGCTCATCGTCGTCGACTTCGTTTCGCGTTGTCTCCATCTTCTACGGTTCTACGTCTTCGACTCTTGGTCCAGAAGCTCGCGTTTGGCTTGTAATGGGTTTACTTTTTTTTTGCGCCGAAAGCACCACAACAAACTACACACATCATCGAGGAGCGCGCACACACACAGAGACACATTGGCGGTCGGGTTGGTGTCTGGCGGTTTGTATATATGGGACACACGAGGTCGAATGTGAGCATAAGAATACCCGATACGACCGTCCGACGTTTTGTGGTGCGGTTAATAGTGTTGTAGGTTGTAGTCGCGATGCTGAATATATAAAATCAGTGCTCGCCAATCGAATCGTTGAATCGATGGATGGATAAAAAAAAAATCAAATATTGTTCAGACCATTAAAATAATGAATTACCACATTGAAAAACGACCTCTTGTGCTTTTTTGTATTAAATGTGTTGAGATTCCTAATATCTAGATAGAAGAAGTTACAACGGTAATACACAGCGAAAAATAGTGGAGCAATTCCATCCCGGGCGGACGGTAATAACAAAATTAATAATATTTCAATAACAAATTCTGTTAAAATAAAAAAAAAGTGTTATTATTTTATCCTGAACTTCAACTTCAACAAGAAAAAATAATAATATTCTGATAAAATAACAAGATTTGGTATTGAAGTGATATTATACTGAAAATGATTAATAACACGCTAATAAGAGGAAATGGTATACATTTCAAAAACTCTCCTAATAACAAGATTTGTTATTTGTTTGGTATTCTGACATAGAAATAAAATTATCATAAATCGCACAAATGGAAAAGTTTCTTAGTGTCCATAACACAATCTGTTATTATTTTTTCTTTTGTTAAATATATTTAGATCTTTGGGATAATTTTGACCAATTTCGTCGGAGTCATTGTTTTGGCCATGAAATGGGGTCCTTAAGCTAAAATTATTCTAAAAAGTTGAAATTTTTAAAGTTGATTATTTTTTTAAATTATTTGATATACCCCCTAAGGGACTTTGCTAAAATTGGCTAGAACTATGGGATAATTTTATCCATTTTCGTCGTGGTCATTATTTTGGCCATGAAATGGGGTCCTTAAGCTAATATTATTCTAAACAGTTGAAATTTTGAAAGTTGATTTTTTAAATTATTTGATATACCCCTTAAAGGACTTTGCTAAAATTGGCTAGAACTATGGGATAATTTTGACCATTTTCGTCGGGGTCATTATTTTGGGTCCTTAAGCTAAAATTATTCTAAAAAGTTGAAATTTTGAGAGCTGTTTTTTCAATTTGTGATATACCCCCTAAGGGACTTTACTAAAATTGGCTACAACTATGGAATAATTTTGACCAATTTAATCGTGGTTATTTATTTGACCATGAAATGGGGTCCTTATAAAATTAACTTTTGAAAGTTGTTTTTTCAAGTTTGTTTATATTCTCTAAGGGAATTGACTTATTTATTGAGAATTTTTCAAATGTGAATAACAAAAACTGTTACTATTTTCACAGAGTGAGAAAGTCGGAGCTGACGTTGAAGTTCGAGCTGGAGTGAGACCTCGGAGACGGCATTGGATTCAGCTAGTTTTCAGCAACTTTAACTTGGAGTCGGAATCTGTGGAGTCGGGTATTTTTGGAGAGCTGAAGTCGGCGTTGACGTCATATCCTGCATCCAGAGTCAGAGTTGTCTTCAAAGTATGGATTCAAAGTCGCTTGAAGGTACCCGACTAGTACAGAAGAGTTATGGCAACTGCAGGTTTATTTGCAAATGGTAAATAAACAAAAACAATAACTTTTTTTGTTTTGCAGAGACACAAGTTCAATAACATTTTTTGTTATTATGCTGCTCCACCTCTCCGCACAAAATAACAAATCTTGTTATTCCTTCATGATTCTTTCGGTGTTATTGGTTTGTTATTGCAATAACAACATAATTACAGTTTAAGTTATGTTTCGAACAAATCTTTGTTATTGATTTTTGTTATTTTAACAACTGATCCGATCATCCCATTAACATATTTCGATCTTCCCACAATATCAAAAACTGACCTTCTCAAGTTATTTCCGTCTGCTCGGGATGTCATGTAGGGAATCGGTTGTACCCGACCCTCTCCGATTTCAATGAAACTTTGTAGACATGTCATCCTAGGCATATATAAGCCATTTTTGTGTATATGGAGCCATGACGATGATGACATTTGAGAAGGGCGTAAGTGTTTTAAATATTTTTGTATTTCGTAATTTAAATATTGCTTTATCTCGAAGCCGTTGCATCGTATCAAAAAGTGGTCAAAGGCAAACTTGTAGGAAATTTATAATTATAAGCTAATTTATTATCCATTTTACTTTACTACACTGAAAAATATTATGTATTCAGTTATGAGCAATGTAATAAGCTTATATCTGTAAGCGCAAACATCGAATTGAAATGTGGTCAAAGACAAACTTATGGGAAATTGGACGAGCTTTCCGGTAAAAATATTGAAAAATCAAGTCTGTCATATAGAAATTGCCAAAAACCATCAAAAAACCTATTTTTTCAACATTTTTATTTTTAAAACCGCTGTAACTTCACAAGGATTGGACTTAGGATAATGGTCAATATGGAGATTTTAATGTAAAATTGTCTGGAGAATCGACTCTCGAGTTCGGTTTTTGAAAATTTTGACGTTTAGAGCTCTTTTCAAAAACCAGTTTCAGTAAATGATTTTCGATTTTTTTAGGTGCGTTGCTCCATCCTGCATTTTTCGTGAGTCTTTTTGTTACATCTTAGGCTATTTTCACAAAAAAATTTAACGAAAAAAAAACCGTGGGCTCACCTTCAAATTTGACTTTAAAACATAAAAATCCAAAAATCTCATAAAAGTAGAGTGTTTTTTCTTTCAGGTTATTTTTTTTTTCGGAAAGCCCGTCAAATTACCTACAAGTTTGTCTTTGACCACTTTTTGATACGATGCAACGGCTTCGAGATAAAGCAATATTTAAATTACGAAATACAAAAATATTTAAAACACTTACGCCCTCCTCAAATGTCATTATCGAGTGTAACTGGCTCCATATACACAAAAATGGCTTATATATGCCTATGATAACATTTCTACAAAGTTTCATTGAAATCGGAGAGGGTCGAGAAAAAAGTACCTAAAAAATTCCTGTTTTGGGCTGGAATTGCTGTGTGTAAATTTGGAAGTTCTAATTTTGGATGGTTTGCCTCTTTAATGATGTAATTTAACCTCAATCTAGGCTGAAAAAGTGATATTAAACCAGTAAAGTAAATTTACACATTTTCAGATGCAAAATTACACATTTTTCTGAAATAAAAGATATGTACGGTGCGGATTAAATCCTGCCCCAGTGTATTTTTTTTTTAATTTTATGTATTTGATCCCCGGTCCTAACCAGGCCTCGGTACCGAAGAGGACATAATAAAAATAAATTAGAGAATAAAAAAAATAAAAGACATGTAATATTACCATGTTTTTTATTGTGTAGCAACAAACAAGAAGATAAAGCAAATAAAAATTTGTAAAATTTTCTGATTCTTTCCAAGTTAATATTTTGAAAATGTTAGAAACAAGACTATCATGTCAAACGGGCGTATTACTGAATATTTGGCTGCTGAGATATTTATATTAGGAAATGGGAAGATGTTTGGTGAGACTATGAAAACTTAAATTTTCCTGTTTATTTTTCTATTATACGCTGTATCTTAGCAACAGGTAGGACGTGCTATTTTCCCGGGTTTTGAGTTTCCGTTATTTAGTTATATATGAAAAGGTAATAAAAACCATTTAAAGCTTGAAATCTTAGAATTGGTTGATTCACATTAAGAGCGAGTCCACGAGCAAAGCATACCCATCTCGCATCGACCTCACCAATCTGCCTGAAATTTTCAGGGGTTGTTTGTACATATAAAACTAGCATCTGGCCAAAATATGAGCACTCTAGGTCAACGGGAAGTGGGGCAAATCGGGACACAAAGTTTGAAGGTTCAAAAACGTAAAAAATCTTAAAAAGGCTATAACTTAGGCAAAATTCAATTTATTTTCAAAATTCAAAATGCATCTTGAAGGACTTCAAAAATGCAACAAAATGCAGGGTAGAGCATCCCAATTGGTTAATTCTAAAGGGAGTTATTGGCATTTTAGTGAAAAAATAGCATAATTTTCAAACTGAAATAAAAAAGTGTTCCATCCAGATATCAACTCGGATCAACCTGCAGCTTGTAGGGGACATCTGGGACTACCATCTGAGACTGAGACCGCTTTGGGTAAGGCAGTTTAACATATTGAATAGACACTTTTACTTTTAGTGAATTTTTTGGTAGTAAATTTTTGCTCTGAGGACCCCTTAGATCCCATTTTCTGGTGATAATTTTATCATATTCGTGTTCCTGAGACAATTTCACATTAGAAACATGCATAAAAATGTTTGTTTTCATCCATTTTAACCCTTTGAAAAATGAAAGTTAAAAAAAACTTTGATTCACATTTATTGAAAATCAAGTTCGTTTCCAAGGATACTAGATGACACCAGAAAAAAAGCAGCTTCTTAATTTTTTTTATCTTTCATTTTTTAAAGGGTTAAAATAGATGATAATATACATTTTTATGCATGTTTCTATTGTGAAATTGTCTCAGGAACACGAATATGATAAAATTATCACCAGAAAATGGGATCTAAGGGGTCCTCAGAGCAAAAATTTACTACCAAAAAATTCACTAAAAGTAAAAGTGTCTATTCAATATGTTAAACTGCCTTACCCAAAGCGGTCTCAGTCTCAGATGGTAGTCCCAGATGTCCCCTACAAGCTGCAGGTTGATCCGAGTTGATATCTGGATGGAACACTTTTTTATTTGAGTTTGAAAATTATGCTATTTTTTCACTAAAATGCCAATAACTCCCTTTAGATTTAACCAATTGGGATGCTCTACCCTGCATTTTGTTGCATTTTTTAAGCCCTTTCAGTTGCATTTTGAATTTTGAAAATAAATTGAATTTTGCCTAAGTTATAGCCTTTTTAAGATTTTTTACGTTTTTGAGCCTTCAAACTTTGTGTCCCGATTTGCCCCACTTTCCGATGACCTAGAGTGCTCATATTTTGGCCAGATGCTAGTTTTATATGTACAAACAACCCCTGAAAATTTCAGGCAGATTGGTGAAGGCCAAACGACGTCCCATACAAAGGGGTATGCCCTGTTCGTGGACTCGCTCTTAAGGCCTATGCAAATATTTTTCAAAGTTTATGTCACTGTGTCAGTGTCAGAAAAATAAACCAAAACAAAGAAATGTCGGAAATTGAAAAAAATCAAAGAGTACTTTTCTATTGCAAATTCGATTTTAAATGGAAAACTGCAGACAAAAAAAAAACGGAAAACAAAGGAGAATGGGCGAATGTGGTCCAAGGATGTACACGAACGGGACCAGCTTTTTTCGAAAGATCTCGCCGAGACATGAAAAAAAGTCTTCTGGACCAACTCTCTAAACCCCGGGGTTCAAAAGTTACATGCTGTTGAAGTTTGAGCATTTTGAGTAAAAATATACAAAGAATCGGATTTTGCTATTTCTAAAATCATTCATAAAATCTCTGTTTCATTATGGATTTCGATTTTCTTGACTTCATTCGACGCGTATCAGCAAAAACTATGAATTCTGATATATCTTAGCATGATTGAAACATGATTTCACTTGTTTTAATCCGTTTGAGCCGTTTGTGCAAGAGGCATTCCATAGAAACAAGTCGAAACATCAAGGTTTTGAAAACGGATCCGACCCAAACTGCTTCAGTGAGTATGAAAGGCTTCAGTGCAATGTGTTGTTACAACATTTATTGGGATGGTCTGAGTCATCAGAGAACTCCTTGGAGTTAAGACCGGTGAGTCTACCGCCGTAACAAACAAGATGTCGGCGGTTTTTGACCACTGATCATACCCGCATAGCTTCAGTGAGTGTGGTAGACTACTTTGCTAATGTGTTAGGATGTCCTGGGTCATCCAAGGACTCCCTGGAGTTATGATCTGTGGAGCTACAGCCTTAACAAGCAAGAGGTCGACGGTTTTTGACCCCGGAACATACCCGCATAGCTTCAGTCAGTATGGTAGACTGCTTTGTTAATGTGTTGGGATGTCTTTGGTCATCCTAGGACTCCTGGAGTTATGATCTGTAGGTCTACGGCTGTTACAAGGACTCCTGGACTGGTCCAGAACATCCCAACATAACAGCAATACAGTCTGCCATACTCACTGAATCTTTGCGGTTATGATGCGCGGTTAAAAATCGCCGACCTTTTTCTTGTTACAGTGACCCAAATATCTTAACTCCAGGGAGTCCTAGGATGACCAAAGACATCTTAACACATTAACAAAGCAGTCTACCATACTGACTGAAGCTATGCGGGTATGTTCCGGGGTCAAAAACCGTCGACCTCTTGCTTGTTACGGCTGTAGCTCCACAGATCATAACTCCAGGGAGTCCTTGGATGACCCAGGACATCCTAACATATTAGCAAAGTAGTCTACCACATCCACTGAAGCTATGCGGGTATGTTCTGTTGTCAAAACCGGTCGCATTTTGCTTGTTACGGTAGTAGACCCACAGATCTTAACTCCAGGGAGTCCTAGGAGAACCCAGGACACTCCAACACATCAGCATAGTAGTCTACCATACTCACTGAAGCCATGCGGGTATGATCAGTGGTCAAAAACCGCCGACATCTTGCTTGTTACGGCGGTAGACTCGCCGGTCTTAACTCCAAGGAGTTCTCGGATGACTCAGACCATCCCAATAAGTTATTACAACATTGCACTGAAGCCTTCCATACTCACTGAAGCAGTCTGGGTCGGATCCGGTTTCAATACCTTGAAGTTTCGACTTTTTTCTATGGGATGCCTCTTGCACAAACGGTTCAAACGGATAAAAACAAGAGAAATCATGTTTCAATCATGCTAAGACATATTAGAACTCATAGTTATTGCTGATACGCGTCGAATGAAGTCAAGATGAGCAAAATTCATAATAAAATGGAGATTTTATAAATGATTTCAGAATCAGCAAAAATACGATTTTTTATACATTTTTACCCAAAATGCTCAAACTTCAACAACATGTAACTTTTGAACCCCGGGGTTTAGAGAGTTGGTCCGGAAGACTTTTTTTCATGTCTCGGCGAGATCTTTCGAAAAAAATGGTCCCGTTCGTGTACATCCTTGGACCAGCTCCCATACAAATTTGTCCATTCTCCTTTACAAATTTTCAATAAAAAAAAATTATAATTCGGGGGCAAAATTTTTGCCCGTAATTCTTTGATAAGTCAAAAATTGCCCTTAAAACATAACAAAAAATACGTGTTCCGTTTCGTTGCTCAAGAATGACACGAAAAGTAAGAAGTTTTACGACGGAATTCCCAAAAAAAATTGTAAAGGTTGATTTTTTGAGAGGTAATGTTTAGCCAAAAAACGTACCTCAACTTTACAGGCCGCCAAAATGACAGGATTTGTGTTAGAAACGTAATTTTTTCTACAAAAAATTTCAAACATTTTTTAAACTGTGTGATTGCAAAACAATTGTACTGGTGTATAATGCATTTTACCACACTTTTTTATTTGAAATGTTGAAACCGTGGCATTTTTAGAACGTTTATTTTTTTCTTTTTCAAATCGATGGAATTCTTTCAATCTTTTTAATTTTTCGGTGAATTCACAGATAATGAGATTTTTTTTCTACAAGCATAACTGTAATCATGCCATAGACATGTTTTTTTTTTAATCTTTGCACTTTGACGATTAATTACAGCTTATAAAAAGCGTTTTCAACTGAAGCCGAGTGATAAATTGCTCAATATGAAGTTAGCAAGCAGTTGCAATCAATAGTTTTGTAAAATAAGTTGTTAAAATAGTGAAAATCAGCAAATTGTACGGAGTTTGAAGAGAGTGTTTAACCGGCCAAACATACGAGAAGTTTTCCTACCATGATTTTTGTGAAAATATCGTACCTATATTCTTTAATGTATTTTGAGAGTCCGTAAGAGAATTTCGTAATTGTTTTTCGTATTCCTGGAATATTTTTTTTTAGATAATTTCATTATATTTTGAAAAGCTTCATCACAAAACAAGCGATGAAAAGTTTATCGAATTTAAGTCTTTTTTCCAACTAAACTAACAAAGCAGAAAACATTTCTGGTGAAAAAGTCAGCACACGGTCTTAAGAAATCTCTCAAAAATAGAATGATTATAAAAAGATAAAAAGATTTTAAGAAAAACAAACAAATTGAGCGTTGATCTAAGTTTGTTAGTTTTTTCAAGAATGCACACGAAAAGCTTATTCGTAATTGCAAGTTTTGCCCAAATCCCACAAGCGCGCACCTGAAAACAAACAAATCTCTTTGTTTTGAAACCGTACGCTTCGTGTTCATCCTCTCCCGACCCACTGCCCTCGAAAGCAGCCTTTTCTCGGTATCTGAAAGCGTTGCCAAGCACACACGGAGAAACCTCCCACGACCTCGGCTGAAGTTCACTGATAGCTACTAGTGTCTGCTTTCAGTCTCATTCACTTACTTTTCGTTCTTTTTGGACGCAGGTCACCACCAATATCGGCTGCGTTCACCGGACGGCTTCTTCCGGCTTTTTGCTACTCAAACTCCAGCTGATGCTGCTGCACTCCAACGTTACCACTAAAGCTGACGGTCCCTTTGAGAACACACTCTTCTACACTCGGTTGGTTGGCGGCGATGGTTTCAACGCTGAAGATTTCCACATATATAGGTCAAACACTTTGAGTCGCGGCACACAAAACTTGTTCAACAAAACTTGCAGCGCAGAAGTTCACCTTTCTTCTCGCGCCTATTCTTGATCAAGTTTCCGTACGGCAATGTTCAACGAACTTTGCGACGGGGCAACCTTCACAATCGTTCTTTGACCGAATTTCCAAAAAAAAAACTTTGAACGGCAATCGGGGACACGGGACGGGACGGGATTCAATGTACATAAAGCACGAGCAAAATAAAACCCAAAATCACATAAATTCTTCTCTCTTCCTTCCAGCTGTAGCAGGGAAGCTTGGTTCGTCGTTTCCACAGCTGCTTCCAACTTCTGCTGCTGCTGCTCCCACACTCGATTCGACCTGATCCGATGCACGGCCAGCCGCTTGAGTTGATGGGCTTTCTTGAGAGACTGTTGCCGTAGTACTAGGTTGCTGTTGCTGTTGTTGTTAGTATATTGCTGTTAATGTTGTTGTTGCTGTTGCTATTCTTGCTGTGTTTCCGGTTCGAACGCGCGCGCGAACACTTCCAGCGGGCTCCAGGTCTCCGTCGTGTCGTGTCGTGACTGGCCTCGGCGAAACTCGAAACTCAACTGATTCGCGTTCGGCGCTGTTCATCGAGTTTAATAATATCGAGAGGGCAGACACAACCGTACAACAACATTCACCTTCGTGTACGAATCGATTCGGATTGTTTGGAGCATGGAGCTCACCGAAGAGAGTAATACCCCCCCCGGTTTGTAACAGTCGTGGTGTGGTTGCTGAACAACAACAAACCTTAGAGAACTCTAAGACTTCTCTACTCTTTAAGAGTTCTCTAATCAACAGCAATGCTTGATTGTGCGCTCTCTCGCTCTCTGGAGAAGAAATTTAACAAGAGAGAGCGAATGGAGTGTGCTTTTTTCAGAGCACAGCTTTCATGTTTGTTGTGTGCTTTTGGATGGTTCAACTCCTGCGAAAGCTTTCTTGCTAAGAATGCTCAGGTTATTTGGGAAGCCGTGCGTCTCCACCGTTGAGACTGAGAGCTTTTGAAATGGTGGAGGCGCGAACTATAATCGTAGCTGGCCGTTTGCACCACGCCTTTCCAGATGCAGGTAATAACTTACTTGATTGAGGCCGTTGCAAACATTTTCTAAAACTTTACGCATAGTAGGTAGGTAGTTTACCAAATCGATGCCTCTGTGCTGTTTTCTACTTAGCTTGCTAGAAATCCTATCTATTTGGCATAAGAGAGCACAGAGACATCGAAATATTGTTGCAGGAAGTGACCACTGACCACCCACCTTGAAGCTTTTATTTTTTTTAACAAAACAAAAGTGTTAAAAATAAGTCGTGTAGAATTCTTCTCACTGGAAAAGATTGCTTGCTTCGGTAGAGTCGCTGGACGGCTGTCCCGAGCAGGGGTAAATAACAAGGGAAAGACGAGTTATTAGTTATTACCGTTCTATAATGTCATGATTCTAATTCCCGGACGCTTCGAAACCCGGACACCGCATCTTGTTTTATCAATTATTTGGATATAAGTTTGCATTATTAATGACAAAACTGTGTTATTTAATTAATTCTAACATAAACTTTCATTGAAAGTTTGTTTGAACCAGGGCTGTGGAGTCGGAGTCGGAGTCGGAGCCGGAGTCGGTGGAGTCGGGTCTTTTTGGGGACCTGGAGTCGGAGTCGGAGTCGTCAAAACTCGAACAGCTGGAGTCGGAGTCGGAGCCGGAGTCGGCTAAATTTTAAGAGCTGGAGTCGGAGTCGGAGTCGGAGCTGAAGATTTCTGATATCCCGGAGTCGGAATCGGACCCGAAGTTATCTTAAATTCAACAAAAAATATGGTTTTATTGTTCAGTATTTCCTATATAACAGCTTAATTTACAAAACAACTTATATTTTTAATTGATTTATCAAATGCCAATATGATTTTGAAGCTTTTCATTGTGATTGAAAAGCTCTAATTGGGTTATTACACTATAATCACTAGATGATAACCTCTTACCCAAGTATGTAGTATCATAATTCAAAAAATAATAAAAAAATATTGGTTATGTAGTCAGACTATATTTATGTGCCCTTTCAATTCAAATTTGACCAAATTTCATCCAGTTAAAGTACACACAAAGTTATCTTTTACCCCGATAGTGAATGTCTTAGAGGTTTTCAGTTAAATCTTTTTTTAGGAAAAAGTTACGAGGTACATCACTGTTTTTGCAGATCGAAAAAAAGTCACTGACAGTTTAACGGCGTCGGTTTAACTTTTGTAACAAATAATCAACAATAATAACAATCTCTTACTTGGAACTCAACAAGCGCATTTTGTTTATAACTGAGTACAAGAAAATCAAAGTGTTGCATTTAAAATAATTGAAACTAACAAAAAATGTCAAAAGAAGTTGCAACAAATTTGAAATAATCATTGATTGTTGATGTTGATGTTGATTTTAGGTAAACTATTTTAATATCGTTGCAAATTATCGTTGAACAAATCTCAATCTCTCTTTGTACTGAATAGTACAAAAATGAACTAATAAAAAATGTATAGGGTAGAGGACCCAGAAATCGCCCACTTTATAGTGGCAATCTAGGAAATTTGATGAGAATTTGATGACAATTTATGGTTTTTGGATCTATTTGTTGTAGAACGTTGATAAACTATTTGATTTTAAGTTTCCACAAGGTTTTTATCATTTACATGTTCATTTTGATAAAATTTTGTGTTTTAATAAAGTGCTCTGAAGAGCCTATTTTCGCCCCCCTAAATCCAATTTTCGCCCACCCTTGGAACCAGTTTTCGCCCACGTTAAAAATCAAGTAATCAAATAAAATTATGACACAAAGCTAAGCAAATATGGTCTCCTATTGATACACAACATGTTCCCGAAGCTTAATTTTATTGTTGTGCACATATTTTGTCATACATATTATAAATTGAGGTTCAAAAAATCCTAGGAGTTTTTTTTTCAGATATCCTACTTATTTTGAGATTCTCTGTCTATTATAACTAAAACCAAAACATGTTCTCACTCTCACTAAAAAAATATGACTAATTTGTGATAGAACTCATGTGTCCCTGTTCAACCAAGATAAGGGCACACAGTTACAATAAGCTTCATGTTGTTGTTGATTTTGTTAGGGGAGCTTTAATCCTATGGGTAATTTGCTCCCGAAATAACTCCATATAAAACATCGAGTCCCTCTTAATAAAAATATTAAAGCACATGTGTAACTACTTCTCCATCCTCTGCTTAATTTGTTCTCCTATGAACCAGTAAACTTTTACAACATTTGAACCTAAACCCCTTATGAATGAAAGTAATTAAAATGATTATTTAACCTTTAAAAATAATCAAGAATGTTCCAAATATATTTTCAAGCACATTTCGCTGCGATTAGAAAAGTTTTTATGGTAAATGAAAACTGGTTTTAGATAAAATCTTAAAATACAATACTAGATTTCGCCCTGGTCGAAAATTGGATCGAATGTTTTTTCATGACCCCAGAAATCGCCCACTTTATTTTATTGAAATAACCTTTGGTAAACGTTTAAAACAGGTAAATCACTAGATTTTCATAAAATTCAGACATACAGTGAACTAATGAATTATTCATTCACATTATTTTCGGACAAAATGAGTTGTTTTCCCTCATTAACATTATTACCCGCTGCAGTCTAAATTGACAAAAATATGGCGGCTGCAGTAAGGCTTTTTTTGAAAAGCTTATAAAAACTTAATAAACAATAGAAATTCATTAGGAAAGTTTCAGTTAGTACTAGAAATGAATGAATATGTAAACCTGCATAATAAATTCAACCAAAAAACGGTATGAGTTTGCTAGATACAGATTAAATCCAGTAGGTGGGCGAAAACTGGAGCAGGGCGAAAACTGGGTCCTCTACCCTAGAACAAAAAATAGGATTTTAATTTATTTTTTCAAATATTATAGATAAAAAAACAGAATCAAAATATTATCAACTGGTACGAATTTTTTCATACTGTATGTCCCACGCCAATATGACGGAAGGTGAAAATCATTGCAAATCAATGTACCTTTAAAAATGAAATATTTGTGATCTACAAAATATTTTACTTGTGGATATTTGTTTTTTTTTTTTTATTATATTTTAAGTTTTTTCATATATTTTGATGGAGGCGCAAGATCATCCATAAAGCTTCGGTTTAGGTGAAGATTCACGAAGTATCGTGCGCACTAGCGTGCCCAGGGTGGGGCAACATGGGGCAGTTGCCCCACCATCCTCGAAAATTTGTTCTAAAATTGGGCAGGGGGTGTCCATACACGACGAAATTTTCAAAACTCTAATATTTTTGCCCCACCTTCCTTGAGGACCTGGGCACGCTAGTGATCGTGCGCCTCCTTTTTAAAGTATATAAAATTTTAAAATTAAAATAAATTAAAAAAATCCTGGTTAAAATATTTTCCATGTCACAGAAATTTGAAAAGGACATCTTGAGCGTCCTTCCCACGAAGAAATTGTTTAGATACATTGATTTGCAATAATAATCTCCTTCAGCCATGGCGTAATGCCCATGTACATCTTAAAAAAAAAACAAAAAAAAATGTTTTGTTTAAAATTGTCATTTAAAACACAAGGTGCCTGTCACTGTGCTTCTTACAAATGTCAGCCTGAAAGTGAGCAAATTGAATTTTAATGTTCAATAGATCATCAAGGCCAGGTTTCTTTTAGTTATTTATCCAAAAATAACAGATTAATATTTTAATTTATTAGCTTTGAAAAAAAAAATCAAATTTGAGGTTAAGCAAATAAATCTTATTACTTACAAAACTGTTCTTCTCAAAATGCCTCTAAAACAGAAATATTTTTTGATTTCTGTTTCCATAACGTAAAACACTTGTAACCTAGAACCTTTTTTTCCGTTTATTTACTTTACTTATCTTATTTTTCTTGAGAAAAACATGACGCTTAGAGAGTATTTAAATAATCCTATTTATCAATGATTTAAAAATAATTAACTAATAATAGTTAACTAACTTTTCAAACATTTAAAAATATGTGGAGTCGGAGTCGGAGTCGGAGCCAACCATTTGTTGAAAGCTGGAGTCGGAGTCGGAGTCGGAGTCGGCTAAATTTGGTAGGCCGGAGTCGGTATCGGAGTCGGAGCCAACCATTTGTTCAAAGCCGAAGCCGGAGTCGGAGTCGGAGTCAGCTAATCTGAAAAAGCCGGAGTCGGAGTCGGAGTCGTTTGAAATATGACCCGACTCCGCAGCCCTGGTTTGAACGCTGTAGTTAATGCCAAACAAATCATATGAAATAAAATTAGGCGCCCCCCCTTCAACATCGGTTCGAAAAATCAGGGGGCAAAAAAATATTTTTTCAAAAACATCAAAAATTTAAAGAAAATAGAAGTCTAAACAACTGAAAACAATTAGAAATGCATTTTCCTGCGTTTCAAATCATATTTAGCATGGTTAGGATCGACCAAAAATATTTTCATTTTTTGTGGAATTCCAATGTACAGCACAACAAAAAAAATCGACGAAAAACAAAATTTCTTTAATACTTGGATATTTTGAAAACTAATGATTGCAAAATAACTGGGCACCATGGCCATGACCTGGACCATAGTCGAGGGACATAAACTTCAAAAAATATTTGCAACGGCCTTATAAGTTTACAAAAAAATATATAGGCATCCGATGCACCGGGAAGGCAAAGCAAAAAAATATGAGGGCTTTTGTTAATTTGATTTGGTTAACCGCGGTGGATTTTCTTGAAATAATTCGCACTGTCAAAAATCCACCAAAGCATCTACCGATGGATACTTTTCTACCACAGATTTTTGTGCGATCAATGTGGTAGATGCTTTGGTGGATTTTTGACAGCTCGAATTATTTCAAGAAAATCCACCGCGGTTAACCAAATCAAATTAACAAAAGCCCTATGGTTTTGATTTCCTTAAATTCTAGCAAATTTTTATATAAAATACACTCATCCCTCATATTCGGAACAGTTTACAGATCGGCCAATGTTCAATAAATCATATAAAATCGATGATTGAACATAATGATTTGCTTTTACCTTCATGTGAAAGCTTTTCTTGCGATCTTTCGATTGATGTATAGACCGGCTGTACATTTTTACGATTTATATCAAGTTTTCGAAGAAAAACATTGACCATTGAAATCCACAAATTCGGAACACTTTTTCCTTACGATGTAAACAAACTTTTTTTTCTCTCCAGGTGTACATATTTTTTGCAAAATAATGACTTTGCACTCTGAAACCAATAGAACTCATGGTTAGTGATGTTTTATGAATGGTCTGATAACTTTTTTGTGAAAATATCAGTTAAATTCAGGCGTTCCACAATTGTGGGAGACACAATAACATCCCACAATCATGGAACGGGCAATTTGGAGGCAGTATTTTGCTGCTCTGGATAAAATAGTCTTGAAATGCAGTTTTTGTTTGAAAAGTATTACTTTTACTGGTGAAATAGCAAGAGAATGTCCAAATAAAGGCCTTAAAAATAGCAGGGTCGGCAGAAAAGTTGCATTTTGCATTCTATTGACAAATTACCACAAAAGTGTTCCGAATTTGTGGGTGTTCCGAATATGTGGGATGACTGTATCGATTGTTTCGATGTTAACAGCTTATTTGAGACCTACAGAATGCCATTCACTAAAATCTCAGTCCAAATTTGTGCGGTTCTTAAGCAAAATCGAGTTCCGGTTTTTGAATCAGCTTTTATCAGTGTCCGGGATTCGAAGCACAACAAGTCATTTTAACTTTAAAATTCTGATGAAAAATTTTTAGAAAAGACATATTTTGCATGCATTCTCTAAAAACTGACTGTTTATATTTACTACATCCTGATGATATTTCTACATTTCCAACTTGTTACATGATATTTTGCCAGAAATCAGGAGGAAATCCAGTTTTTTCGCAAAAACTTATCACGTAGCCTTACGTGTGGGACAAACTTCAAATGCGTTTTTCTCAGCTTGCTGTTTTTGCATATGGGACATTTATGCGAACATGGGCAGTATAGGTAACAAAAATTATATGCTATTAATGGTACGTTCGTTTGAAGAGCTCGTCGGTGCCAGTTTTGGTTCAATCGAACGTCATTTGTCTGTGCGCGTGGAACTCGCATGAAACTGAAAAAATATCGAGTGCGGCACTAGAGTTTCAGTTCCAAGATGGCGGCGAAACTCGTGCGGAACTAGCGCGAGTTTCTTCAAAGAAACACTTTGACAGCTCTGAGTGCGGCACTCAGTGTGGAACTAGCCATCAAACGAACGTACCATAAGTGTCCGGATTTCGAATCATGTCGTTAGTATCAATATACATCCATTCCACGTCAAACAGGAAGTCTCCAAATCAAAACTGCTCCGATTTGGCTCAAATTTGGAGTGGGGGTTCTTTGGCCCAAATAATTAGACCCGTATTTTTTTGTTTGACGATTAGAGTGGTCCTATCCGAAATAGGGTGATCCAAAAAATTGCGTTTTTCGTCGATTTTCGCAAAAACCACATTTTTCAAAAAATCATATCTCCGGAACGGCTGAACCAATTTTGGAGCGCCACAATTCGAAAGAAAGGTTATAAGTTGGGCTTTTGAGGAAAAATATGTTGAGGTCCAAAAAGAGTGCATAATTGACAAAGGGAGCGCGTGGTCGTAAAAAATATTCGGAGTGAAAAGTGATTTCTTTTGTGATTTTCAAAGCCCTTCCTATATCATCGTTGATCGAAAGGCTCGGCGTCGGGTGGATTGTGTTTAAATTTTTCGAATAAGGTTTTATTTTTTTGCGTTGAAAAAGCCATTTCTATATAATGAACGAAAGACGCACTGACAATTTGGATCGTTGAGTTAATAGTGGAGCAAAATAACTGTGTGTGAGTGATTTTGTTGTTAACCAGAAAGACCTTCCCATAGCTTCGTTGCTCGGAAGGCTCGCCGACGGGTCTGTTATGAAAGTCCTCCCCATAGCGTCGTAGCTCGGGAGGCATCGAAAAGCCAATGCCTTATTCTACTAACCCAAAAAAAATATTAATCACGTGATACTTGAAGGAGATGCTGTGGATTCAACGGTCTCAAGCGGTATCAACAAGTATAGAGTAGAGGACCCAGAAATCGCCCACTTTATAGTGGCAATCTAGGATATTTGATGAGAATTTAATGAAAATTTATGGTTTTTGGTTCTATTTGTTGTAGAACGATGATAAACTTTTTGATTTTAAGTTTCCACAAGGTTTTTATAATTTACATGTTCATTTTTGATAAAAATTTGCGTTTTAATAAAGTGCTCTGAAGAGCCTATTTTCGCCCCCCTAAATCCAATTTTCGCCCACCCTTGGAACCAGTTTTCGCCCACGACAAAAATCAAGAAATCCAATGAAATGATGACACAAAGCTAAGCAAATATGGTCTCCTATTGATACACAACATGTTCCCGAAGCTCAATTTCATTGATGTGCACTTCTTTTCTCGTAAAATAAATTGAAGTTCAAAAAATCCTAGGAGTTTTCATTACAGATATCTTACCAATGTTGAGGTTCTTTGTATATACTAACTAAAACCACAACATGTTCTCACTCTCACTAAAAAAATATGACTAAATCAAAATTTGTGATAGAACTCATGTGTCCCGATTCACCCAATATAAGGGCACACAGTTACAATTAGCTCCATGTTGTTGTTGATTTTGTTAGAAGAGCTTTAACCCTATAGGTCATTCGCTCCCGAATTGACTCAATATAAAACTTAGAGTACCTCTTAAAGCACATGTGTAACTACTTTTCCATCCTCTGCTTGATTTCTCCTCTGTACCAGTAAACTTTTATTACATTTGAACTAGGTATCCCATATCTTAGCTTAGGTTTATTTTTAAACTGATATTAATACCAAAACCCCCTTATGAGTGAAAGGAATAAAAATGATTATTTACCCTTAAAAAATAATCTAGAATGTTCCAAATATATTTTCAAGCACATTTCGCTGCGATTGGATAAGTTTTTATGGTAAACGAAAACTGGTTCGCAATTCGCAATTCGCAATTTTCAGTGTAAGAACGGGCCTTGACCGATCTTATGCACTTGGTTCCCGACGAACACGCACTGCCCTTACACCTACATCTCACCCTTGCTCTGAGTCAGTACGAGCAGCACGCTAGAACACGCTTTGAGTGTTCGTGCCAGGCATGCACACCTTCTTTTCCGGTTACGCATTTTAACTCGGCCGGGGGTGGTACATTACGTAGCCTAACCATTTATAGTGTGCCTATTAACTTTCATTAAAGCAAAAAATGTTATATTTTTAGTTTGAATTCAAAACTAATTGTTTTTTACTGTGTATTGTTTTCTCCTGAAATCTTCCCTGTTGTTGAGTCGTGTTTATCTGTTGCTATTTATTCTGTCGCGGTGTTTTGTTACAATATTTTGGTCCTAAGCATATTATAAAAGTTTACCAAAAATACAATAGTAATATTTGTGTTAATCCTTTAACCATTCCGTAAATTGAGTAAGGGCTCAAACCTCACTTGTTTGAAAAAAGGATGAAGATTGAAAACAATTAACAGTAAAATAGAATTTATTTTATAAAAATCAAGTATCAAATGTAAGAGAATGATGAGCGTATTTTGAAGAATAAAAATGAGAAGCTAGATGTATTAGATGTAAAATTAGACAATAGTTAATAAATAGAGATACAAAACAAGCTAAGATTATAGTAATGATAATTTATAGGACAGATAAAGTATTATTCAAATAAATAAATTCGCAATAAAAGCAAAAAAGATTAGGCAAATGATAAATAGACTTGATATTACTAGTACATTAAGGAAAAGTATATTTTTAAGGAACAAAAAAACAAAACAAGGTTTGTTACAGCAGTATCTATCCAATTGATAGAAAAGAGTGGAAAAGCTTTGAGAGATAAAAGAATCAAAAGTTAGTAAAATTAAAATCAAATGTTGCATATTAAATAGAAGAATCAGTGAAGCATTAGGAATCAGAAGAGCAAAATAAAATAGGAGATAGGTGGTAGCTGAGAATGAAGAGAAGAGAAACCCCGTTGTGCGATGTTTCAGGTACATCCACAGCAGTTGACTCAACATACTGCGAATCAAAACAATACCGTCTACAATCACAAATTACTTCCCCTTTCCCACATTGTCGCGCCCCTTTCTTTTAGCCGTCTCGACTCTGACCCGCGGTGGTCAAAGGTTTACGATCCGTTTCCACAGGCCACCAGCTAGGTCATCATGAAAACCAAGCCAACGTGGAGGTAAGAATATGGGCACTCGCAAGGAACCAGAGCTATACTGTCCTGATCAAGATAATTCGGATAATCTAACAGAACTACGGATGTAGTTAGTTACGCTCCTTCCAGGATGTTCCTTACGTGGACGTCAACCGAAGAGCACGCAACAAGGTCAGTGCCGTTGCATGCTCTTAGGTATCAATCCTTGGCCTGCATGGTAAACGAAAACTGGTTCTAGATAAAATCTTAAAACACAATACTAGATTTCGCCCTGGACGAAAATTGGATCGCATGTTTTTTCATGACCCCAGAAATCGCGCACTTTATTTTATTGAAATAACCTTTGGTAAACGTTTAAAACAGGTAAATCACTAGATTTTCATGAAATTCAGACATACAGTGAACTAATGAATTATTCATTTACATTATTTTTTGCAAAATGAGTTGTTTTCCTTCATAAACATTATTACCCGGTGTAGGCTAAATTGACAAAAAATATGGCGGCTGCAGTAAGGCATTTTTTGAAAAGCTTATAAAAACTAAATAAACAATAGAAATTCATCAGGAAAGTTTCAATAAGTACTAGAAATGAATGAATATGTGAACCTGCATAATAAATTCAACCAAAAAATGGTATAAGTTTGCTAAATACAGATTGAATCCAGTAGGTGGGCGAAAACTGGAGCTGGGCGAAAACTGGGTCCTCTACCCTATAGCGAAAAACTATGTGATGAGTCTGCAACTTCAACTATCGGACTAACATTCCTCCCTTTCGTTGAACTACAGGCTTCTTGGGAGGGCGCCGGTATTGACTAATAAAGTAGAAATCTTCAGAGGTTAAACAGTGAACGGATGGTTGGCTCCCACTGATCATTTTTGATTCATTGTTTAACTTCAGCTGATCTTTCAATAACGGAGTAGCAGCTCATTGGCAGTCAACCATGCTCATGCTCATGCTCATGCTCATGCTCATGCTCAAATATGTTGAGGTCCAAAAAACTAGCTGAATATTTGAAAAGGTCCTATGAAAATTTCATTTGCCGATTTCAAGGTCTCGGGACTAAAGAGCCTATGTCTGAAAATATTTTTCCCTGATTCCTTGTAATATTTTACATAACATATCAAAAAATTGCGAATATCCATTAACACGTTTCGGAGATATGATTTTTTGAACATAAAAACTGGGTTTTTCGACGCGCCGCGCGCAAAAACTGAAAAATGACGAAAACGGGTAAAAAACAACTTTTTTCACTAAAACTGTGATAACTCAAAAAATTCAGCGATGACCTATACAAGTTTAGGTACCAAAATTTTCATAATTGAAAGACGCAACTATTTTCATAAAAATTGTTTTGGTAAGTGACTATTTTCCAGTCTTCCCCGAACATGGTACAGTTCTGCACCCGAGCACAAACGCGCACCCGGTGTAAACTTGATGTACAAAACCTCAGGTTTAAACGGCGTTCAAACGTAGATGATCGGATAGTTTGAATGTAGTAGTGTTAGATGTTTCATACATACAGCAGTCGCTGCTGTCTCGCTGTTGCTAGAGTAATCTTTAGATAGGGTCTACATTCTGATATGGATAAGTGTATTTATATTCACTTAATATTTTAAAAGAATACTTGAAGGAAAATTTTCAGGCACTCCATATTTTTCCAACCATTGTCAAATGTTTTGATAAAAAAAATCAGGGACTGGCACTAAATACCGTAGTATCGTTATGTCCTGCTATTTCCATATATACATGTTTATATATATTTAATGACACACTGTCGATTTTCGGCAGGGGGGAATATGGGCCATCTCAGTTAACATAAAATTGTATGGCCAAATCTCACCCCTCAGGCCCAATTTCTGCAGGGGTGACGGTATTCGTATATAATTTAATATGAAATATTGCCCACACGTAATTTGAATCCGACCCCTATTCTCAGCAGCCCGGGAACAAGTGGACATCTCCAATACAAACAGAGCGTACCTGTTTTCAGGGTGTGCGGGTCTAAGTTGGCGGCCTATAGGCCACCGACACCGACAGACGGCAATGAGGGCCTCGTCGGAGCTCGACCATTCAATACGTAACTCAAAATTCGTATGGAGAACTATTTTATCGTGACGGCTTTCGCGGTACGCTCCCTCAAACTGTTCTGGGATAATATTTGAACATGGCGTATCTCTAAACAAGTTTTTCAAGAAAATGATTCTATAATGCTTATTTTTGTCGTTTTAAGCCGAAACAAGCCAAAAACTATATAAATTTAAACAATTTGCCATTTTCAAATATTTGGCTAGATGATATCGTATACGCGTATATAATATCATCTGGCCAAATATTTGAAAATGGCAAATTGTTCAAATTAATATAGTTTTTGGCTTGTTTCGGCTTAAAACGACAAAATAAGCATTACAGAATCATTTTCTTGAAAAACTTGTTTGGGCATACGCCATGTTCAAATATTATCCCAGAACAGTTTGAGGGAGCGTACCGCGAAAGCCGTCACGAAAAAAAAGTTCCCCATACGAATTTTGAGTTACGTATTGAATGGTCGAGCTCCGACGAGGTCCTCATTGCCGTCTGTCGGTGTATACGTGCAACTTAGAGAAGGGCTGTGTATTGGTAACACAAATATTTGAATTCTCGAAGTTTACACCCGGGGTTTAAACTCGAAGTGCATGCACGGCGTGTAAACCTGAGGTGCTGTTCAGACGTGTTCGTGTACATGGAGGCATGTTCGCGTGCGAGTTCATAGGTTCGAGTTTACACACGACGATGGTGTTCGTTTGTGTACAAAAACCGGGCGCACGCAGACTGAACGCGGTGCAGGGAACACTGCAAAGCATAAGCCTACTACACTGAATTCATAAATTTGTACGTTTTTCTATGGTTTTTGGCGCATTTTACTTAGGCGGGCCATTCTGCAAACTTTTTCTAACACTCCAACTTTTCAGAAAGCTTATTTAAGAACCTCGAAATAAACAACATTTGCGTGGTTTTGTGAATAAATTTACAATTTTGCTCATAATTTTAAAAATACAATGAATTCAAACGTCGTTTTCGGTGTGGTGATATTATTTGACGTCCTTTATAAGACCCTTGCCTTACAGTTGATCTAAATCCATTCTAAAGCCCAAAACCAAGGGTGGCCCATTCCCTGGTCCATTCTGCCCCTCTGCTCCTATTTATAGAGTTTTAACTTCATTTAAGCAAAAATACAAAGTTATTTGCTATAACTATATGGATTTTACAAGAATTAAATACTGTTTAGTATAACTTTTGTTAATTAAAGTTTCATGTGGGCAAAATTGCTATAAAATGTTCAAGTCAAGTCACCTGCAATGGAACAATACAAAAACATGACGTTTTACTAGAAAAGTATTGATTTTCGTAGTATCTCATTGTTCCCAGGCTGTCTCATTGTTCCTGCCAAGTGCGTCTACAATGAGACAGTTGAATAACTCTGGCGGAGCGATCTCATATTTTGGTCAATGTTAGAAGACATTAAATGAAAAAACCTTACTTAATCCACCCTTAGGTGGTTGGCGCCTTCCTCACATTTAAAGGGTGCTATCCAAAATGCAAAAAGTGCGTTAATATCACTTAAGTGCTTATAACTTTTGATAGGGTTGTCAGATATTCAATGTTTTGGACGCGTTGGAAAGCTCTTTTGAATATTTATCCAACGATAGGTCGCATGAGATATCCGGTCAACGTTTTCATCAACATATTTGAGATCCGGCCTAAAAAAGGCGTATAAATAACACATAAGTGCTTATAACTTTTGATAGATTTGTCAGATCTTCAATGTCTTGGACGCGTTGGAATGTTTTTTAAAATACCTTTCTGAAAATGTATAGCATGACGGGTTTTCTTACAAAAACCACCCTTTTTACAATCTTCCGGACTTTTGTTAAAATCGTTTTTTAAGCATAACTTTTGAGGTACTTAACTAAACTGCATAATTTTTAATAGCGACTTATGGGACCCCAAGACGGATCGAATGACGCCAAAACGGGCAAAATCGGTTCAGCCAATGTCGAGATAATCGAGTGACAATTTTTTGATCAACATCCCACCACACACACAGACATTTGCTCAGAATTTGATTCTGAATCGATAGGTATACATGAAGGTGGGTCTAGGAGGTTTAATTGAGAAGTTCATTTTTCGAGTGATTTTATAGCCTGTCCTCAGTAACGTGAGGAAGGCAAAAAATGCAACAAAAAGCTCATTAAAACTATTACAAAGTAACAAAGGAAAGGTTTGATCGAAACCCAGGCTGAAACAGCGGAGGGGGCGTAACGTGCAAGGTGGTTGAACCAAGTGGAGGCAGATCTGGAAGGTGTGGGAGTCGGAATTGAAGAGAAGCAATCCACAGCAGAGTTGGATGGCAACGCATCTGGAGACAGCTTATGACCCGGGGATTGTCTGAACAGTAAAAGCACAGAGTATGGTAAAAGTAAAGAAAGTAAGTAAGGAACAGGAACCGTATAACCTGGAAAGAAGCTTGCATCAGACGACTTAAGGTTGAGTTTTGAGTAGACAACAGACCATCATTAAAGGGATTTCGGATCACACAAACGAAGAAAGGAAACCAGTATCAAATTTGCATAGGCTTTTCATTAATCCTTACTGTTTATAGGTATGCTTACGTGTGTGTGTATGTTGTGTTGCTGTTGTTTTTTTTTTTGTTACCGCGCTAAGTAAATTATTCCTTGCATTTGTCGGTCAGAGTCTTTCGGTGTTTTTTTTTGTAATTTTATTAATTTTTATTTCCTCATTCTTTGTTATCAACTTAAACTTATCATCAGGAAAAGAGGCTTATCCTGACTGAACTGGCGGAAGCGGGAAAAAACAATAGTTTGTGTTCGGGGAGCTGCACTCATTTCGCGTTTGGTTGCATTTTTCTGTAGGATAGTAGCAAGAAAGAGAAAGGGGGAAGGGGGGAAGATGTTACTAATTCAGTTTGGTTTGGTTACACGCGTTTCTTGCCTGGCTGCGGAAACTGCACTATTTACATTTGTCTGTCTGTGTGTGTGTGTCCTTTGTTTGCTTGCTTGCATTTATGAATCTGGTTTTGTTATGGTTTTATAGCAGTTTAGGAAACAGAAGTATCACACAAAAGTTTCAGATTTCAACGTAATTTAAAAAAGCAATTTTTGTTTCTGTTTTCTCTTTTCAAAGATTCAGAACGAAGCACTGATAAGTCCTTACGAGAAATTAGTTTAACTTATAATTAGTATCAATCTCATTTCAGCTTTGCAATGTTCGCGTGTTGTTGGCTTCGTTATCATTCTGTAACAGAGCTGAATTCAAATGAGCAGATTTTTTTATTTTGTTTTCTTAGTTTTGGCAGATGGCTCCGTCTTATCTGTGTGTTATTTTTTTTTCACTCTTTCCATTGTCATTCGTGGGCACTTCTTCATTTCTCACAAATTTGCAGATATTTCCTTGTTTTTATAACGCGATTGTTTGTTGTGTGAGTGTGATTAAGTTCCTGAGTGTGGTGTTGCGTTCATCTTCAAATGTTATCCCCCAGAACAGTTTCATTCCAAGCTTTCTTCATTCCCACAACGGCACAAATTGTTAAAAAAGGAGAGATGATGAACCACCTGTTGAAGCTGGATGCGCGCGCAATGCCAAACATCTGTTTTTGCTGGCTTCTGGAACCGTTCTTAATCAATTTTGCTCAGTCAGCCGTTGTTGATGGAAAACAAACATTCGGATTTGGGACTTAGATTAATCAGTTTGACTTTATTTTCAGCAAACTTTAAACTAAACAGCTACAAGTCTGAATTGTAGGTTAAAAAATCGGGAAAACTGGTTTGACAGTCACTTTGAAGAAATGCGCGCGCATGTTCGTGGTCTGGGATTGTGTTGCAAAAAAAAAGAAGGAGTCTTTTGGATGTCGAATGATTTATAATGTCCGATGAAATATTGCAATTACAACGTCCTCAGGAGAGAGAAAAAAAGACCAATCAAAAGCCTAGCCGTCATCGTGTGTGTCCTCTTTTCTGCTGCTGCTTCTCGCGGGTTTTCATGTCACTTCTGAGGAGGGAGAACCAATCAGAGCTCAATCATCATCGCATCGCGCGCGCGCGCGTTCTGCCTTATCTCATCATTATCATCACCATATCATCATTATTATAGTAATAATTAATTAATTAATAAATATAAGACATTTAAAAAAAATCCTACTAACACTCCTCCTGACTCTTCCGAACACACCGGGCCACTTTCCGCTTGAACTCCGGGTACGCCTCCCGCCACTCCTTGGCCGCGTCCACGTTCGCGGGCGACTCGTCGTTCGGGTCGGCCAGCATCGAGATCACCGAGATCAGGATCGTCTCGACGGTGTGGACCGGCAGCCAGCGCTCGGAAGCCTTCTCGTAGCCCCACTTGTCATCGCCGGGCTCGTGCAGGATGCTGATGCACACGTCTCCGTTGCGGTCAATGTTCGGGTGCCAGATCTCTGTGACGAACTTCATGCGCGGCGGCCGCAGCGGGTACTCCTTCGGGAAGTGCAGATGTGCCTTGAAGAAGCCACCCTCGCTGCAAATGGGGAGGGGAAAGGAAAACATTGTTAGGAAATCTGACGAAAGGTTCAAGTCGCGAAATGCGCCAACTGCAATGGTAACCAGACTGCGAGTAAACGCGGTTGTGTCGAAACCATCAACCAGCACGCCGAACGCCCGAAGAACACCGGAACCGACGACAATGTATGCCATATCAACGCTTCCCAATCACAGACGTGAAAGTCAAGTACCTAACGAACGATTCCGACTGTTAGTTTGTCACAACTTCCCTAGTCACAGGCAGTTCCGTGGTTTTCCTCCATGTTCGGTCTGCTCTGCTAAGTTCGTGCTTGTTTTTCTTGTTTCGTGGTCTCAGCTGGATCCTTGACCACGGAGTTGATATTTATAGCGTTCTTCGTTAGTAAAATTCCGACAGTTATTTTGTCACAACTTCACCGGTCACTGGCAATTTCGTGGCATTCCTTCATGCTCGATCTACACTGGTGAGTTCGTGCTTGTTTTTCTTGTTTCGTGGTCTCAGCTGTATCCTTGACCACGGAGTTGGTAAGTATAGCGTTCTTCGTTTGTGGTTTGTTCGTTTGTAATGACTTGAGTGTACGCAGGCAATTCTATAGGTTTCTCCATGCTCAGATCATGCTTGTATTTCTTGTTTGTAGTCAACTAAAACCATATTTCCTGTTCCGCTGGATCCTTGATCAGTTATTTAGTTTTTTTAGTTTCTTTATAGTCTTCTCTTGCCTGCTGTTTACGAGAAATCGACAACCTACTCTTTAAAATTGAATTATTGGATTTTTTTTGAATATTTGATACGATTTAAACGCAAGCGTTTAATAGCAAGAATTTATTTATGAAAATATTATCTCCTGGATCCTAACCCTTTGGTTTCAACTTGTTCTGACTAACGCTTATTGCTACTGCTATCGAAGTTTGTTACTTCATTAAATCTTCCTAACAAAGTTACATCGTTACGACAGTCCTCATCGAAAGTCAATTCAAAATCACTTAACTCGCCAAAAACACCAAACAAATCACTACTAATCAACAAAGCCACCAATTGGAAAACTAATAGACACATGTTACGAGACAACGCGCGTCGATCGGTCATTACGGCGCGTAACACGGCACAACTCTTCGCCTACAACACAGCATTGCATTACCAACCAGCGCCAAGGTTTCGCGAAACCAGACAGACAAAAAACCGCGACAATCGCTGCTCACTCAGTTGGTGCTGTATTGCCGACCTTGTCGGCGAGCGGATTATCTAACCCCCGAAGAGTTGGCCGCAATACTTACTAGAGGGTGTCTGGTGGTCCGATGATAAGTACTTCCCATCTGAAGATGTCATTGTCGTCAATAAGGCCCGCCGAAAAGCCTTCAACGGGGTTTTTGCTCAATTCTAAAATGGAGAAGAAAATGAGAAAACATTAATTAGAGTGTATCCAAAATTCCAGCACGATCGCACCGCGATCCATCGCGCAGTTCACGACCATGATATCGGACGCACCACTTGACGGTGGTGCGCGTTTCATTGAACCCTTGTTCTCGGTTGCCCTCTCTCTCTCTCGCGCAGAAGTTCCTCTTTTCGATTTCATTTTCTCCGGCCATTATTGCCGTGCTTTTCTCATTCATCGCACTCACCGAACGATCATCATCAACGAGAGATGCAAGAAGAGATGTGCGTTTCGTGTTTTTTTCCGTTCCACCACCAACATCATCATGACGAAGAGGTGAAACACACCAGCGGCAGGGGTGAAAAAAAAAGTTTGATATTTATATGTGTATCTGCTCTTCTTCTTCCTCTTCCAGTGCTCATTATGCCGGACGGTGTCTGGCTCTCTCTGTGCCGGGTCATGATGATTATATGAACAAAAATGTTACCGAATCCATACGCCTTTATCAACTCCAGCCAAAGAAAATAGTAACTTCTTGGAAAAGTTGTTCAACTGTTACGCACTTGTTTAAAATTTCTAGAAACCAGCAGCAAGAAATCAACGCCGCCTTGACGCAGCACAAGTTGAAGGACGCACGTTGTCTGGGGGCGCCAATGACCGCAGCAGTCGCAGAACAGGCAAGCAGCTGCCTGCGCCCGCCGTGGAGAACAGCGAAATTCGCAGACTTGTGGGGGGTGTGACGTCGTCCTTTTTGTTGACATTGCTGCTTATTTTCGGCTTCACCTCGTGATAAACGGGATGCAGTGCAAAAAAGACAGAATGAGCAGAAATCTTGGAATAAAAAGGGTCCATCCGAGTATTGATTTCCATTTTGTAGACTTTCTTGGGGTGTACCCATTTTCCTGCCCCAACATATTTATTTATTTATTTTAACAGAAAATTTCTTCCTAGCTGCCAAAATTGTATGGAGACTTTTGTGGGTGAACCAAAGACACTAAATGCAGGGTGGCCACCAGATTTCGATTTTCAATTTCCCGGTTTTTTCCCGGTTTTCTCCCGGGACCAGAAGGAATTTTCCGGAATGTTTTTAAACCAAATTACAATGTTTTTTAGGCTAACGTTTATATCATCATACTTTTTGAACGCATACATTTGGTTCAAAGTTTGAATTCCTCAAGAAAGCTTTCAAATCTTGAGTAAAAAGTAATTAAGTTTTAAACGAAGCCGTTTTTATCTGTTATCAATCAAACCTCTAATTTTCACATAATTGGGTTTTTTCATCAAGTCTTTTTTTTTTTTTTTAAAATAAGATATATTATTAATAGAATTTATTAATTTTGTAAAATAGATTTACAAAAATACATTGTTATCAACATTGATGTAAATGCGCGTTAATTTTCTTTGAATAAAGGTTTTGTGAAATCAAAAAGAACAATTCTTCCAAGAATTATCAATTTCTGTGATTTTTTTTTTTTTTTTTTTTTTTTTTTTTTTTTTTTTTTTTTTTGCTAAAATTATGTGAGTACTTTCTTGCAGGCCAAGGGTGCATGATACTGATGATACTCGTCGGTTGACACCCAGGCGAGGAACATCCCTTGCAAGTGTCCTATTTTCTTACCTCCACGTTGGCTTGGTTTAGTCATCATGATGACAAGGTGTAACCTAGCTGGTGGCCTGTGGAAACGACTCGTAAACCTTTGACCAGCGAGGGTCAGAGTCGAGACGGCTAGAAGAAAGGGGCGCGTCAATGTGGGAAAGGGAAGTAATTTGTGATTGTAGACGGTATTGTTTTGATTCGCAGTATGTTGACCTATTTCTCAACGCTTTTTTACTCTATTTTACCAATTGATGCTGCTGTAACAAACTGTCTTCTTTCCCTTAATTTGGCAGCGATGTCAATTTTGTGCCTTTCTTTATTTATCTATTTGAATAATTTCTTATCTTCCCTGTAAGTTGCCCTCAATACAATCTAAGCTTGTTTGTTACCTCTATTTATTAACTACTGTTAATTTCTTTATCTACTTCATAAATTACTATCTTTCTTTTACTATTGATTCTTTACATAGTATATTTCCTTCGCTGTCCATTGTTTTGAAACTTCACCCTTTTCTTAAGCAAGTGAGGTTCGAGCCCTTACTCAATTTATGGAATGATTAAAGGATTAACACAAATATTACTATTGTACTTTTGAAAAACTTTTCTAAAATGCTTAGGGTCAAAATATTGTAACAAAACACCGCGACAAAAGAAATAGCAACAAATAAACACAACTCAACAACAGGGAAGATTTCAGGAGAAAACAATACACAGTAAAATAACAACTAGTTTTTGAATTCAAACTAAAAATAAAACAGTTTTTGCTTTAATGAAAGTTGATAGGCACACTTTAAATGGTTAGGCGCTTATACTTACATCAAACCCTACGTAATGTACCACCCCCGGCCGAGTTAAAATGCGTAACCGGAAAAGAAGGTGTGCATGCCTGGCACGAACACTCAAAGCGTGTTCTAGCGTGCTGCTCGTACTGACTCAGAGCAAGGGTGAGATGTAGGTGTAAGGGCAGTGCGTGTTCGTCGGGAACCTAGTGCATAAGATCGGTCAAGGCCCGTTCTTACACTGAAAATTGCGAATTGCGAATTGCGAATTATGTGAGTACTTTCTTTTTAATCAAAAAAGGTCTTTTTGCATCATTAGTCTAAACAAAAATGTAAACACTTTGGCAGCAGCGCAGGAAAAGTGCCATACAAATGTTAAAAAGTCGATACCTTGAAACTTTCTTTTTAGAATAATTTTAATAAAAAATACTTTCTTAAAAAAACCAAAACAAATAATGGTAAAAACAATTAAAAAATTATCGTGCTGTGATTGTTTCAACAACACATAAGGCGGGTACACATTTTATTTAAAGTTTTTGTTGCCCCGAGAAATCAGGGGACAAAAAATTATTATTTATTTTATTCATAAAACATCAAAATTTTAATGGAAATTTAAGTGCAATCAGCTGAAATTTATTTAAAATGTATTCTCTTGCGTCTAGAATCATTTTTTTTAAGCATGTTTCGGTTGATTTAATAATCTCATGAATTTTTGAAAATTTTCGATCTGTATTTTTTTTCGTTCTTTTTTTTTGTTTTCGTCAAATCTTACATTTTTTGAAGACTAATGATTGCAAAACAACTGAACTAGCGTAAAATGCATTTTTAACACTTTTTGCATTCAAATGTTGAGACTATGGCTTGTTCTTTGAATTTTTATATTTTTTTCAGATTTAAACATACTGCACATACTTTTTTGAAGATAGCTACAACTTTTTTAAAAATTAAATTAAAAAATAATTCTATTTTGTCTCTAAAAAATCAAATGGTTGTGAAAATTCTTTACTGCATTCTTTTTTGAACATTTTTGATCCATTCTTTTGTTGTTGAGATACAGGCCACAGATATATTTACTGTACCATGATATCCGTATTTTCCACTTACAAAAAATCCTAATTTTTATTTTATGCAAAACTAATATTTTAGCAAAGATGGGGTAAATATCCGCCATTACGAGGTTTTTCTTCCGGACCCCCTGAAACCGCCCGTGGTACCCCCAGGGGTACATGTACCCCAGGTTGAGAACCGTTGGTAGAGCAAACATTTTGCTTTATTAAAAAAACAAATTCGCCTGGTAAAAGTATCATAGGATACAACAGAAAAAAAATCCCTAGCCAAGAAGCATGAGTCTATCACACAAATTCAAACATAGATTTCGCGAATTCTTCATTTAGAATAACAGGAATAATATTCTTATTGAGAAAAGAACATATTGAATACATTAAAGAGGCTTTTGTCAAATTTTAACGAAACTTAAAATATTTGCCCGGTTTGTCGGTCAAATTCCCGAGTTTTTCCCGGTTTTCTCCCGGTGGATAAAAATCCCGGTTTTTTCCCGGTTTTCCCGGTTTTTTCCCGAGGTGGCCACCCTGCTAAATGGCTTCTTTGGTAATAAAGGCTCTCACAGAACAACAAAACAAACTTGACCGACCCACAGGTCCACAGTGGTTCAAAAGGCTGTTTTGACGAACTTAATTGATTATAGCAAAAAGTAAACATTTTCGTGCTTTGACATGTTCTACAACTTTGTTCAGCGTTGTCATGGCCTACTTTTGATGAAATTTGTTTTTCAAAATACTCATCACAGTAGGCTATGGAATTTCTAACTTTTGACTGTTAAGAGATAGAGCTTCGGTGTCTTCGGTAAAGTTGTAGGGCTAAAAATTTCTACAAACTTTGTCCAAGACGTCAAAGCTCTATCTTTGCGTTGAATACCAGTTTTAGAACCTTTTCCATAAATCCCTGCCAAAAACCAGTTTTTTGACTAAAACTATGTTGAACATTGGTTTTAGACGATTACAATGTTCAGAAGAGTTGTCAGTAATGTCAAAACAAACAACTTTGTCCAAGACGCCAAATTGATAGGAGCTATGTGTGATGAGTTATAGCAAGATTTGGTGATAATTTAGCTAGTTTTCGAGCTCGGTATACAAAGCCTCGGGCAAATTTGGGCAAAAACCCATACAATGGGCTTCAAATATGACTATTCCACTACAAAATGTCGGGTGAATCATTCGTCCGAAGGTTTACGGTCATAGATTTCCGAGCATTTTAATTTATTTTATTTTTGATGACTATTTAAATGCATTTAGGACACTTTTAAGGCACATAAGCCATTTTTGCGATTTATTCGGACACACGAGGCGTGTAGGCCAGACTCTTGTGAAAATTTTGATGTATTGGAAGTCTATTTTTGAGGCTATCCAGTGTATTTTTGTGAATATCTTTGAAAAAAAAAATCCTTCCAAAAGAGTTAATCGGCGAATCTAGACATCTAGACAACGTCATAACGTTGGTGATGCAAAGACAGTAAATTATTCCAAACATTCATATTATTTATTAGCCAATAGGTACCAAAGATAGACTTCCAATACGTCAAAATTTTCACAAGAGTCTGGCCTACACGCCTCATGTGTCCGAATAAAAATGGCTTATGTGCCTTAAAAGTGTCCTAAATGCATTTAAATAGTCATCAAAAATAAAATAAATTAAAATGCTCGGAAATCTATGACCGTAAACCTTCGGACGAATGATTCACCCGACATTGTGTAGTGGAATAGGGACGTGGCGTTACATCGTGCTGCCACCTGGTTTTTTAAAGCGCAAGAGTGTAAAAGTGCTGAGTCATCGTCTAAAAATAGACGGCATCCTATCTCACCCAGCAAAATGAAGTCGATAAAGTAGTCGGTTTCGATGAGAAAAAGTGGAAAATGTGGTCTAAAAATAGCGACGCCATCCCCCTATAGGCTTCAAGCCCATTGTATAGGGACGTGGCGTTACATCGTGCTGCCACCTGGTTTTTTTAAGCGCAAGAGTGGAAAAGTGCTGAGTCATCGTCTAAAAATAGACGGCGTCCTATCTCGCCCAGCAAAATGAAGTCGATAAAGTAGTCGGTTTCGATGAGAAAAAGTGGAAAACGTGGTCTAAAAATAGCGACGCCCTCCCCCTATGGGTTTTTGCCCAAATTTGCCCGAGGCTTTGTATACCGAGCACGAAAACAAGCTAAATTATCACCAAATCTTGCTATAACTCATCACACATAGCTCCTATCAATTTGGCGTCTTCGACAAAGTTATTTGTTTTGATATTACTGACAACTCTTCTGAACATTGTGATCGTCTAAAATCCAATGTTCAACATAGTTTTAGTCAAAAAACTAGTTTTTGTCAGGGATTTATGAAAAAGATTCCAAAACTGGTATTCAACGCAAAGATAGAGCTTTGGCGTCTTCGACAAAGTCAAGCATCTGAAGGAAACTCGATCTATATTTAGACTTCCAATCCCCTCAGGCAAATCAGGGATCAGCGCGTATTTAATATGAGAAGATAACATGTTTCAACACTACGGATCAATTCACTACTAGAGTGTAAACCTTCTGATGGCCGACTGCTTAGCGTCCCAGACCACCAATCCAGAGGTGTGAGCTTGAATCCCACCTGATTCATTTTCGTTTTTGATCATATTCAAAGTTCAAATTCCTGATTCCAAATTTCAAAGGTACCGGCTGGGATTTGATCCCTGAACCTTCTGCTTGTGAGGCAGAAGCCGTAACCATTAAGCCACGGAGCCGGCTAACATCCCACCACACAGACATTTTCTCAAAATTTGATTCTGAGTCGATATATATACATGAACGTAGGTCTAGGAGGTGGTCAAATGAAATATTTCGTTTTTCGAGTGATTTGATAGCCTTTCCTCGGTAAGGTGAGGAGGGCAAAAAGAAGCTTGACTGATGGTACTTCACTGCTCATTTGATAAAAACCATCGTTATACTCAACTCTGCTTTTATGCTTCTTAATTTAGGTTGATTTTCGCAATAAAATTCATAATTTGAATGAAAACTCGGTTTTAGGCCCATTTATTTTTTTAACTATGGAGCACTTCAATTCGAGCAATCTGATTCCGAAATCCATGAATTACCTAACTTTTGACCTATGAAAATATGGGTTTTGGAGGTTGTTGCAAAAAGATATTGGGATTTAAACAACATACATTTTTAACAGTCATTTGCAAAAGCTATGACAAAAGTCAAATCATTTCGGATGTTTATGGAACATTTTGAAGGGCATGAAATACCTTTCGAATGCAAAGAAGAGGATGGGAATTGATCAAGTTTTATGAAAATGCGAGCAATTTTAAGATTTTTATTTTGTTTTTTTTTTGGACTTTAAACTTCAGTGTCCGTTTTGTCCCACTTCTCTTTGTCGTAGAGGGCTCATATTTTATGAGTTTATCTATACACAGACCAACAAACGCTGTGGGAGCGGCTGTGGCTGACTGGTTACGGTGTTCGCTTTGTAACCTAATGGTTCTGGGGTCGATTCCCATCTGCTCCCAACGAGAAAGTTAAGAACAAAGAAAACTGAAATGAACGAAAAATCAAAGTCGCTCGAGGCGGGGTTCCATCCCCCGTCCTTTGGATTGGTAAGCAAAAATGCTAACCACTAGGCCATGACGACTTGGATTTCATAATTCTAAATCGTTTTAAAATAGTTTAGGCTGGTACGAATTTTATTTAAAGTTTTTGTCTCCACCCTTCAAAATTGGCCCGAAAAATCAGGGGGCAAAACATTATTTTCAATAAACTTCAAAATTATAATAAAAATTTAAGTGGAATCAACTGAAATCAATTTTAGATCCATTCACCTGCGTTCAGAATCATTATTAGCATGTTTGGGTTGATTTAAAAATCATTTGAATTTTCGAAAATTTTCGATTTTCATTATTTTTTTCGTTAAAATTTTTGTTTTCGTCAAATTTTACATTATTTGAAAACTAATGATTTCAAAACAACTGAACTAGAGTAAAATGCATTTTAAAACACAATCTCCATGCAAATGTTGAAACTGTGGCTTTTTATTTCAATATTTATATTTTTTTTCCCAGGAAAATCGGGTCTGAACTGTATTCTTATTTTTAACGGCGCACACAAGCTAAGCTTTTTGCACCACGATTTTCGGTACGCAAATTTTAATATCTTCGAAATTATGGGAACTATTGGTTATTTATTCCCTGAAGTTACTGTCTACAAAAAAAAACAAAAAAAGGATTTTGACTCTTTTTACAATCATATTGTTGAAGGGTTAAATCCGTAAGAATGACACTTTTGGAATAAAAAGACAACAACTTCCTTGGCTGCTGTGCACCCTCAAGTTGATATTGAAATACATAATAAAATAAAAATAAATTGTTTATTGTGCTTATGAAATTCAATACTTATTGAAATAAGACTTCAAAAATCATAGCGCCGCGTAAATTTTCTATTGAACCGCGAACTTGATCGGAAAAATTGCAGCTTATCAAACATTTGTTTTTAAACCTGGTCCGGTGGTTGGTAATCGTAGTTGCTTCTCCCCTCTCGTAAAAGAAATATACAATGGAATACTCAATTCAATGAAAGCTAATTAAAAGCGTTTTCAACTGAACTCGAGTGATAAATAGCTCAATAAGATGTGAGCAAGCAAGTTTCTACCAAAAGTTTTGCAAAATTAGTTGTTTAAATAGTGAAAATCAGCAAATTGGATGGAGTTAGGAGCGAGTGCTTAACCTGCCAAACATACGAGAATTTCCCCTAGCTTGAGTCTATTACACAAATTCAAATATATATATATATATATATATTTTTTTTTTTTTTTTTTTTTTTTTTTTGGGAGGGTGATCTAGCCGCACATCGTTGATGTTGAAACCTCTAAACTGGGCCCTCGTCCTGTCACGTCCGTCAGTAGTCTTGTCGTACATTACAACTAGAACCAGATCTGCCAATGAATTAGTACACTTCGAATAAACACTGACGCTGTATGGATCTGACTCTAGAATAAGTCCAAAATGTTCAATTATTCATGTAAGTCCAAATATTCATTTGCGGATAACTACCTAACTTGAATTGAATACAAGATTTAAAGCAACCTATCCGAAAGCTACTCTTATCTCAAATCCCCGACATTTTAATTATTAACCAAAAAAAAACGTTTCTTTTAAAACCTGTCTGGCTTCTTTTAAAAAAAATAAAATAAAATAACAGTTGATATTTTACAAGTCGTGAATTGAAAAAGAGACGACCATTTGTTCGTCAGAATTCCAGTAGATCCTCGATTCGCAACAATGGTCGATACAATCATAATCCGACAACCGTTAGTTCAACAGATCAACGAATTTAGTCCGATATCATTTCACTATTGATTGATCGAGACTCTATGGAAATTTTGACAAATCAGAATGGTTTTTATGCTACTTGAATGAAAATCACCGATTCTGATAGAATTACTAAATTCACTGTTACTAATTTTGTCCCTAAATAACTAAAGGCAAAGTATAAAAAGTTGATATTTATAGTTAAAATCCTAAATTCTACAAACACTATTTTTTTAAACCCGCATCCTAACCTGACACCCACATTAAGATAGGGAAAAATCACATATGTAGCGGTTCATAGGGACGTGGCGTTACATCGTGCTGCCATCTGGTTTTTTTAAGTGCAAGAGTGGAAAAGTGCTGAGTCATCGTCTAAAAATAGACGGCGTCCTATCTCGCCCAGCAAAATGAAGTCGATAAAGTAGTCGGTTTCGATGAGAAAAAGTGGAAAATGTGTGCTAAAAATAGCGACGCCATCCCCCTATTGTACAAATGTGATATTTCCACTATCAGAGAACCTCCTTGTCTCGATGACAGCTTACCGGCCATCGATTAAGCCCTGAGACTACGCCAAAGTGGGTTCTCGCAGCATGAAGTGGTGTCCATGTGTAAAAATGGAAGCTTCAGCAATATACTGAACACTTCGATTTTAATTCCACATCGAATCAAATCATACTCTTTGCCAAACAAGCATCAAACCTATGACACTCATTATGACAAAGCCCAGGGTATTACACAAATTCAAATATTATGTTCCCGAATTCTTCATTTAATAATATTCTAATAGAGAAAAATATACGTTGAAGTCATTTAAGAGGAATTTGTCGAATTTTAACTAAACTTAAAATATTTTCCCGGTTTGTTAGTCGAATTCGGTGTCGGTCGGTCGGTGGAATAAATTCCCGGGGTTTTCCCGGTTTTCCCGGTTTTTTCCCGAGGTGGCCACCCTGGATTAGACACAGACCAACAAACACTTCAGCTTCAGGTTTCATTAAAATTGGAGCACCTCGATACGACCTTTAGAACAATCCGAGCAAAATACACAAAAAAAAAACTGCCTCTTAAGTTGAACTAACAAAACTCTGAAGACCTGATTGGTGGATTGATGCACTCATTACGTTGACCATGTTGACAAGGTAAAGAAAAATCAGATGATCAGCTGAGTGAGAAAAGCAAGTTTCTAAAAAGTCATCGTACCCAATAAATCAACAAATTACAAGGCCAATTACGCTGAACCCGAATAGATGCTGCTGAACCTCCAGGATCAGGCAACCCGGCGTTCGCTTCCGGTTGTTCGAGGAGATGTTTTGCACCTTTCTCTCCTACGGGAACGACATGAAACCACATTCCGTCAACAGAATGTTGACTTCGTGCGGGGGACGACAGAGGCCGGGACGGGGGATGGCTATTTTTAGCCGAACCGACGAACGCGGATCCCGAAGAAAAAGGTCATTATGCGCGCACACATAGACCAGAACAAGAACAACGGCAAGAAGCCGGGCGTAAGAGTGTCCAGAAAGAAGCAGACAAGAAAGCACCTTCTCCAGACGGGCCAAATTCTTGTTGTTCTTTGTCGTGTTTTTTTTTTCTCTACCTGACCCCGAGAGCAAAAAAAAAACCTTAAAAATTTAGGGACTTTCTTACCTGCCAACTGTTTCTTCAGCAGCAACGATGACTGAGGTTCTGACATTAGAGCTGGTCCGGGTTTTCCGGTGACGGTCGGTTTCGGGAAAGTGTGTGTGTGAAATTAAAAGGGAATAAAAACGTAACGCACACTGGAAGCCACTTGGGAAGCAGGAAAATATAAAATGTCGAACTGGGCGACGACTTTTTATTCCTTTTCCCGATGTCCTTCTGGCTTTTTTCCTTTTTCTCTCCGGTTTTCCTCCTCGAAAGTCGAAAATCGATCCGGAATGCTGCAGCAGCAGGCGGCGCCGGCAGATCCACACACAGAAAAAAAAAACCCGAAGGAGGCCGCGGCAGGTAAACGAACTGACGGACGGACGAACGGAAAAACTGGTACAACTTTTTCAAAAAGTCAGTCACAAAAAACGCTGACTCACGGGGGACACAATTTCCGGCGGCTTTTCCTGCGTGAAAAACCCGTCAGTGCGGACTTTTTTCCCCTGGTTTTCTTTTTTCTTCGATGGCGGCCACCGGCGACGGCGACGACGGCGATGCGATTTTGAACGGAAAAGAGCTACGAACTTGTCTTCTCCACGGTTGCTCTGGCTGTGCTGCTGCTGCTGCTGCGGTTGACGGACGGACGAGCAAGAGACTTTCGGGCGAAAAGGTTGGCTACGCCGGTTTCCGGGCAACTGTCAAATCTTTTCGTTGAGTTTGCGAAGGGGTGCACGCTGAAAAGGATCGGGTCCATATTGAACTGCACGCTTACTAAAAATAGCATTTTGTAATGTTAGTTTTCAACACTTTTTGCCTTCCCCCCATAGAGTAATCTACGTGCGCATGTATTGCGTGTACGTACACGAAAAAGATTGAGGTTAAATTTTGTCCGGACAGCAAAATCAAATGGTGCGCTAGTGTGTGTACGCGAAACGTCATAAAGCTCTATAGGTCGTCTTCCCTAAGGTGTCGTCACGGTATTTATATATATGCATATATAAGGCTTTCTAGCCCCAGTGAAAAAATATAGTTTAACCCAAAAATGAGGAACTCCTCGTCACAGTGTCCTGATGCAAACAATGATCGAGCTGGAGCTGTCACAGCCCTGCGAAATATGTTTGCTGACATATCGGGCGGTGAGTAAAAAAAACCCAGCTAGAAGTCGCCTGACAAAAAACTTTTGCTAGAAAGAGATAGGAAATCTGATGCAAACAAACGTCCAGCTGTAATGTAAACATACTTTGAATGTGTTGGTAAATTTCTGACTAGAAAGCCTTATATGCTAAGGGCAAATCACTTCTGATACTGAGGTGTGTATGGAGTGTGTATGTAGTCAGTATCATACTCGATATCGTGCGTATGGTATGGACCTCAGTATTAATCATTATTAAGAAGATTTATTTCAGTGTGGAAAAATTCGGAACACGTTCGTGCGCAATCCGGCGATGTCGCATCTGCTGCTGGTCAACTTCTTCAAGAACGACATCGTGGAGAACCAGCAGTCGAGGCGTGAGGTCGTTAGCCGGGCGTCCCAGTGTCTTCTTCGATGGCTATCGCTCGGAGCGACTGTCCGCGGGACTACCTTGGGGCGCACACGTACGAGCTGCTTGCCAAAGAGGTCAAGTTTGTGCACACCAACTGGACCGGCAAGGGCTTCAACGTTTCCGCTGGTACTGTGTGACGAGCACGATGCCGCTGGTTAATTCCTCTACATTCCATTAAACAGAGGACACCGTCTCCATCAGTCGTTATTTCTTGTAACCCATTCGGCTAGATTTCGAAATTGTTTTCTTCTTTTTTGTAATCAAAGTGAATGTTTAGGATTTTGTCTACATTTTGTCAAGTACCTACTGATTAAATTCCTGAATATTATTTTGGCTGGGGAACGGCAATGCTATCGGCGAGTTGCAAAATGCTGTTGCACAGTTCGTCGAAGCATCCAAATACGCAGAACTGTAGCCAGATTCTTGACCTGAAAGACGGTTCATTTGAGTTGGTTCCCAAGACGGAGTTGTCGTGGCGCGGACTGCGTCGCGAGACAATTCGTCGTAACGGAAGGCCACTTTGAGAAGGTGTCTGAGTTGCTTAAACTTAAAAGAAGATCGTTGAGCTGAATCAAGAACGGGATCAGGCTTTGGAGATCCTCGCCAAACACGATGAAAAGTTTGAAGCGCTCCAGCCCTTGCTCGAACAAAAAGAGCAATTCCAAACCAAACTTTTTGACCTGAAAAAAGTCGTTGACAACTCCTAATCCGCACTCATGTTTGTCGAATGTTTGTCGCTCACAACTTGCCAACTAAGGACAAGCGCAAACTCGACTTCCCCCAACTCCAGTAAGTCCTCACCGCCAGCCACAACAAACTCAATGAAAATATCGCCGAACAAAAGAACCTCCGCAACCATAGAGCAAGATCCTGAACGCCCTGATACGAAGGAAAAACGAAGGTAGAATCCTCCTTTATCATGGTCGAGACGGTGATCGATGCGCAGGAAATTTTCCCGGATCTTTGCGCTTGGATTAGGATTCCTTCCATTTATCCGTTTGAATCAATAAAAATATTATCATTTGGCCGATAGAAGTCAAATAATCACTGCTCGGTTGCGTCCCGAAATGCGGATGAACTGCCAACAGAATTAGCAACAAATCCTTTTTTTTTCCTTTTTCAGAATTAGCAACAAATCCTTTTTTTCTTTCTTTAATTTTTCATATTGCCGAATGAACTTGTCTTGTGTCTAGCCTTGTTTACTATTTTGATCGATTTTGACAACTACACTGATATAAATCGTGTCCAAAAGTTGCGCATAATATGCCAGTATCAGGCCAGTATTATGCGCGTATGGTACGCGCGCCATACGCGGTATGTGGTACACTCAACCCCCGGTGGTTGGTCACTTTTTCGTTTGACACTTTTTTAGTTTGTACCCCGTTAGTTGGTCAAAGTCAAACTAAAAAGTGACGAACTGTCACTTTTTACACGGCGCTCACTCACACTATCAAAACAAACGTTTGTTTTGATAGTGTGTGTGAATTCCGTGTAAAAGGGGTGTCAAACTAAAAAGTGAACCCGTTCGTTTGACAACAGTTGGTGTCAAACCATCGGGGTTTGAGTGTATACTCGAAGTGCTTAACCCTTAGATCGACGGGCTTCTAGATCCTCTCGGACATCTCTTCAGTCTGTCCCTCTCCACCGGCTCCTTCCCAAAACTCTGGAAGCACGCATATATGTTTCCGGTGCACAAGAAAGGGGACAAACGGAACGCAGACAACTATCGCGGGATTTCAGCACTGTGCGCCACTTCGAAACTCTTCGAGCTGGCGGTCATGGATCCGGTGTTTTTCTTCTGCAAAAACCTTATCAGCGACGACCAGCACGGTTTTATGCCTTCGCGGTCAACCACGATGAATCTGCTCACTTTTACGACATTCGTGACCGATAGTTTCACCGCCAAATCGCAGACCGACGCGGTGTATACCGACCTGTCGGCCGCATTTGACAAGCTGAACCATTCTATTGCAATCGCAAAACTGGAAAGAATGGGAATCGGTGGGGTTCTCCTGCGTTGGTTTCAATCCTATCTAACCGGCCGGAAAATTAGCGTCAAGATCGGTGATTGCCTGTCCGCTGTCTTTGAAGCCTTTTCGGGAATTGCACAAGGCAGTCACTTGGGACCACTTGTATTCCTGCTGTACTACAACGACTGTAACCATTCTATCTCGGTTCCACGCCTGTCGTACGCGGACGACATGAAAATCTACTGCCGGATTGACAATGCATCTGATGCTCAAGTTCTCCAACAACAGCTGATCAACTTCGCGGAATGGTGCAAAATTAACCGAATGGTCATTAATCCAACCAAATGCTCCGTTATCTCTTTTTCCAGAAAACGTAACCCGATTAAGTTCGAGTACCAGATTTGCGGCGCTTCAATTCCTCGTGAGAACTGCGTTAAGGACCTGGGTGTGCTCCTAGACACGGAGCTGACATATAAGCAGCACATCTCCTACATCGTCTCCTAAGCATCGCGGCAACTTGGTTTTGTCTTCCGTACAGCCAAAAACTTTACTGACATCTACTGTTTGAAGCTAAGGGTTAATCACTTCGAGTATACCGCATACTGTGTATGGCAGCATATCATACGCGCGTACCATACGCGCATAATACTGGCGTGGTATTGTCGACTTTTTGAAACGATTTATATCAGTGTAGTTGTCAAAATCGGTCAAAATAATAAACAGACTAGATTGTATACACAACACATGTTCATTGGCAACATAAAAACAATTTTTTTGGAAATTTTGAGTTCTGGAAAAGAATCTGTTGGCAATTCATCCACATTTGGGAATCGAGCTAATAGATTCTTTGACTTGCAGCGGCCAAATGGTTATTATTAATTAAAGTGAATAAGCAAAAGAAATCCTGATCCGGACGCAAACAACTGCAATAAAACAATCGTTCATCGTTTTGACCTCGGAGATGTAACAGCCGGACAATAAATATGGGGATTCTGCCTTCGTTTTCCCGAGGCATCAGAGTAACGGTTGTTTCGAGGGCGGTAATGTTTGAATTCCTTTCGGACGAGATTTTATTTTTCGATGTGTTCCTTTTTGAGAACTTCAAAGTCTTTGCCGTGTTTGGCAAGGATCGCCGCAGCCTGATCCAGCAACCTTATTTTTCTGCTCGTTGATTCAGTTGGATTTGTTAGTTCCGAGCGCGTGTCAGGGAATTTTCCAGCTCCAGCAAGTTCTTTCATCACGTGATCTGCCAATTTACACCAGTTCTGCTTTTCTGTTTCTTCGTGGGCGACTCCTTTGTCCACCGGCTTCGGCGAGGTCTGTCCGCCCTATTCCGGAAGGGGTCTCCCAGCATGTGGCCCGTCCTCTATCAAATCCTCCAGGGGTTCGGGAGTGCCGAAACCAGCCCAGGGCTGACGGTGCCCGTGCCCTGGCTTCCCCCAGGATCAACGAAGAAACATCCCCCGCCATCTCGTTCCTCGTTCAGCGCTTTGAGGCATTCTTTGATCTTCACCTACTGTTGCTTGTTTCTCATCGTTCCAACAATATCCTACAGGTACTCCAACGTGAGCGCTTTTGATTTTATTATCAGAATCGACTCAACCTCGCCCTGTAGAATCAGGAACCGATTGTAGTCAAAATCAATACCGTGCTGTTTAAAAAACTAGACACCTCCTCGAAGTTGACCTTCCGGTTGTCGACCGAACAGTACAACGAAACACGCCGTGTTGGGAACCACCTCAAGAATCAAACATCTTACAGTTCGCCAATGAATTCCCGCAGCCAAAAGTGGGAGTAAGCTTTTCTCGTTTCGATGAATTTTAATCAACCGAGAGAAAATTCGTTCCTCTACCTTGTTGAACCGCTACATTAAGCCTTGTTGGAAATCTGGAATAACATAAATAATTCCTTGAGTTACTCGTATTTTCTCCAGTTATATTCATTTATCTCCATTTCCACTTCAAGCCAACTAAATCCAGCCATCAGCAAAAACATCACAAAAGTACGTTGAGAAACGTCAAAAGTTTCTACACTGAAATAAATCTTCATAGATAATGGTCAATACTGGGTCGCGTATCATACGCACGATATCGAGTACGATACTCGCTACATACACACTCCATACACACCTCAGTATCAGAAGTGATCTGCCCTTAGGTTTGAAGGCACTTTATTGTGCGTTGGTCCGTTCCACACTAGAATACTGCTGTTCTGTGTGGAGTCCGTACTACGAGAACAGCGTAGCGCGAATCGAGAGTGTGCAGCAAAGGTTCATCCGATATGCCCTTCGATCTCTACCCTGGCGGGATCCCTTCCAACTGCCCAGCTACGAAAGTCGCTGTGAGCTGATCAACCTGGACACGCTAGCAGTACGACGAAATGTGTGCCGATCACTCCTAATTGCCGACGTTTTGACCTCGAGAGTGCAGTGTCCGGCCATTCTCCGTGGATTGAACATTTTCGCCCCCATTCGGACTTTTCGGAACTCCCCATTCCTACGTGTCCCTATCCGTCAAACAAATTATGCGATGTACAGTGCACTGACAGGGCTACACCGGGCGTTTAATTTTGTCGCTTCTTTGTTCGATTTTAACTTGTCTCGTGATGTTATCAAAAGGAAATTCTTGTTGTTCTTTAGACGTTAATTTATGTATTAGTTGGTAAGGTAAAACACCATTGGGGCCCGAGCCTGAGCCTGCCTAAATAATAAAATAAATAACATAAAATTAATGAGTACTTTCCATGCTATTTTCTTTTATTTTTGGTGAAAACCAGTCAAATCTGACAGATGCCCCATTTACTCAGTTGTAAGAAAGTTCGGGCTTTGACAAAAACTGAGTGATTTTAATCGTGCGTGCAAGTGTGTAACAGTGAACTGAACAGTGTGTAATGCTGATTATCAATGTTGAGTGCAGGCTTGCCACAAATACAGATTTTTCAGCACAGGCCCGAAACACAAACGAATTTTTTTTACAGTTAAAATAAATTTGAGCAGTTTTTGTGAAATTGGCCAAAAAGATAAAAAGATAAACATTGAGTAGTGCGGTGCCTGTGTGGACGCTCAGTCCTGTTTTTTCGTGTTATTTTCCGTCTCTTTTATGTCGCTGTTCGAGTGCATGGGGTGATTGGTCATTATAATTAAATAATGGCATCAGTAGTGCGGTGCCTGTGTGGACGCGCAGTCCTGTTTTTTTCGTGTTATTTTCCATCTCTTTTGTGTCGCTATTTGTGTACATGGGGTGATTGGATTTCTTCTGATTCGTGTTGTTTTCATCTCTTTTGTGTCGCTGTTTGTGTGCATGGGGTGATTGGTCTTCTTCTTCTTCTTTTTTTCTTTATTTTTAGTTCGCGCGTTCGTTGGCCAATGAGTTTATTTTTGTTCTCTTTACATAGTTTTCGATAGAAACGATCCGAATTCTTTTCTTTTCGAGACAAGCAAGTCGTATTGCTGGATTAAGTCCTTTCTATATCATCGATGATCGGAAGGCACGCCGACGAATATGTTTTAAGGCTTATGATATAAAATCATTTTAATGAATAAAGCCCTTCTTACATCACCGTTGATCGGAAGGCACGCCGACGAAGAATTTCTGGAGGATCGCGGTCGAATTAATACTATATTTAAAATTCTAGATAGCTATCTTTCGGATTCGATTGTGAGTAGCGGGACTTCGCGGTTACTATGCAACGTATTTTTGGAGTCTTTTTATATTTTAAATTTATAAGTCCTTCTTTATCATCGTTGATAGGAAGGCACGCCGCCGGTTAAGTTCGTTTAAGTTATTGTTTTAATTTCATTACAATCGGTTACGTGGTGTCCTGTTTTCTTTTCGTTTATATTCGTTGATCGTAATAATTTATTCCAACTGGCAACTTTAGTATTAACTCATCTACTATTTTTGACATTTGCTCGCGTTATCTTCATTGTACCAACAATAAAAATATACTGATAAGTCCAGCCCATAGCACTACCGCTCGGTTGGCACGCGTTCGATTAAAACAAACTTTTTAAATAATCAATTATTTATCTTTCCGCAGCCGGCTGCCTAAGATTTAAAATTTCAACCGATAAACAAAATGCTCATGGTCACATCACTGCCACTCGTGAATCCTGACCTCATACCCATCTACTAACCCCTCAAAACTCATGTGATACTTTGTCGGAGAAGCAGTCGATTGGGCGGTCTCTATCACTCAAGTATCGGACTAACATTCCCATCCACTTCCCCGTGACCCTACCACTGGTCGTGGCCGGCGCCGGTATTGATCAGCATGATAGGGGCCTTTGAGAAGTTGCGAAGCGAGGAAAGATAGCACCCACTTATCTTCCACGGCTCGTGGATGTAACTTCTGGAGGTCCTGGTCAATAACGGAGTAGCAACTGCGGGTGGGCACCTATGCTTATGCTTATGCTTATGCTTAATTGGCCAAAAAGATAAACATTGTTAGCATCTTTTGGCATGTTCAGTTTTTGGTAAGAATATTATTCTTTAAAGTTATACTCGATTGAGTGTTTGGTATGTGCCAAAAAAATCTGTATTTGTGGCAAGCCTGGTTGAGTGCCTTGCGTTTAGCGTGTACTTTCGTTGAAAACTAACTTGACGAAACTTTTTTTTGCTGTCAGCAGCGCAAGGGTTTGTTTTTGTTTACATATTTCAAAAAGCGCCCATCAGTCACATTCTGCGGTTCGGAATTTCGTTACAACCGGTGTAAATTGCAAAATAAAATTCAAACTACAGAAAAATTGTGTTCAAAAGTGCTGATTTGTGCTATAAAATTGTGATCATTGCAGTGTGTAAATGTCTTCCGACTTTTTCGTCTTTTACGACGCCATCGATTCATTGCTCGAGCGCATTCAACATTCGGCGGGAAGTTCAAACTCCGGGACCAGAGAACGTGAGTAGTACCTACCTTTTTCGATTCACGCTTCCAAGTTGAAGTAGTTTAATTAACTTAGTTGGCTTAGTTGCATTATTTTTGTACCTGATTATTTATAAAAAAACATTGAAAATTATTCATCAAATGTTTAATTTTTAACTTTCAGTTATATTTGATTTAGATTAAATAAAAACTATTTGAAAAAGGTTTTTTAGTATTTTACAATAAATACCAACATCCAAAAAAGTGAGAAAAATAAACAGCTACTTAACGGTCACATTTGGTTCTTAGGCCATCATTAAATCAGTACATATTTGAACTTGTTAAATAATATTAAATGAAATCATATTTAAACATTTTTGTTTATGACATAAATATTTTTTTTGTCTGTTCAAAATAAACAATTGGTTTAACTAAAATAAAATTCAAATGACAATCCCAGCAAAGCATAGGACAAAAAGGGATCAAAATGTAAAATGAGGATTAAATAAAAAATGATTTATTTAAATATATTTTATTCCATGATGTAACTTTATTGAATTATTGCAAATAACCAAGGTAATAAATATACAACTCTTAAGTACAAACATAGACAGTACGGTTCCAATATTTACAAGATACTACAACAGCTTACAAAATAGTGCAAAAATAGCCTATAAAACATAAAGAGAAAAAATACTGATTCTTCTGCTCTGCTCTCCGGCCCCGCCTACACGACACCAAAGTGGACCACCTTGATGTTCGGGATCTTCTTGCTCTCCCCGTTGTCGTTGTTCTCTGGCTCGTTGTTACCGATGACATCTGAAATGGTCAGAAAAACCTCGGTCAATCGTTTAATTTCCCCCCGCGAGGTCGCAATGTTACCCTGCATGGGCGTAAAGTCCTTCAGGTAGTCATCGTTGGGATGGCACAGCGGCAGGCTTTCCGCCAGTTCCCGCTTGGGGTCCGCGATCAGCGAGTTGTACTGCGGGGGTGGCTTGCGGGACTTTTCGCCGAGTTTGTCCTTGCGGGGGATTTCCTAGGAAGAATATGGGGTTTGAATGGGGCGTTTTGATGTTTGAAGTTGGTGGTTTCTTACCGGAACTACGGCAACGGTGACGGTGTCGGAGAACTTGACCTTGTTCTTTTCGCCGCTCTCTTTTTTCGTGGAGGACGACGAGGAAGAACTGCCCGGCTGTTGGAAGGACGGTCCGGCCGCCGAAGAGGAGGAATTTGTACTGTTCGATAGGATTGAGGCCGTTACAGGGGGTGGTTCCTTGCGGCGTTGCTGGTAGCGTGCCCGGTCTACGGCGTCGAGCGCGGGTTGGAACTGCTGCTTGGACTGCTGGAACTTGGACGGAATGTTGCCGGATATCAGCGGGTACTGATGGATGACGGTGCGAGGAGCGTTGTTGGCGTTGGCCGTGTTGGGGATGCTGCGGAACTGGGACGGCTGCTGCGTGAACCAGGGCTTCCGGGGTTGGGGCGCTGTAGGTGGACGCCGCACGTAGTCCGGTTCGTCTTGTACTATTGGGATGCCGATCGTCTGATCGAGAATGTTGGTTGGCGGAAACTTGTGAGCGCTCGGGCTCGACTGCGGCTTGGGAACGACGTCGATCACCACGTGCTGACCGTTTGGAGGAGGTCGCCCACCCGCAGGACTGTCCACAAAGTCAACGTAGAAAGGCTGCCTCGAATTCCTGTTCGCTATGTCCAACTGCTCCATGGACAAACTGCTCGCCCCGGACGAGTACAACCTCGCAGCTTTCTCGCGAGGATTCAACCGTGCCCGCACGTTCCCACTCTGTGTTGAACCAAAGTACGGCGAGCTGTTGTCCGCCACCGACAGCAGATTGCTCGAACTCAGCGACTTGCCCTTCAGTTTGATCTGCGCCACACGCGACTGTTGCTGCTTGCTCAGCTTCAGCGCAGTCGCCGTTTGACTCCGCTGCATCGTCGTCGGCGGCGGCTTCTTCACCACGTACGGCAACGGTGGCCTGTCGCTGAACTCCGCCTTTGATCGTATCTTCGCCGTAGCCGCCATCCGACCTGTCGCTGACCCGGCAGCGGTCGTCGTCTTGGGCAGCGGAGGATGCTTGATGCTGCCGTTGCGTCGAATCTGCGAAGACTTGGACGAGCTGGACGAGGTCGAGTACGACTTGAAGCTGGCGGCGTCCGCGTGGACGGTTTTGGCGGTGCGAACCGAGGCTGGAAGCTGTGGGGGAGCGGCCTCGTGTTCCGATTCGTCTTCGTCCTCCTCGCCCGCGTCGATGTCGTCGTCGTCTTCGTCCTCGTCGAAGCTGTCCGCGCACAAGGAACAGGACGAATGCGAGCAGAGAGAGTCTGAAATAGAAAAATGTTGGGGTTCACGAAGTTTCGTCAATTTGTTACATTCCAACTACTCACGCTCACTGTCGCTCCGATCCGTGCATATCCGGTTGATGTCGTCCACCTTCTTCAGCGCCTCCTTGGCCAGCTCCTGGTCGCCGTCGCTCTTGGCCTTGTCGTGCAGCTTGAGGAACAAATCCGCATCGTTGATGTCGATCGCCAGGCTGAACGCCTTGTTGTACGATTTGTTCCGCAGCAGGTAGTGAAAAAATCGCAACGTAATGTCGTTCACCTGATCACCAAACTCCGTTTCCGTCTCGTAACACAGCGGTTTCACAGGTACTAGAAAGCTCCCGAGCGCTTTCTGGAGCTGCAGCTCACGTTCCGTGCCCAGCGGCTGCTTGAACACGTGGTTTGCTATTCGATGCAGCGACAGCAAGCACATGGCTCCGTACGTGTCCCAGTTCAGACTCAACAGGATATTAATCGCCTTCTCGACCTGATTCAGCGAGATGTACTTGTGGATCAACACGTCAGCCGTTAACCCAGACGTGTGAACGTCCCCCTTCAACCCAGTTCCCCCAACCAGTCGCAAACATCCCAGCGGACCGTTCTCGAACGCCAGCAGCAGAAACGAATCCGTGACGGCGAACTTCTCCAAATGCTCCGTCATTTCCGGCTTCTTGCTCCAGCACAGCTTGGCCAGGTTGCAGGGGTGCGCAAAGTAGTTCGACAGGTCCAGCACGCTCGACGGAACGACGTCCTCACTCACGAGTTGCGTCCGCACGCAGGACAGCGCAATGTCGAAGCACTGCAGTTGGCACTTTTCGTTCGCGATCATCACCACCGACGAGTCGCTGTGCCACGACACGAACGTGGGAATCTACAGGAAGGACACACTCCGTCAAAATATAAGTCCAAACATGAAAATCAACAGAAATCTTACGAAGGCAGCCTTCACCAGGTGTGTGATGCCCCGGCCCTCGTCGAACAGGATCATCGAGCCGTCGATGCAGCCCAGCATCAGCTTTTCATGGTCCGGGCTAAACGCGTTGCAGCAGACCTGGGTCTGCAGCGGGATTGAGGTGACCGCGACGCGGCGCATCTTCGTCCGGTTGATCTGGTAGATGCAGCTGTCGATGGTGACGTCGCCCTGAATGGAGGGAACGGTAATTCATTGGTTAGTACAGGGATGAAAAGAATTGCCAGGACTAGCATTTCCCTAACGCCGACTTCACCGGAACCGGAAAATTTCTGTCAAAATAAAAATTCTTAAACTATGCGAAAAATTAACCGAAATAATAAAAAAAAACACGCGTTGAAATAAGGTTTTTTAATTGTGCATAAAGTCTAAGTTCAACAAGTGTTTAAAGAAAACAGCATCAGCAGAATTTATTTTACAAAAAAAAACCCAAACATTCTATACATAATTTTAAACGCAGGGGATTGCATTTTAAATTGATTTAAGCTGATTGCAGTTGAATTTTCATTGAAATTTTGAAGTTTTTTGAAGAAAAAAAATTGTACGAGCCTAACATTATTAGAAAAAAAAAACATCAAAAAAATCAAACCATCCACATTATCGACCTGACCTGACAACAGCTAAGGCCGGGACCGACGTTTTACTTCACCATCAGATGGAAGGTTGGAGCAGATGGGAATCGAACCTATGAAAATTATGCTATTTTTTTCACTAAAATGCCAATAACTCCCTCTAGATTTAACCAAATGGGATGCTTCTCCCTGCATTTTGTTGTATTTTTTAATCCCTTTCAGATGCTTTTTAAATTTTGAAATTAAATTGAATTTTGACTAAGTTTTAGCCTTTTCAAAAATTTTGACGTTTTTGAACCTTCATCATTTGTGTCCTGATTTGTCCCGCTTCCCGTTGACTTAGAGTGCTCATATTTAGGCCAGATGCTAGTTTTATATGTACAAACAACCCCTGAAAATTTCAGGCAGATTGGTGAGGTCCAAACGACGTCCCATCCCATACAAAGAGGTATGCCTTGTTCGTGGATTCGCTCTTAAACTCTTTGTGGTCGTACAAAGGGTCTTTGTACTCTGAAAAATAAGCTTTATAGTTGTAAACAATAATATCAGAAATCCAAGCTTGCTTTTCAGTCCCAATTGCCGGTCACGTGTTTACACAATTATAGGTTTTACGCCGACACAATTTTTAGGTTAGAAATTTGACAGCTTGGCTGCACTGTTTACATTTTTTGCACGTGTGTCTCAGTAAAAATGTGTGTGCGTGTGCGCTCGTGACGTCACGCTGTAAAACCTAATAGAGTAATCGTGCGTATGCATTAGGTTTTACAGCGTGACGTCACGATCGCACACGCACACACATTTTTACTGAGACAAACGTGCAAAAATGTAAACAATGTAGCCAAGCTGTCAAACCTCTAACTTAAAAACCGAGTTGGCGTAAAACTTGATTGCGTGTACATTATGGTGACAATAAAAAAAATCGACATCAGAGATACCCTCTGACTCGATTCCTAATGCAAAAATAAGTATCTGTGCCAATTTTGAGCCAAATCGGTTAAGGCTAAGGGGTCGCTTTTCATCGTTGAAGTTTATATGGGGAAAATCACGAAAATGTATGGGGAAAAACATCGTTTCAGTAATTTCCGGCTAGGTGGCGCAGGTCTCGCCCAAAATTGTCCAAATGTGAGATTCTTGTAAGAAATTTTATTCCCTACAACTTTGTCGAAGGGTGCAAAACGATACGAGTTGATCCTGATTTTTGGTGATTTTTCTGGAAAAAAATATTTTCTCATATACTTCCTATACACCCCTTGTATACTTTCAAGTATATAAGCCGATTTCTTTTCATCGCATTGCTAATAACTCATCAGGATCAACTCGGATCGTCTTGCACCCTTCGACAAAGTTGTAGGGAATTAAATTTCCTACAAGAATCTCACACTTGGACAATTTTGGGTGAGACCTGCGCCACCTAGCAGAAAATTACTGAAACGATGTTTTTCTCCATACATTTTTGCGATTTTCCCCATATAAACTTCAACGATGAAAAGCGACCCCTTAGCCTTAACCGATTTGGCTCAAAATTGGCACAGTTACTTGGTTTTGCCTAAAGAATCGATCCAGGGGGTATCTCTTGCGATTTTCCGAAATTTTCAATTTTTCTTGTCACCCTAGTGTACATACACGAAAATAAAGTGAGGTTAAAATTTGTCACCCAGTAACATCAAATGATGCGCTAGTGTGCGTACGCGAAACGTCATAAAGCTCTATTCCTTATGACATTTTTTTCCCTCTCATTCCCACATTCACAATCATCCCCCTTTAACAGAACGCAGCCACAAATACCGCCACAAAACAAAATTTGCCAGTTCAACAGAGAAAACAAAATAATCTTCGACGAGCGTTCGTGAATAGAGATATCCACGCGCGAGAGTGCGTTAGTGTTTAACAAAATTACACTCAGACATAGAGATATCCAAGCGCGAGAGTGTGTTAGTTTGTAACAAAATTTACACGCAGACATAGGCAAATCGAGTAGAATAATTCGTCTGTCAAAATCAGCTGTGTCCTTTGTTATACCACGAGCACGTGGTAAACAGCTGGTTTTTACAGACGATTGATCTACTCGATTTGCCTATGTCTGCGTAAAAAAAGTGTAAACAAAATCAGCTGCTTGGAATTCAGCCAATCACAATCGTTCAAAACCAAAACAATACTTCAAATACAAATACTAACACAGAATGATGGTGTGCGTGAGAGAAACCGTGGAGATCTCTATAGGCAAATCGAGTAGAATAATTCGTCTGTCAAAATCAGCTGTGTCCTTTGTTATACCACGAGCACGCGGTAAACAGCTGGTTTTTATAGGCCTGTTCGGCTACTCGATTTGCCTATGTCTGCGTAAAAATAGTGTAAACAAAATCAGCTGCTTGGAATTCAGCCAATCACAATCGATCAAAACCAAAACAATACTTTTAATACAAATACAAACACAGAATTATGGTGTGCGTGAGAGAAACCGTGGAGATCTCTATTTGCGGAAATGAGATTGAGTGATAGAAAGAGAATGCCCAAGCACGAGGAGAAAGAAGACTAGCAAAACAATGCCAAAGGGCCGTAGTGGGTTTGTAAACATAGAGTGTATCTTGCTCACGCTAGAGAATGTTTACATTTGACAAGAAAGGGATACACTCTTTGTTTACAAACCCACTACGGCCGTTTTGCATTGTTTTGCTAGAAGAGAACTCACAAGCTATAGTAAGGGGTGCTATCTTGTCACTCCATGAAAATTGATGTAAGTGTGACAACTGGCCAAAGGGATTTCAGGTCAGAACGCGTTTGATACAGATACAAGCTTTACTACCGTAAACATTTGTAGTTATAACTTGGGACTCCAGCAACCAACTTCAACCAAACTTCGGGACAATGCACAGAATGGTCAGCCAAACAAAACGTGTTTGTTATTGTTTACATTGCGTGCTCTCGTTTTTGTTTTTTCAAGGTCAAACATTAAAACGCGTTTTTCTCGGAACGTCAAAATGGCGGGTGCGACAAGATAGCACGACGACGTCGATATGCCGAATGCTGATACAGCTTATTATCTCAGTCCAGGGTATTACGTGTCGACAGCCCTCGCGCTACTGCCAACGACCCATTTCAGAAAGACAGAGCTCCTTGCGGTCCAATTCCGAGATCGGTGGGCATTTTTCGGCCCCGCTAAACATAGAAGGAAGCATCTGAAGGATCCTCGATCTATATTTAGACTTCCAATCCCCTCTGGCAAATCAGGGATCAGCGCGTATATAATATGAGAAGATAACATGTTTCATCAACACTACGGATCAATTCACTACTAGTGTGTTATCCTTTTGAAGGCCGACTGCTTAGCGTCCAAGACCTCCAATCCAAAGGCGTGAGTTCGAATCCCACCTGATTCGTTTTTCGTTTTTGTTCATATTCAAGTTCAAATTCCTGATTCCAAATTTCAGGTATCGACCGAGATTTGATCCCTGAACCTCCTGCTTGTAAGACATAAGCCGTAGCCACGGAGCCGGTAATGGCTTCGTAACAGTCACGATACATTGAAATTTAAGTAAAACTATAAATAAATAGATGTATTCATCAAAAAAATCAAACCATCCACATTGACGACCCCCGGGTCTTTTGTGGTCTCTATTGCAAGTTTCTGCTCGAACCTAGGAGTCCGAAGGCTTGAATGAGGAGAGCACCCAAACCTCTTTCTACTCCAAGGAACCTTCCACCCCAGTGTTTGAACTGACGACCTTTGGATTGCGAGTCCAACCGCCGCCAGCGATTCCACCGGAGTAGGCTTGGTTTGGTGTGTTGTTTGTACTTATGGCATGGAGACGACTCCTACACCTGGAATGACTTAACGGCCTAACAACCAAGGCCGGGACCGACATTTTACTTCCTCATCCGATGGAAGGTTGGAGCAGATGGGAATCGAACCCAGCGGACAGCGTAACCATTCGGCCACGCACTGCTCCACATTAATTCATAAATCCTGTTTAAAAAAAAAAATATCCATATTAAACACTCTGTCATTGCCAGTTTTTCACCTCATTTTTACTATGCAACAAAACAAAAACGTTCACCTGCATAATAAGTCGTACTCCCCACTATCTGCGACCATAAATCGCCAAACGATCGCAGACCGCTCTAAAGATCGCACTAATTTGTAACATTCTAATAAAACGACGCCCGCCCCTCATAACCATAATGCGTCCTTGCGAACTGTCTCCATTCAATGTTCGTGGGAATCGCTACTCACCTTCTTGGACACCTTCTGCTCGACCGAGTGGATCTGGAAGCCGTTGAGCAGGGAAAAGTCCACCGAAATCGGGTCGTACTCGGTCCAGTAGTAGCAGAGCAGCTCGAGCTTCGGTCCGTTCAGTTTGTACACGTGCAGGTTGGCCCGGTCGGCGTCCTTGACGGTGGGTCGCCACGGGTAGACCTCGTTCTGGGACGATTTGGTCCACACTATGACGAGATCCTGGGCGTGGCTGCAGACGAGGTGTTTGGGGATCTTGCGGGTGGTTGGGCCGCCGATGATCACGTTGTAGATACGGGGGTCCATGAGGGCGATCTTCTCCAGGTTGTTCCGCTTGGGCGTTGGTTTCTGCAGGTGCACGAAGGTGATTTGGTTCTCGTTGTACGAGACGAGGACGTGGGTTTGGGTGATGATCACGTCGGTGATCTGCTCGGAGATGAGCTTGCCGATGAAGTACTTGTCGAAGTAGATCCGGTTGATGTCGCCGGTGAACGGGTTGATGGCAACGTGGATGAGCAGCCCGTTGGACAGCATGATCTGCACGATGAGGTTGTTCTTCCACTTGCAGAACACGATTCGCCGCTGGCGAAGTTCTTCTTCCAGCAGCTTGAGCGCATTGCGCAGTTTGTTGGGCTTTTTGTTGTCCACGTTCCACTTGAAGCCGCGCGCCTCAAAGTAGTGCTTCTTGCCCTCCGAGTATATTGATTTTGCATTTTCGGACTTTTTCTCGTAGTACCTACAAAAAAAAAAAGCAGAACACGGCAAGATGTCCAAGATGAGAGTGACATAACTTAAATAAATACAAGCCCCCCGAAAAAAAAATCACTTTTCATCGGTGGTTTATCATTGTTTGCAGAAGAGCAGAAGCCTCGCGGTGAGAAAAGATCGCGCAAAGTGCTAGTTTGGGCTGGCTCTTCTGCAAATAAGGGGCCTGACACAAAGACAATAGCTTGCGCGACGACCTGCCCCCGATGTGGGAAGCACAGCGACTTGGCGTAATCGATTAAGAAATCTGCAAGCCAAGTTGGGTTCTGCCGTAATTATCACGTGCCCCCCCTGAAGAAGCGATACTCACTTGGTCGCTCCCAGATCGGTGTCCTTGACGGTGATGTCCTCCTTGGTGGACCAAAAGTGCAACTCGCTCAGCAGTGTTAACATTTTCCGAGGCGTAAACACAATCCACTTAAGCTTGCTAATGTCCACTTGGAACGCAACATTTGTGACGCGATCGCAACGCCACGATCAAGAGCAACCGAATATCCGCCGTACAAAACCGATTCCAACCGACGGTGCGGTCACTACATTTTTTACAGGTTCGACTTTGAATTCCGCGGAACGAACGAAAACAATCGCGCTGGCACCTCTCGGACGGTTCGCTCGAACTACCTGTTGATCAGGGGGCCATCTTTGCTCTCTGGCGGGGTTGTAGTCGTCGATCGTCTTGTGTTGCGTGCAGCAGCTCAACTAGTTTAAGTTGCGCAGTGTCTCTCGCTTCGTGCGCTGCGCTGTCAAAAGCGCTTCAAGCGTGTACAGACGGAGGGAAAGAGAAGAGGTGATTGGGCGCAGGTGGATTATTCACGGCGTGAAATAAGCTTGTTTTAAGTTTTAAGCTTGAGCTGATGAAGTGATGGTATGATCGCGATAATCACTTGGAGACATTGGGGATGATCAGACTGGTCTAGCCTGGACTTCTCATTGATGACCATAAGTCATCATACTAAGTACTAAGTATTATGATCAGTGAAGATCATCATTTCATTGATCGTCATATCTGAGCCAACATTTATTTATCAAAACAATTGGAAAAAGTCTGTCCTCAACAATTCAATCATTTTCGCAATCATTTTTTATCGATTTAAATTACTTAATGACTTTAATTACTTAAATTACTTTTAATACGACTTAAGATTGTGGATTTAGCTCGTAGCTGGATTTTCTGGCATCTTCTCACGGTCATTGGAAACGGTCGTGGATAGACCTAGGGGTTCCCAGTTGGAGTGAAAAAAATCAATTTATAGAAAAATTATGGATTAAAATTTTGCCTTTTTTGTCACTTCTCCGACATCAGGAACAATTGTTTGAACATACTCGCAATTTTTTTATTCGGTCGGAAAAATATTATTTTTCTTGAAAAAACTTTCATTTTTAATCACATGATCATCCCTAATTCTGGCTCGATGCCGCCATCATGCGACCGAGTGCTCCGTTTGTTTGTCAACAAAGCTGCAGCTGGATGGTGAGACGAAGTGAGGGGGGAAGAGATTTTGACATTTTTATGCCCGCATCTGGCCCGCCGCCTATTTCGTCGGTCGTTGAGACGCCGGTCGTTTCCAGCGACCGAGTCCAGCTAGGAACTTATCGTACAATATCAAAAAATAGGGGGATGGCGTCGCTATTTTTAGACCACGTTTTCCACTTTTTCTCATCGAAACCGACTACTTTATCGACTTCATTTTGCTGGGCGAGATAGGACGCCGTCTATTTTTAGACGATGACTCAGCACTTTTCCACTCTTGCACTTAAAAAAACCAGATGGCAGCACGATGTAACGCCACGTCCCTATTGAAAAAAGTCTGTCCTCATCAATTCAATCATTTTCGCAATCATTTTTTTATCGATTTAAATTACTTATTGACTTTAATTACTCAAATTACTTTTAATACGTCTTAATAATTCTGTCTAAAACAAAAAACACAACGAAAAATACCCGTTTTGCGAAATGTACCTTAAAATTCATTAAAATCATTCCACACCAAAAAATACTGATTATACACAAACTTGCCTTGTACATGCTTGACGTATCGTTGAAGTCTTGTCAAATTCACGGAAATAGTGAAACCGTGCCAAACGACAATGTATGGGCATGATCAGGTAATCGAGCAGAATGGCGGAGAAGATGAAGATGGAAAAAGACTTGAGGTAAAGACAAGGATGGAAGAAGAGTGTCGAAGTCGAGCACCTGAGATCCCGAGGAGAATGAGTTTGTCTGAGCTTTGGTGTGTCAGACAGGTGTGTTTTTGTTTTTGGCACGAGCTGGTAGATGTTCTATTTTGCTTAGACGGTATTCATCAGTGTTAAACCATGTGTCTGTACTGTACTAGTCAAAACAGTTAGTAAAAGTTAGTTAGTTGCACAATTTAAATTTTTCATTATTTTGTCAGTAAATAATTAATTTACAATTCCGTATTTCTTATAACCTAATAGAGTTTTGGAGTTCCTTTCAACTATGGTTTACACTATAATTCATTTTGATGTAATTGGATATTCTAACAATGGATTTGGCAAGAGAAGGAAAAATTAAAAAAAAACCTTCTAGATTTGCTAAGGAAAAGGATAGAAATAGAAAAGCTTAAAACTAAATCACAGTATGTTTTGTCTATTGACGTCGAAAACTTCGCTGCACAAGGCAGCTTATCCGTTGTAGATGTACTTCATCATCAGCTCACTGAGAGCTTGGAATTGTTCTGCCTTGTTTCGGCAGGCACGAAAGCGCGTGAGCATCTCTCCAGCAAGGGCGAAAACTCAGGAAGCGTGAAGAGATCATCACCGGTAACATCAGCTTGTCCCGGGGAGAACCGCCCCCAGAAGCGGCTACTCTAGCGTACGAACCTCCCCAACCGGGAGGGAACGCTGGGTTGGTCGATGGAGCCGCTCCGCCGCCAGCTGCTGCAGCGGCCCAGCTCGAAGTCTTCGGAGGTTGGCGGGACGCTGGCGCTTTCTTCTTCTTGTCCTGCTCCTCGATGTACTTTTTCCGCGCGGCACAGCCACGGAAATTCGCCGTGTGGTTTCCACCACAATTGGCGCACTTGACACGTGATTTGTGCTGCTGGGCGTTTTCCCCCAGTTGGTCTTTCCGCGGAAGACTGCACCTTTCGGTGAAGTGGGTCTCACCGCACTTTACACACCGGGGTGGGAGATTGCAGTTTCTTGAGCCGTGTCCGAATTTCTGACAGCGGTGGAATTGGGCTGCGTCGGCCGGATTCTTCGTGTAGAATCGCCACGTCACAAAGAAGCCGTCCAGTGCTTTGATCCGCCGTAGGTCCTGGATTTTGACGGACCCGCGATCGAAGTACAGGAGGTACAAGGTGTACGTACCTGTCACCGTAGTCGATTTTGAGAGCACCTTTATCTCTCGAGGCTTAACCTTGACGCCCGTCAGGTGTTCTTCCAGGTCGGAGATCGGGCGGTCCGGATATCCCTGAAGGACGATCTTCACTGGGACCTTCTCTGCAGGATCAAATGTGAAGAATTTGAAGTTTCGCAACTTCAACTTCTTCACCACCAAGTCGAAATGCAGCTTTTTGTGGGTAATCACATCAACTCGTCAACATCGTCAGCCAACGTATCCAAAACAAAAATTGGAGGTGGTCGTCGTTCCTTCGGAGAGTTACCATTCAATTTAAATTTTACAAATCAAAAAACTCGGTTTCAAGACATCAGAAAGGTAAAATTCTTGATAATAATAAATTTTAAACTGATTTTTGATCTTCAAAAATAGTTGAAAAGAAGAATTCCTATTTTTTAGAATATGATGCGCTCGGTAATTTGTCTTGTTGCACTTTTCCAATGTTTCGAAAACAGCCATTTTGAAGGGATCAAGTTTGATTTGATTTGGTAAATATACGACTGAGCATTTCAGCCCAAAACAGGAAAATTTCAGGTACTTTTTTAGTCAACCCTCTCCAATTCCAGTGAAACATTGTAGGCATGTAATACAGGATAACTTATCCTAGGTTTATATAAGCCATAATGGAGCCAGCTGCACTCAAGAATGACGTTTGAGAAGCATGCTGTCAATGGCAAACTTTTGCGAAATTTGACGAGCTTTCCGGTAAAAATATTTTCGTTTTCGAGATAGAAAAATCAAGTCTTACATAGAGCAAGCAAGTTTCTATTTAATTAATATTTAACCCTGCCAAACATACGAGAATTTCCTCTATTTTTTTGTCATATAAAAATGGCAAAAACCGCACAAAATTTCAAAACCCCTGTTTTTTTTACCAACATTTTTTAAAACCGCTAATTTTCACAAGGATCTAAATCTAGCGTGACAAAATTGATTTTGGTGTGGTGGACATTAGGGTGATCAAAATTTTAGGGTTGCTCTAAATTTTTTATTTTGGCGGGATGACGAGTTAGCGCTTCGGTGTCTTGAGAATAGTTGTAGGGAGCACCATTTTGAGCAACTTTGCTGAAGAGCACAAAGCTCTATCTTCAAACGGGGGAAACGGGTTTTAAAAGCCATTTTTGTGATGTAGGTTAAGGTGTCACACAGCAGTTGCCACGACCCCTCTTCAATTTGCGTGAAATTTTGTCCTAAGGGTAACTTAAAAAAAGTTTTAATGTACTTTTCGAAAAAAAACTCAGTCTGTAATCTTCGCGTTAATCTTAATTTACCAAATCATTTTCTTCTATTTCTAAACTTAATCAGTTTGAAGATGTCTCTGTAAAGAGCACTCACTTAAAAGCTCTCACTTGTATCAACTTCCTTTGAATTTCTGTTATTTTCTTTTATAAAAAAAAAAATCAAGAATCGCTTCAATATTACAGACAAAAAATTACAACACTTAAAAATATTTATAAATCAATATGTAAATGGTTTACAGGTTAAAATACAAAACCATTTAGATTTCAACAGAAATAGTTTAGGATAGTTGCAATGAAAAAAAATAAATCTTATTAAGTGCACTCTGAAGCCGGCTGAATGAGTTTAAATCTAGGTTTAAAAACAACAGTCTAACAAAAATGCTAATTTTGCAGAAAACCCCTAACAATTAAACAAACTTACGTATCACCCACAATACCTTTCGAGGTATATTCTAGGGTCTTACCTGTCTACTAACATTGAGTCCAAAACCTCCCTACAAACATCTGTACCACTAAGGTGGGATAAGCGTTGTGGAGCCATCCGTGGATAGGGCGTCCTAAAATGCTAATGCTAATTTAATGTACTTTTCGAACCTAATTTCGTGTTTTTTCTAACTTTGCAGGGTTATTTTTGAGAGTGTAACAATGTTTTACAAAAAGCAAAAAGTAACTGTTTCAAAACTTTTTTTTTCATAAAATCACGATAACTCCTGATGTTTATAAGCAAACCCCTTATGTTTATATATATCATTTTTTTGTAATTGTCTGCTCTACAACTTTGTAGAACATTATTACACTCTAAAAAAATAACTCTGCAAAGTAAGAAAAAACACGAAATTTTAAAATAAAAAAAATGTTCTGAATGAAAAAATGTCCTTCTGGGTCAATGTAGATTCAAAGTAGGGGAGAGTGGGGAGACTTGATCCCCGGGGACACTTGATCCCAAGCCTGTATCTCGTCAGCATTTGGGTAAAATAATTAGCTTTGTTCTAGAAAGTTGTGCGAAATTGACTAAAACTCATTGTAGAAAACAAAGAAAAAAATTTAAAAATGTTTAGATTGAGTTACACACATTTTTCTAAAAAGTGCTGCAAAAAACTTCCAAGAGATCTTTTTTCTTTGTTTTGATAAAAATAGAAAACACTCAAAAATTGTTCAAAAAAATATTTTTTATACATCAATTGTTTGATAAACATATCAACTCCAAAAACCTTACGCATTTGACGTTAAATTTATCGTCATACTATTTTTACAATCAATTGTTTAAAAAAGTGCGTTTAGGAAGACTTGATCCCTGCATTTGTAGAGTCACTGGAATCAGCCTCAAGATTAAGTAATTGGGCTGGGTTTTCGTACATTGTTTCTTTTAGTATAGTTGTACATAACTTACTGCAGTTTGAACCATTTTTCAAAAGTTTTGTTAACAAAAAAATACCAGCTTTTGTAAACATGCTCAATTTTGGTCTAAAAAAGAAAATTTTAAGTTTTTTAATATTTTGCATGCTAAACTTGTTATATTTTGAACACAAACGTACAGGTTTAATGTGAAATTCACTAGCGTGCCCAGGTCCTCAAGGAAGGTGGGGCAAAAATATTAGAGTTTTGAAAATTTCGTCGTTTATGGACACCCCCTGCCCAATTTTAGAACAAATTTCCGAGGATGGTGGGGCAACTGCCCCATGTTGCCCCACCCTGGGCACGCTAGTGGTGAAATTGCTGTAACTTATAGAAAATTAAAAGTTTGGATGAATAAAAAACATTTTGCTTAAGATTTCTTCAAAATGTTGAAAGAGGGATCAAATTACCCCCAACATTTTAAAAATGCCGGTTTAATTAAGTAACGGAATTTTCAGAGTTTTAAAAACTTTTTAGTATTTTTTCGATGAAAATTTTTTTTTAGGAATTCTGGAACGCCATCAAATTGGGTGTCTAATTTTACATAAAAGTCCCTTTGGCACCAAGTTTCTATCTCATTACCGTTTCAGGCTGTAAATTATTGAAAAACACCTCTTTTTCGCATGATCAAAAATGAAATGGGTCGTACCACCCCTCTGTCACGATATATCAAAAAACGGACCTCGGATTCGTGTACCCTGGAAAATAGTTTTTTTTAAATTGCATCAAAAATAGTTTTAGGCTGTTTTAGGAACATTTCAAAGCATAAGCTTACTACATTGAATTCATAAATTTGAATTTTGGTTTACCAAAACACTTACAATAGTTGAAATTAAGCCATAAAAGTTACAAAAAATACAATACACGATTGCCAAAACCACTCTGGCTTGTTCCGTGTTACCGTGTGACATATGTTTGAAAGACTTATTTGTTGTATCAGAAGAATGATGAATGAATGATCATAATATTTCAAAACCTAAGTAAAATTTATAGATCATTTCGAGCCAAACATTTCATTAGGGCACAAAACCAAAAACCGCGGTTCGAGAAAATCGCTTACATAAAGTGAACAACTTGTTTCAATTCCTATTTAAAAAAGAAGCTTGACTGTTAGTATTTTTACTTATGATACGATAAAACACATCATTATCCTTAACTCTGCTTGAATGCTTCTTAATTTATGTTGATTTTCGCAATAAAACTCATAATTAAAAAAAAAATCTCGTTATTGGGCCCTTTTAACTTTCCACCTGTTGTTCATAATGGGCCCTTTCTAAATGCAATTTCGAAAAGAACTAAAGCGCTGTCACCCGATTGTTGTTTTGAATTATGTTTATGGGCCCTTTTGTTTAGTTAGAAATAATAAAGAATCCAGCGGAAATTTTGATTATTGGTGAAGTTTTGTGATCGAATGGTGTAGATAAGGTATGTGAAACATAAAAATTCTTCAAAAATGTACTGAACAGCAGCCGCGGGACCGTATTAAATATTGTATTTCGACGAAGTTTTTTTTTTACAGAAAACGTAAATCAAACTTTGTTTTGAAGTGAATTAGTGTTAAGACTGTATGAAAAGTTCACTTTATAACATAGAACAACAACTACTACGAACAACTACGAAAAACTAACGAAAAAGAAAAGGGCACAATTGAACATTTTGTCTAGTTTGGAGTGAACAATGTTATGTGCCTTTTTGTGTTTGTGATTTTTTCTATAGGAAATTGTTTGCTATCAATCTGAATCTTGGCGGGCATGTAGAGAGTGTACTAATGAATGAAATAGTGGAATAATCCCAAACGTTTACGTTTGGGTTTTGTGCCCTAATGAAATGTTTGGCTCGATTTCTTCGTAACAGTTATCATTACCTCCGACACTTAATTGAGTTTTCATTGGTTTAGCATTGAAAGGATGTGCGGATGACCAATTTGAAGTCAGTTCGTAAATTGAACGAGAATTTATTGAAAAATGGTCTTATTACCAAATGGAGCTTAGGACCTTTTGAAAACCAACCTGAGATTTCGAGGTCGCAAAATTGAAATTGGGAGTAAAGAACTGCCTGAGCATTCTAGCAGAAATGTTCCACCGTTCTAGCAGGATTCTGACAGAACCAGCTTTGCTAGAATATTTCGTGACTGGGAACCCTATTCAAATTATTGATACCTTTACATGTTGATCATCTCACAGCACTTTATCTAAAGTTTTGAGTAAATACTTTTTTTTTTATTTATTCATTTCTTGTCAACACTTTTACCATGACATTATGTGCTTGTTTGATTTCCTTTAATCTAAAATTACCTAATCAAACCCGGGTCCACGTGTAACCATTTCTTGTATCTTTCAAAACTTCGTTCCGTTCCACCAGTTTGAAAATGTCGTCTACTGCCAAGGAAGAAACCAATAACAATCCGCAACCTCCCAAAAATAACAACAATGGCAAACAAAACAACAACAGCAATGGAAATGGCAACGCCAAAAAGCAGGCCCGCCTCTGCCCGGGCCGGGACTCGTACGAGCGGATGAACTTCCTGTACCAGGCGTCCGTGCTGATGGCCGAGAGCGCGCCCGCCCTGTCCGGGTGCTACGGCAAGCTGATGAAGGCGGTGGGCAAGAAGGCGGTGCTGCGCGTGTGAGTGTCGTTGACCGATTATGGCTCTTTTCGGGGGTTTAAAGGAAATTAAAACAATTTTCTCTTCGTAGGGAACCGGCCATCAAGCGGACACTTTGCGCCCGATGTGGCGTAGCGTTGAGTTCAAGTTCGACGGCAAGCTACAGTGACTTTCGGCATAAGAAGCTGAGTTACGTAGAGGTTCGGTGCAAGTTGTGCGCGTTTAGTAAACGGTACTATGAAAATAAGAAGCACCGGATTCGGTTGGACGATCCGGCAGCCGTTGTGGAGACGATGGAGTTCAATTGAGGAATAAAGAAAGAAGTTATCTTTTTATAAAAATATAGTCGTTTTTATTTCTCAATCTCAATAATTTACACTACGAATACAGAGTGTCACGTTTTACATTCAAATGTATCCTTTGAAGGGGAAGGATATTCTTCTATGGCACTTTTCTTCTTGCTACTATACATATAACTTGTTTTTTTGTTCACTTTCAACGCAAATATTTTCAACTGTGTGAATATATAACAATCACTGTGCTAAACCTAATCCATAAATAATTAATTATACATAGCAGATAAGGGCACACTCTATCTAGCCATTATCATGTGAGTGTGTGTGTGATTTAGCAATTGCTTATCGTGTGTATTTAGAAGCTTCTAAAACAGCCTTTCAGCCACCATTCGACTCCGCGGGGCCAGGTCACCAATGTTCGGAGAAACGACCGCTCTGTTTGCAAGGAATGTGTGTAGTAAATGAGATTGGTTGGATTCCCTGATTGTGGGGGTCGTTTCTCCGAAGGTGAGCTTAGCTCCACACGAGGGTACAGTTTGTGTAACGTTCAAATCTCGCGCGAGATCTGATTTGGTTGATGTTTCACCTCCTCCTCTTTCCTACAACTCTCTTGTTTTGATTTCGTGTGTGTTTAGTAACTTCAGTCTTTCGCTTCCATAGAACATAAATTCAGTTTAACACAATTCGTTTGTTCATGCTTAGAGTTAGTAAAAACTACTATATCATACTGCCGTAAGTCTAGAGTGATGTGTGTAAGAACAAAACACAGGGTTGACACAGGATACGGTTTAACACTGTAAAATAGACAGGGTAGCTCTTTGAGCAGCCTTCTCTAACTAATAGGAGCAACAAGGTTATACGTTTCATCTTCGAATTACTAAACTAACATCGGGCAAGATCTAACTAGGTTCAGATTAACAATCATAGGTAAGGAATAATATAATAAAAAGTCGTTAAAAATCCATGATAGCAGCGCTATCATTCGTCGATCAACGTAAGAAAAAAAGAAGAGTGAAATCGTTTTCCACTGAAATTGTAAAAGTCGTTTGAATTCATTCATTTTTGTTTTCGTTTGGCTCATCGCGTCGTCGTTGTCGTCACCTCCTCCTCCTCCTCCTCCTACTGGGACAGCCCAAACAGTTTCAGCCCGTTGAAGGCCGTCGCCAGCCCCACGTCCTCGGGCTTTTTATTCATGAACGCCGCAATCATCTCGACGATCGCCGGCAGACTGCACGGTTCGTTCCGCTGGAAGGTGCAGTAGCGATGCAGGTACAGCAGCGAGCGCTCCGTCAGCCCGGTCTTGACGTGCTGCGGCAGCTTGGAGGCGCGCGTGTTCGGGTACATGAAGGGCGAATCGGTCTCCACCAGCAGGCGCTCGAGCGGGAGGCGGCCGTCCTCGAGCAGCTTGCGCACGCCGGTGTCGGATTTGTCCTGCGAAGGTTTGGAATTTAGGTTTGCGCGTTGTAACTTAAACACGTGTTGTGATCTCACCTTGCACAGATATCCCGTGAGGGAGAGGTAGTAGTCTCGCTGCAGGTACTTGAGAGCCTCTTCCGTCGTGCCCATAAATCCTCGGATGATGATCTGCGGGGTAGGTTGAAATCTGGAAGAGAAAATAGTTTGAGTTTTCTTCTTTGAGTAGATTTACTTGAAAACATCTCATTTTAAGAGTTACACTGTTAAATCCTTCATCATTTATATGAGCAGTTCTCTACGGAATCGGTCTTTTCCTTTAATTTTAATTTTTGTATTTTTTAATCCGGCTGAAACTTTTTTGGTGCCTTCGGTATGCCCAAAGAAACCATTTTGCATCATTAGTTTGTTCATATAATTTGCCATACAAATTTGGCAGCTGTGCATACAAAAATGATATGTGAAAATTCAAAAATCTGTATCTCTTGAAGAAATTTTTTGATCGATTTGGTGTCTTCGGCAAAGTTGTAGGTATGGATATGGACTACACTGAAAAAAATGATGCATTGTAAAAAAATGGTGATTTTTAATTTAACTTTTTGTCACTAAAACTTGATTTGCAAAAAAAAAACACTATTTTTATTTATTTATTTTTTTATATGTTTTAGAGGACATAAAATGCCAACTTTTCAGAAATTTCCAGAATGGGCAAAAAATCTTTGACCGAGTTATGATTTTTTGAATCAATACAGATTTTTTCAAAAAAAAAATGGAATATTGGTCGCAAAAATTTTTCAACTTCATTTTTCGATGTAAAATCGAATTTGCAATCAAAAAGTACTTTAGTGAATTTTTGATAAAGTGCACCGTTTTCAAGTTATAACCATTTTTAGGTAACTTTTTTGAAAATAGTCGCAGTTTTTCATTTTTTTTAAATTAGTGCCCATGTTTGCCCACCTTTGGAAAAAATAATTTTGAAAAGCTGAGAAAATTCTCTATATTTTGCTTTATTGAACTTTGTTGATACGACCCATAGTTGCTGAGATATTGCCATGCAAAGGTTAAAAAGCAGGAAAATTAATGTTTTCTAAGTCTCACCCAAACAACCCACCATTTTCGAATGTCGATATCTCAGCAACTAGAGGTCCGATTTACAATGTCAAAACATGAAACATTCGGGAAATTTTCTGATATTTTCGAAAAAAATATTTTCAAAAATTTTAAATCAAGGCTAACATTTCAAACGGGCCAAACATTCAATATTACGCCCATTTTAAATGTTAGTCTTGATTTAATTTTTTTGAAAATATTTTATTCGAAAAGAACGGAAAATTTTACGAATGTTATGATTTTTTACAAACTGGCCATGTCAGATGTAGATGGGTGGTCTCTCATGCTCGTGCTCATGCTCTTCTTTGAGTAGATTTAATTGATTCTTGAAGAAAGTGGCTTGTTAGACTTTCTAGCATCTGGGCCAAATATGAGCACTTTAGGTCAACGGGAAGTGTTGCAAATCGGGACACCAAATTTGAAAGTTTGAAAACGTCAAAAATTTTATAAAGGCTGTAATTTAGGCTAAAAATTAATTAAATTTCAAAACTAGGGAGTAATATGGTTAATGGTAAAAAAATAAAATTGTCCAAATTTGGTGAGCAAAGAAACATTTCCCATTAGGGTCCTAAACAACTTCCCAATGTTTGGAAACGAGTGGTTTAGTCCTCACTTTGCCTAAAGCAATTCAATTTTCTAAGAAAATTTGGAAAACCCAGTTTTTTTGGATTTTGATATTTATAAAACTCGCTTTTCACTTTATTTAAAACCGGATTCTTATTCGGTTGCTCTAGAAGTTACTATACAACTTTCCCGAAGAGTAAAAAAAAAAGATATAGCGTCCTCAAAACTGGTCTAAAACGTGTTTTTTGCTCGAAAATTATGTTTTAGACCATTTTTGAGGACGCTGTATCTTTTTTAAGGGCAAGCTAGCACCATACTCATTTGGGGAAAGTTGCAGAGCACTTTCTAGAGCAAACGAATACGAGTTCTGTTTGAAAATAGCGTGAAACGTAAATTTTATAAATATAAAAATCCATATCCCTGCATTTGAATGTTTTATATGACCTTTTCAAAGGCAACATTATTAGAACCAGATTTTTTTGTTGAAATCCCAACTAATCAACTTTCTTTTTTGGACCACCTCAGCAAGACGCAGGTCAGCCTAATATAAATTTCACTAACGTTTCACTCTTTTACATCATTTTTATTTTTCACTAAATTGTTCAACCCAACACCGAAGCGCCGAAGCGTTAAAATTGAGAAAATTCTTTCTTTTTCAAAATTTGGATGAAAAGCGTTTTTTCAAGAATCGTGTGATTTTATAAGTTATTTCACATTGGGCTTTTATAAATTAGGCCGTACCAAATATTTTTAGAAGTTTATGTCCCTCAACTCTGGCCAAAGTCGCAAAAAAAAATAACAAGCCATGATTCGCAATTCGCAATTTTCAGTGTAAGAGTCGCAAAAAAAAAATAACAAGCCATGATTCGCAATTCGCAATTTTCAGTGTAAGAACGGGCCTTGACCGATCTTATGCACTAGGTTCCCGACGAACACACACTGCCCTTACACCTACATCTCACCCTTGCTCTGAGTCAGTACGAGCAGCACGCTAGAACACGCTTTGAGTGTTCGTGCCAGGCACCTTCTTTTCCGGTTACGCATTTTAACTCGGCCGGGGGTGGTACATTACGTTGGGTTTGATGTAAGTATAAGCGCCTAACCATTTATAGTGTGCCTATCAACTTTCTGTTTATCTGTTGCTATTTCTTTTGTCGCGGTGTTTTGTTACAATTTTTGGTCTTAAGCATGTTATAAAAGTTTACCAAAAATACAATAGTAATATTTGTGTTAATCCTTTAACCATTCCATAAATTGAGTAAGGTCTCAAACCTCACTTGTTTGAAAAAAAGGGTGAAGATTGAAAACAATTGACAGTAAAAGAGAATTTATTTTATAAAAAATCAAGTATCAATAGTAAGAGAATGATGAGCGTATTTTGAAGAATAAAAATGAGAAGCTAGATGTATTAGATGTAAAATTAGACAATAGTTAATAAATAGAGATACAAAACAAGCTTAGATTATAGTAATGATAATTTATAGGACAGATAAAGAATTATTCAAATAAATAAATTCGCAATAAAATCAAAAAAGATTAGGCGAATGATAAATAGACTTGATATTACTAGTACATTAAGGAAAAGTATATTTTTAAGAAAATAAAACAAAACAAAGTTTGTTACAGCAGTATCAATTGATAGAAAAGAGTGGAAAAGCTTTGATAGATAAGAGAATCAAAAGTTAGTAAAATTAAAATCAAATGTTGGATATTAAATAGAAGCATCAGTGAAGAATTGTGAATCAGAAGAGCAAAATAAAAATAGGAGATAGGTAATAGCTGAGAATGAAGAGAAGAGAAACCCCGTTGTGCGATGTTTCAGGTACATCCACAGCAGTTGACTCAACATACTGCGAATCAAAACAATACCGTCTACAATCACAAATTACTTCCCTTTCCCACATTGTCGCACCCCTTTCTTTTAGCCGTCTCGACTCTGACCCGCGGTGGTCAAAGGTTTACGATCCGTTTCCACAGGCCACCAGCTAGGTCATCATTAAAACCAAGCCAACGTGGAGGTAAGAAAATAGGACACTCGCAAGGAACCAGAGCTATACTGTTCTGATCAAGATAATTCGGATGATCTAACAGAACTACGGATGTAGTTAGTTACGCTCCTTCCAGGATGTTCCTTACGTGGACGTCAACCGAAGAGCACGCAACAAGGTCAGTGCCATTGCATGCTCTTAGGTATCAATCCTTGGCCTGCAAATAACAAGCCATGATATAAACATTTTAATGAAAAAAGCGTTTTAAAATGCATTTTACACATCCCCAGTTGTATTGCAATCATTAGTTTTCAAAATACCGAAGTATTGATAAACTTTTTTTCTAAGCCGAAAAAAAAAACTTTTTGCATTAGAGAAAATTCTCGTGTGTTTGGCAGTTTAAGTACTCGCTCCTAATTACGTCCAATTTGCTCATTTTCACTAATTAACCAACTAATTTGGCAAAACTTTTGATAGAAACTTGCTTGCTAACTTCTTATTGAGCTATTTATCACTCGATTTCAGTTGAAAACGCTTTTAATGAGCTGTCTTTGAATGCCAAAGCGCTGATATGGCAACATTAGAGGAACGATGGAATTTGATGCTGTTCCTCTACGGTGCAACGGAAGTCTAGCAAAACAATGCCAAAGGGCCGTTGTGGGTTTGTAAACAAAGAGTGTATCCCTTTCATGCCAGATGTAAACATCCTCTAGCGTGGACAGGACACACTCTTTGTTTACAAACCCACAACGGCCCTTTGGCATTGTTTTGCTTGAAGTTTACAAAAAATCAAAATATTTTTGATCGATCCCAAAATGCTTTTTAATTTGTTTTCAGTTGATAAGACTTCTATTTCCATTAAAATTTGAAAGTTTTTAGAAAAAAAAAAAATGTTTTGTCTTTTGATTTTTCGGACCGATTTTGAAGGGGAGGGGTGCTTTGAAAACTATTTGTAACGGCCATATTTGATAAAATAAAATTGAAAACGAGAAGATGCCCTTGAAAACCATAGGAGCAGTTCTCTCAGATTTCGGTCATTCGATTTTTTTTTGTATTTTTTAATCCGACTGAAACTTTTTTCCGGGATCGTGGTGTAGGGGTAAGCGTGGTTGCCTCTCACCCAGTCGGCCTGGGTTCGATCCCCCCGGTGGCAAATTTTGAGACGAGATTTGTCTGATCACGCCTTCCGTCGGACAGGGAAGTAAATGTTGGCCCAGGTCTAACCTAGAGGTTAGGTCGATAGCTCAGTCCAGGTGTAGGAGTTGTCTCCCTGGATCCTGCCTCGGTGGAGTCGCGGATAAGCAGTTGGACTCACAATCCAAAAGTCGTCAGTTTGAATCTCGGGTTGGATGGAAGCTAAGGTTAAAAAGAGGTTTGCAATAGCCTCAACAATCAAGCCTTCGAACACCTAGTTTCGAGTAGGAATCTCGTAATCGAGAACGCCAAGGCAATACTGTAGAGCGAATAATTTGATTTTTGAAAAGAAGCCATTTTGCATCATTAGTTTGTTCATATAATTTTGGGCATGAGCATGAGCATGAGCATGGTTGACTGCCAATGAGCTGCTACTCCGTTATTGACAGATCAGCTGAAGTTAAACAATGAATCAAAAATGATCAGTGGGAGCCAACCATCCGTTCACTGTTAAACCCCTGAAGACCCAGACTTTATTAGTCAATACCGGCGCCCTCCCAAGAAGCCTGCAGTTCAACAAAAGGGAGGAATGTTAGTCCGATAGTTGAAGTTGCAGACTCATCAAGCACACAGTTTTTCGCTATATACTTGTTGATACCGCTTGAGACCGTTGAATCCACAGCATCTCCTTCAAGCATCACGTGATTATTTTTTTTTGGGTTAGTAGGATAAGGTATTGGCTTTTCGATGCCTCCCGAGCTACGATGCTATGGGGAGGACTTTCATAACAAACCCGTCGGCGAGCCTTCCGAGCAACGATGCTATGGGAAGGTCTTTCTAATTAGCACACCAAAACACTCGCGCACAGGTATTTAAATACTGAATAACTGTAATTTTTCATCACGATTACCCAGACGACATTGATGATATAGGAAGGACTTTTTTACAGTCATTTACAGTAACACTTAAACTTATTTTAATGCAACAATTCACACGACGTCGTGCCTCCCGATCAACGATGATGTAGGAAGGACTTGAGCAAGCCAATCAGGATGAAACACGAAATAAAATTCTTTTCTTTTCACACACAATGCCACATAATTGACCGCGCGTCACCACCCAACAAATTGAACTCATTAGTTTGTTCATATAATTTTCCATACAAATTCGGCAGCTGTCCATACAAAAATGATGCATGCAAATTCAAAAATCTGTATCTTTTGAAGGAATTTTTTGATCGATTTGGTGTCTTCGGCAAAGTTGTAGGTATGGATACGGACTACACTGGAAAAAAAAATGTTACACGGTTAAAATTTTTTTGGTGATTTTTTATTTAACTTTTTGTCACTTAAACTTGATTTGCAAAAAAACACTATTTTTATTTTTTTTTATTTTTTGGTATGTTTTAGAGGAAATCAAATGCCAACTTTTCAGAAATTTCCTGGTTGTGCAAAAACTCTTTGGCCGAGTTATGAATTTTTGAATCAATACTGATTTTTTCAAAAAATCGAAATATTGGTCGCAAAAAATTTTCAACTTCATTTTTCGATGTAAAATCAAATTTGCAATCAAAAAGTACTTTAGTGAAATTTTGATAAAGTGCACCGTTTTCAAGTAAAGGCCATTTTTAGGTGACTTGTTTGAAAATAGCTGCAGTATTTCATTTTTTTAAAAATTACTGCACATGTTACAACTTTGCCGAAGACAATAAATCGATCAAAAAAAATCCTTTGAAAGATACAGATTTTTGAATTTTCATACATCATTTTTGTATGGACAGCTGCTTAATTTGTATGGAAAATTATACGGACAAACTAATGATGCAAAATGGCTTCTTTGGGCATACCGAAGGCACCAAAAAAGTTTCAACCGGATTAAAAAATACAAAAATTAAAATTGATGAAAAAAGAGTAGAGAATAGAGAATTGCTCATAGGTCTTGGTGGTCTCTATGTCATGATTTCTACTCAAAATTAAACATTCGAGTAATTGAATGGCATCCAAACTTAAATCTAGAATGCGGGAAAAATTGCTATTTATTTTACAATTTCGTTTATTTCTGCAAGAATCGAACTAATGAGAAAATATTGTGTGAACTCTTTTCTACATTTTGATAGATTAAGTCTAAAATCTCTCAAATTTTCAGTAGATTTTTGGTAATATTTTTACAAATTATGCTATTTGAAATGGTCAAATTTGTATTCCGGTATTACTTTAACGTACAATCAGTTGTACACTGAAAAGTTTATTTCATTTTGTTCAGAAAATCATTTACTTTTGGAATTAATTTTAACAAGCATTGAAATTTTCAAAATCGCATTTTAAATTCTCAAAAACAAATTTAATACTACTTTTTTTGGAAATTTAATAAATTATATTTATAACAAAAATCATGCCAAATTGAAACGGTTCTATCAAAAGACCGGAGTTTAATAAGAACCGCGGTTCTTTTGGCGTCTAACGGTTAATCAATTAAAAAAACAGAAATACCTTAGGTTCAAGGTCTTCAACATTAGTTCTTCCCCTGGATCACATTCAAAATCCTGCCATCGAGATTCAATTGGGTCCTAAAATGAAGCTTAGATTGCTGATATTATTGTTTCCAGCGATATAGCTTATTTTTCTGAGTACAATGACCCTTTGTACGACCACAAAGAGTTTAAAATGGATTTTTAAATCAATATTGAAAAATTAACCTCGCGATCCTTCTTGACAGGATAGCTCCTACTTGACAGTTCGTTCCAAGGGGACCATAGTTAATCCATCGAAAAAATGTTGTCTTGTCAAAAAAAAAATTTTGCTTTAAAATGAAAAAAAGTGATCAGAAATGGTTTTTAATCGTGTTTTTACCGTTGTACATAAAAATTGACTTAGGGCTTTAGTACCCAATTAGCGTAAAAAGGTTTGCAGAGCAAATCAACCGTACGTTGCAAGCTAAACATTGATGACCTCATTGCATAACCTATTTCAGCAAACCATATCTTAAAAATTTGGCCAAGGTCTATCAGCTTCCATAGCAAGTAAATTACACCAGTCCAGTGGAGGTAATTACAAGTGGTTATCAGCTTATCACGTGTAGCCCATGCTAGGGTAGAAAACCATGTTATCGCTAATGAAGCAAAGAACAAACACACTCCACACAGAGCGAGTGCTTCCTCGTTGTTCGTGATGATTCATACACCTAGAGGAGGTAGTTTCTTTATATAGGCCAACTCTCTCTCTCTCCGCACTCGGCGTTGATAACAGCCCGTATATAGTTAGAACTCACTTCGAAAGTATTTCCAACACGTCCTCCTGGGCAGACCGCTCGTGGATGAGGATGGGCTTCTGCAGTTGGCAGGCCAGCTTGAGTTGCCGCTCGAAGATGTCCTTCTGGGTGCAGGGTTCGCTAAAGTCCCGCTGGTAGTCGAGCCCGCACGGCCCGATGGCCACACACTCGGGTGCACTCGCAATCACCTCGAACTCGTGCCACGTGCTGGGCTCCTCGATGATGGACTTGGAGTCGTGCGGGTGGATGCCGGCCGTCGAGTAGATGATTCCGGGGTAGATTCGCGTCAACCGCAGGGCCTCCTTGCTCGACTTGACCGACGTGCCCGGGACCATGATCTTTTGGACGCCTGTGAGGGGGGTAGAAGAAGAAAAACAGAAGCAGTGAGAACATTGTTTGGCATTGAAAAAGTTTTGGGGGGTTTTATTTTTAGGCAGCGAGCGTCAAAACACCGGCGGCCGTGTTTGTAACCGACCCAGCTGGTACGTTCGTCGTACACCCACACTTTATGTGGGGGGATGATCTGTGAGTTTGCTTGTTGAGTCAATGCGGCTATTACCAGCTGGGTGTTGATAACAGGGCTTTTGGCTTGTTCTGGCATGCCTTGTCATGATTTATGGATTTTCCCGTTCGAACAAGTGGTTGTCGTTTCAGTTTCTTCCTTACTTTGTTTGATGAATAGTTCAAGCGTTCGTCGGTTCAAGTGTGCTCATATTTTGGGTTTAAACGAAAATTTTACATGGAAACCCAAGATATTACCAAAAATCGATTTTGTGACAATTTGGGTCAATTCTGAGGGCAGATTCAGATTCAACGGGCAAAATAACATGGAAAAACATATACCTATTTGGAAAAAAAATCGAATTTCGTTAGGGTGGTCCCATATGGTTTTCCCTTGAAAATTTGACTTTTTCAAATGAAGTAAGTAATTTGGACATGCGTTCGGCGTTCCAGTGTTAAAGAAAAACACCCCTGATATTTTTTCAGCGTTTATAGTGGTGGATCTCCCCTTTCAAATTCAACCTGCTGCTTAAAATTTGGCTTGCGCCTTTTCGAGAAATTGAAGTTTCAAATTTGCATCTTTTTTACCTTAAAATACCTGTAACTTTTGACGCTTAGGTCCAAATTGAGCTGTCAAAAAATATATCACTTTTCTTTAAAACTTAACCCTGAATTACCACGTTCAAATAACTGATTTTGAAGGTTTGCTCAGATGCTTTCTGTAAATTTGGTCGTAGAAGGCGTATATTACGAGATAAAATTTTGGTGTCTTCGACAAAGTTGCTTGGATTGGCAAGCCCAACATCTTTTTAGAAGACAAAAAAATTCCCAAAAATATTCCTAAAAAGTTAGATTTTCAAAATTACCCTAATAGTGAACCACCCTAATTTTCAACGAAACCAAAAGTTGCCCCTTTCTATTTGCAACAACCCTTCTGAAGACACCTAAGCTCCAAAACATCACCATTTTTTGGAAAATCCGTTTTCCACTTAATTTTGCGAGTGTGTATTGCGATATCCGTTTAAAGCATCTTTTAGTGTTTGTTAAGCATTGGCATTCATAAGCTAAACAACATGCGACATCTAGTGTTGAGTAGCAGAACAGAGCGAAGGATGTCGATTGAAATTTTTGCCCTTTGAGGTTATGTATGCGAATTGAGAGATTCGACAGAAACGTGCACGCATCCTGGTGGCGAGTAGAAGCACTACGCAACGATGTTCGGAATGACAGCGTGCTTGGAAATATAATTTTTTTTACAGTTTTTGATTTTTATTTCCTTCAAATATTTTTTAACGTCGATGAAAGTCATTGTAAAGTGTGGCAATCGCATAAACGAATCGAATGATGTAAAAATCATACGGGCTGAGTTAATTTTTCATGTTTTTTCCTCAAATTTACCAAAAAGATCTTTTGAAAAATTGATTTAAATATGATTTATTTGATTGATAATGCTCCTTATGTGTGTATTATTGATAGAACAAACTATTAGAGTCATATTACAGCATAATAACAATAATTTTCTCAAAAAATTGCCAGTTATTCGAATTTTTCCAAAAAATTCAAAAAAATCACCAAAATGCATTTTTGAGGTCAATATTTTGGTCAAACGAGAAAAAAAGTAAAGTTTAAACACTTTTACATAATATTTCATCATTACTTTTAACTTTTGCAACATTTAACTCAAGTTATCCAAAATATCGATCATCTTTTTAGAAAAATCGTTTAAATAAAATACCAGTCACAATTAATCACTACAAATCACCATAATGATCGTTAGCGAAATTGCCACACTTTGCAATATCTCACTTTTCTGAAAATGCTTGATTTTTCATTATAAACGCGATTTTTCTCAAAAAACTGCTCAAACTGTATGGGGGCTGTCATTCCGAACACCGCTGGAACAACAGCGAACCTAGCGGAAAAAACGTCGTCGAATTCTTCAATTCTGTTTTGTTAAATTCCAGCGTTCAAAACAACTTTGTGTGTGTGCGTGTGTGCAACCAACCAAACGGGACCACGCGGTCGCTTCTTACAAATTGAGTTGTTTCCATGTATTTTTAGATCTACATTCTATACATGCAAATAACTCGCATAGGCATTTTTAAGGTGTTAGCTCTGCCGAGCTTCGGTGACCCATTTCTACGCTGGCTAGCCGAGCGCGAGGTACTTCAGCTTTTATCGACAAGCCCCGCCCTGAAGAACGTTTGCACCAATCGGATTCAAACGTTATTTAGAACTTCCGAACACTTGTCAAATGGACAAGAACCCAGCGCGTATATAGTTGATGGTGGTAACAGTATTCTTAATTCCAGTCATAGCTCACCAAGTCGCGATGGCCTAGTGGTTAGCATTTTTGCTTACCAATCCAAAGGACGGGGGATCGAACCCCGACTCGAGCGACTTTGATTTTTCGTTCATGTTCAGAGTTTCAAGATTTATATTTCCTATACTTTCTCGTTGGGAGCAGATGGGAATCGAACCCAGGACCATTCGCTTACAAAGCGAACACCGTAACCATTCAGCCACGGCCGCTCCCTCCAGCGTTCAAAACAACTTTTGAGCAAAAATACGAGCTGATACTTTGTTAACTTTTGGTGCTCTATCATTTTAAACAATATTTTTTTTCAAAATTATTTTTTTTCGAAATCTATTAAATAATATTATTAATAGGTGGGTCTCGTGGCGCAGGGGTAGCGGCTTCGGCTGCCTATCCCGATGATGCTATGAGACGCGGGTTCGATTCCCGCCTTATCCACTGAGCTTCTATCGGATGGTGAAGTAAAACGTCGGTCCCGGTTTCTCCTGTCTCGTCAGAGGCGCTGGAGCAGAAATCCCACGTTAGAGGAAGGCCATGCCCCGGGGGGCGTAGTGCCAATAGTTTCGTTTTTTTTTATTAATTTTATTGCGTTAATTTATAGAGGGCAAAAAGTTTACACTCGTACTGCCTGATTTTTTTCTCAAAGGTTGTTCTAACAGCTGTAAATTCAATTTTAAGTTTGCATTCCTAGGTATATAACCGAACAGCGAAAATTTGAATCGTCATTCTTCGATGCTTTGCGCCACCTGTCGGATTTCTGGAGCTTTTTAATCGCGAATAGCAAAATGTCATCATTAACTCATTTTCGACCAAAATGTTCTATGTCACAAGATAGCACACAGCTGACGATTTGTGCAGGTTTTGATTCTGAGAATTCACAGTGAGATTATCAAACTGATTTGGATCAACCGCGGTAGATAAACAAATGTAAAAATTGAATGTATCCCCGTCACACCATATCGACGCCGTCGTGCTAACTTGACGCACGTCGCTTTTTGACGTTCCGATAAAAACGCGTTTTAATGTTTGACCTTGAATTTACAAAAACGAGAGACCGCAATGTAAACAATAACCAACAAATTGTTTTTGTTTAACCATTTTGTGCATTGTCCTGAAGTTTGGTTGAATTTGGTTGCTGTTACTCGTTCCAGTGTCAAACGCGTTCTGTCCTGAAATCCCTTTGACAAATTGTCGCATTAACATTAATGTTCAGGCTGTGTCAAGATAGCACGACAAGATTGAAACTTCTTTCATATGAAAAGTGGCAAAAATGCACAAAGTTTTTTCGGTTTTTATTGAATATCTCATGATTGAAATCGAATTTTGGGGATCTGTGAAGGTCAAAAGATGAGGCATTGTGAGTCCATTGGAGTAAGCAGGATACACTCAGTTCTGATCAGTCCGTTTCATTTGAAACGGACAGATGAGCTTCCGACTTATCACAACATTGTTTGCGAGTTAATTTATGCAGTAATAAATATTAAACTCAGGATCTGCCTGAACAAAAAAAAACACCTTCTCAACGACTAGAATGTCTAGTTACTGTTACACACGTAGTTCCCCACACAAAAGGTGCATTCCTCCATAAAAATATAAATTAATCGAAAGCACGTCCCAGCAACTGGTTATAGAGTACTGTCAGCCCCCTTCTTCGTTACAGCAGGGCACACTGTTAACGGAGGACTAATAAATAAAATAATCTTCCATAAATCAACTTTCCACCGCAAAACGAGTAATGCTCCTCAATAAAAACAGCTGCCACGATTGTGGTGCAATGTCTTGTACTGCGGGCCTCAATTACGCACTTTGAACAACCTAATGCGATCTGCTCTGCTGCCAGACTAGAACGTGTTCTTACGCTATTGGGGAGTTTCTCGGAAAATCATCCACGCAGCAACTTCTTCCTCCTACGCCCCGTCCCCCTTCCTCTTCCGACACACGTTTAACATTTCATTCAAGTACACGCACCACGCCTCAAGTTTCAAAGGTGTAATCCAATACACCTTGCTTCCCTCGGATACTCTCATTGAGTTGAGTTCGAGCAGGGCTGGTTAGCAGCGCAAGCAGATTTTAATAAACTCATCAACCACTGATCCAAGACCAAGACCATCATCGAGCAGCTTCTCCTTCAGCTGATGCTTCTTGAGGGGAGCTGGATGCGTTACCCACAGCCAGCAGTCTGGTAAGCTGATCAGGCGAAGAAAAGGTGGTGTCTGGCGCATGAAATCTTAAACGGTTTGAGTTTGAGCAGCAACCGATCATACCTGGCACGAGCCACTTTGCGCACTCCCCATTTACCCCATATGGTCTTGCATATGGAGGAAAGAACATCAGACAAGCAAACGCTGATGATGTTTGATGCTCGCGCAATAGTTTTGTGCAGGTGTTGAGTACAGGAAGTGGGATATGTGAACATGGTCTCCGTTTGGTTGGTTGGTTGTGGTTGTGCCCTGAAGGTTGTCTACAACTCGAAGTCCTCTGATAACTTTAACAGAACCCGTGCAGATAAATGTCAGAAGACGACGCCGGACATACAATGTGACTTTGTTCCGTGTCACTTCAATTTCTTCAATTTGATAATCTCGTTGATAATGAATCCTCAAAAAAAAAAAATGGATGGCCCGTGTAAACTATCACGGCCGCTTAAATTGACCAGAGTTGTGAACAATTTCGATTCAAAACTAGCCAATACACGGCTCTCTATTGATTAAATTATGCTCTCTACCCTACAAATACTTTACATAACATGGGAATTTAATACAGTCCAGACTCGATTATCCGAATTTTCAATTATTCGTATAATCGAATAATGACAAAAAAAAAATTTCGTGTTATTTTATTTTTTTATTTTTAACATCAAATTCGAGTTCTGCGATCCCATTTTAGTCAGATTTCCTTTTAAATAACAAGATAGATTTTTGCAATATTTGATCACCGCCATTTTGGCCTGTGCATCATATTGATGGAGGTGTCGACAAATAAATGAATATTTTCAGCTAAATCACTTTGGCATGGTTCAGGGGTCATATTTAATCTCATCAGTCAAAAATAAGACATTAGAATTTTTTTCGAGGCCTTCAGATAATCGAGTCTAGACTGTACCATGGAAATAATGATTGGTCCTACACTCAACCACCAGTGGTTGGTCACTTTTTCGTTTGACACTTTTTTACTTTGTGCCCCGTTGGTTGGTCAAAGTCAAACTAAAAAGTGACGAATTGTCACTTTAACACGGCGCCCACGCACACTATTAAAACAACCGTTTGGTAGTGTGTGTGAACTCCGTGTAAAAGGGACGTCAAACTAAAAAGTGACCCGTTCGTTTGACAACAGTTGGTGTCAAACCATCGGGGTTTGCGTGCATAAAAAATGTAAACATTGAGTTTATCTCCCTCACACCTTATGTAAATGTCCATCGGAGTAAGCAGGATGCACTCAACGTTTACATTTGTTTATCGGATCATACCAAAGAAGGTGCAGAATTCTGCTAAAGTGGATAGGACTTTCGGGCTCGTTCGGTTTTCGAAATGTTTTTGCCTCAGGTGTTTCTGTTTTCACACTTTTTGCATAGTTTTTATTACAGCACTTGGCATTCAAAATCAATAATTTTCATTGATTTGACTTTGTGACGTAAGCGCCATTAAGAAGAAAAGCTCACATCACAACAGTACTGCCCATAATTGAAAATTCGGCTATTATGCCAAATCAAGTATTCCGAGAAAAATGCGTTTTAGTGATTGTCACAAAATCTCCGTTAAGGTAATTTCCCATAAGAGTGGCATGTTAGCCGTTTGGTTTTTCGCATCGGCAGCCAAATCTAAACAATATTTCAGTGAAATTCAAGTTCCAGAAGATGCGTTGGAACCTGGTGCTAATATCTCGTTTTTGCCAAAAGTGGATATTAGCCGTTTTTTCAATGGTGGGCAGAGTAGTAATCCAGCTACGCGAAAAGGCTTGGGCTTAACATAATTTTTGCATAATTTTATGAAATGTTATGTAATATTACACCTTGAAATATGTAGCCTGTCAGTATGGGAAACCTACTTGACCGAAATGTCAAGCTGATGTATGCGTTTATCCTTTGCATTCTTCATCGGTCTGATGGCCGAGCGGGATAAGGCGTCAGTCCTTATTGTTGTAGGTATGAGTCCCGTCGGTTGTAATTTTTGTTTTGTGCACATTCAGTGCGTAATATTTAGTGTCTTTTTTACGAAGGTGATGTACATGCTTTTGCATGCGATTTTACCATCGGATTTTTTTCTGTGCAAAAATCTATCGTAATCAGGTTGTGCTCAAAGGTTTCCACAACATCGCGTTTTTATTGTGACCTCATCAACATAAATATATAACAGAATTAATCCACATATTTGGAACAGTTTAGAGATGTATATTTTGTCTACACAGTAATAAAACTCAAGGTAATATTAATTAAGATCTGTAAATGAGTACATCTTTTATGCCAGAAAAAAATAATTTAACCGCTAAAAATGTGGAAATGAATCGCTATTGGTGTTTTTTTGCAGTTTTCAGACTAAATTGAGGTAACATTTCACATAAGAGCAGTTCTCTACGAAATCGGTCTTTTTTTCTTAAATTTAAATTTTTGTATTTTTTTAATCCGACTGAAACTGTTTTGGTGCCTTCGGTATGCCCAAAGAAGCCATTTTGCATCATTAGTTTGTCCATATAATTTTCCATGCAAATTTGGCAGCTGGCCATCAGTGATGTCAACCATCGCGGCGCTCATTTTTGGTTCGCGGCACATTTTTCGTTTCTGGTGCTTTTCAGTTACGGAATTCGACAAAATGGTGTTCGAAGCATTTGTAGAACTCATCAACAGCAACATTTCTTCAGAACATTGCACAGAAAAAAAAAATCATGGTAATATTACATCTGGGAAGGGGTACATCTTTTATGTCAGAAAAAAGGTGTATTTTTACCTCTGGAAATATGTAATTTTACCACTTTTCTGGAGTAATGTCACTTTTTCAGTCTAAATTGAGGTCTAAATTGACATCATAAAAGAGGTAATATTCAACCTTCAAAAATTACAGCTTCCAAAATTACATTATTTTTTTCTGTGTGTATAGCTGTAAAATTCATACGCAAAAAGTTACAAGAAGATTTCAGACCTCAGGATCAATGGTTCGCGATGGTTTTGTTTGCCTAATTGTTGGTTGTAACTTTTTTTGTATTCATCAAAAATTAACACTATGTTCAGCAAAGTTGTACGATTTGGTATGTTCTACAAGTCCTTCATACACAACTTTGTCAAATTCCGTAACTGAAAAGCACTACAAACAAAAAATGTGCCGCGAACCAAAAATGAGCGTCGCGATGGTTGACATCACTGCTGGCCATACAAAAATGATATGTGAAAATTCAAAAATCTGTATCTTTTGAAGGAATTTTTGATCGATTTGGTGTCTTCGGCAATGTTGTAGGTATGGAATTGGACTACACTGGAAAAAAAATGATACACGGTTATAAAAAAATGGTGATTTTTTATTTAACTTTTTGTCACTAAAACTTAATTTGCAAAAAAAAAACACTATTTTTTATATGTTTTAGAGGACATTAAATGCCAACTTTTCAGAAATTTCCAGGTTGTGCAAAAAATCTTTGAGCGAGTTATGAATTTTTGAATCAATACTGATTTTTTCAAAAAATCGAAAAATTGGTCGCATAAATTTATCAACTTTTTCGATGTAAAATCAAATTTGCAATCAAAAAGTACTTTAGTGAAATTTTGATAAAGTGCACCAAATTTTTAAACCAAGACTAACATTTTAAAAGGGCGTAATATTGAATGTTCGACCCTTTTAAAATGTTAGTCTTGGTTTAAAAAAATTGAAAATATTTTTTTTCGAAAGGATCGGAAAATTTCACGAATGTTTCATATTTTAACATTGAAAATCGGACCATTAGTTGCTGAGATATCGACATTAGAAAATGGTGTGTTATTTGGGTGGGACCCCAGAAAACATCAATTTTCCTGTTTTTAAACCTTTGCATGGCAATATCTCAGCAACTAAGGGTCGTATCAACAAAGTTCAAAAGTGCAAAATATAGAGAATTTTCTCAGCTTTTCAAAAATATTTTTTTCAAAAGTGGGCAAACATGTGCAATAATCTAAAAAAAAAATAAAAAATTCGACTATTTTGAAAAAGTCACCTAAAATGGATTTAACTTGAAGACGGTACACTTTATCAAAATTCCACTAGAGTACTTTTTGATTGCAAATTTGATTTTACATCGAAAAATGAAGTTGAAAATTTTTGCGACCAATTTTTCGATTTTTTGAAAAAAAAATCAGTATTGATTCAAAAATTCATAACTCGCTCAAAGATTTTTTGCACAGCCTGGAAATTTCTGAAAAGTTGGCAGTTGATGTCCTCTAAAACATATCAAAAAATAAAAAAAAGAAATAGTGTTTTTTGCAAATCAAGTTTTAGTGACAAAAAGTTAATTAAAAAATCATCAATTTCTTTTTTTACCTTATATCATTTTTTCCAGTGTAGTCCATATCCAAACCTACAACTTTGCCGAAGACATCAAATCGATCAAAAAAATCCTTCAAAAGATACAGATTTTTGAATTTTCACATATCATTTTTTTATGGCCAGCTACCAAATTTGTATGGAAAATTATATGGACAAACTAATGATGCAAAATGGCTTCTTTGGGCATACCGAAGGCACCAAAACAGTTTCAGTCGGATTAAAAAATACAAAAAAATCGAATGACCTGATTCTGAGAGAACTGCTCATAAAAGAGTTAATTTTACGCCTTCAAAATTGAAACAATTTATTACTGTGTGTTTAACCTTTGTTGTCTTCAATGTTCTTATCAATCATATCTGATTTTGTATTTGGAAACCATTTGCAATATTCAGCATACATATTTTACGAAACAACATAATATTCATGTGAGAACTCAATTCAAAAGCCGGTAATGTTCCGTAAAGGTTTGTTTTCCGATTTTTCCACTGCACGCAAAACTCCATGCAGCTCTGCGGCTGTTTCTCTTCGATATATGTGGCGCAAGGGGGCTACTCTTCAAACACTTTCGATTTTGTTTTTATTTAAAGTCTCAATGTAGGGCGAACCCCGGCAGTTGTATTAATCAATTTGTGCTCGGTCGGCGTATGAAGCACATCTGCCTTTTATGAGGTGTTACTTTATCTCATGTAGATTGGCTTTTATTGGATTTCGATTTCGATATGCAGCATTAAAATATTTTTAATTGCGAGCACGTCGTATCAAAAAACTATTTATAGGAAAGTGGAAAAGAACACTTATCTTGAATTTAAGATGAAAAATAAGCTAAATAGATCTGATTCTTTTGTCAAAAATGTTACGCTTATTCAAACTGAAAAAATGGAGTTGTAAATCTCTTTGAATAATCAACTGTTTACGTTTCAATTGATTTCTATAGCGTGAAACCGTGTTGAGGGGCTCATCATCACCACTGGTGGTGTCCATTTCCCTAGATTGAAATTTTATACAAGGCTGCTAACTGGCTGAATGACTAGCAATCAATGGACTGTGAATGAACTATATTACTGAAAGGCAGTGCAGTCCAAAAGCACACGCGTTCCGATTTCCGTTCCTGCGCGCCGTGGACCATGAAAACCGCACCACCACCACCACCTTATTGCAAATCGGGATATCAATCAACCGATCAAAGTGATTTGGAAAATGCTAATTATGAGAGGGGGCGTTTTACGGCACTGTGCGGCCCCATTAAAGGTGATGCTTTTTACTATTGAAAAGTAATAAACATGTTCAAGGACGTTGAAACATTTCTGGTAAAGAATGGGTGATTAGTTCGTTGGCTTTTGTGTACACCCAAACTAAAATCTTGTGCCATGTAATGTCATTTCCAGAGCGCAACACTTGTTGACAACAATTCTCTCACTCAGTGCGCACTACTCTCATCGTTTTAATGTCACCAATACATCTTCATCTAGCGATGAGATTAAAATGAAATGGAAAGCTCACGTCAACAACAATCTTTGCGATCTAAAAGAGAGACATTAAAAGTGGTAAATTCCCTCTCAAATGGTGACAAATTAGTTTCCATTGTATCTCATTACAAAACTGGATGGTTTTCCTTTCCTCACAATACCACGATCCCCGAAGCGCCCGATGCGCTTCAAATTTAATTGCAATTACTTGGCACTGCGCTGTCCGATGCCATCACGTAACTCTTCTGCCACGGATCAAACTAACGACCTCTCGTACCGGCCTTTTGGAAACACAACCCCTCACTCTCCTTAACAAAACAAAAACTCAACCAAATTGAATCAACCATTTGAAATTTGAACCGAATTGCTGCTGCTGCTGCTGCTGCGCGATCGTAACGCTCAATTATGTTCCATTTTTTTTTTTTTTTTTCATCTGCTACACTTCTTCACTTTTGAGTTAACTCAGGAGTGAAATATAAGCATTATTGCCAAAAAAAAACTTTCGCTGGCCGGCTGTGCGGAGCCAATCACTGGTGAAAGTACCCACGCGGAAGAGTATGAAGTTGTGTGTGTGTGTCATTATCAAAAATCCACCGCAGGCCAGCACAGTGCGGCGGAGGTGGCGGTTTTTCGCGGTCATCTGCATCTGGATCGTGGCCCGGCCACGAACGATATCGGCAAAGCGGTGACTTGCTTCTTTTGGTTAACCTCAAAGTCCGTGGTTGAAATTTTACATTATTACATTGTTATCGAAAAAAAATATGCTAAAAGCAAAGCAATCCACTTTAACGACCCCCGGGTCTTTTCTGGGCTCTGTTGCAAGTTTATGCTCATTTCTAGGCGTCCGAAGGTTATGTGTAGGCTTAGTGATTTTTCACGCTCGAAAATTGAAAATTTCACGGGGACCTCAATTTCAAAACACCAAATTTCACGCAAATTTCGCGGAACGTGAAAAATGTTAAAATAACTCCGAAAATCTTATGTTTAAATCACAGAAACTGCTTTTTATGCTTCATTATATATTATTTGAATAAACTAAAAACAATTTTAATAATTTTGAACCTGACAAAAAAAAACATCTCCTAATTTTCCAAAAAGATTCCACCTGGTTCATGGGTGGGCTCTATATAAAATATATATTTTAAAACAAAGTGTAGGGCGTGCGTATTCTCACTTATTGAACTGTTTTTTTTTTAATATTCGACTAGTATAATACCTTAAAAGTTTTCGCTGAATTGCTTCATTTTATTGAATTTTATATCATAGCAAGATTTTACAATCTTTTCCAGCCGCAATGGATTGAATAATTTGTATTATAAAAAAATCAAAGGTTTTCATCACCCTATTGAAAAATTTAAATTTTAAAAAATTAAGCAAAATTAATATATTTGTAACGAAATCGAAATTTTTATTCAAAATGAAAACAAAAACAAAAAAAGTAGTATTGTTTGACTTTCACTGGAATCATCCACCCAAATAATGAAATATCGTAAAAATAAACAGGATCTGATTTTTTAAAATTGATTTCAAATAAGCATAAGCATAAGCATAAGCATAGGTGCCCACCCGCAGTTGCTACTCCAAATATAAAAAATACCCTTCATTTTAATTTGAATAAAACAAAGCCTGATTCTTTTAATTTCTTATGAAACTATACCTTTAAAATAAAACAGCAGGTAAATTTTTATTACAGCAAACGAAAATATTACTAAACTAAGTTAGTTTCTAAAACAAACTGAAAAATTTGAGCAATTCATCAAATGGTTCATATCAAGCTTTTCAATTGTAAACAAAAAATAATAATTAAATAGTCTGTATGGATGAAATATTTATTATGTCGTTATTTTGAAAAAAAATATATATATTTGCAAAAATTGATAAATGTCACGAATTCACGCAGTCCACGAAATCATCTAAAATCACTAACCCTATGTTTGTAATTAAACAAAGGTAATTCTACAGCTTTTCATAAGATTAATTTTACTTTTATTTGAGTTTGATAAATCATTTTGAGAAAAATCGTTACAGTTTCACCCAAACATAAAATTTCACGGGATTTCACAGAAAAAAAGCCAAACTTCACGAATTTCACGCTGTCCGTGAAATCGTGAAATTTCACTATCCCTAGTTATGTGTGGTGAGTCACCCAAAATCTCTTTTACGCAAATGGACCGACGTTTTACTTCCCCATCCGATAGAAGGCCAGGAGGATAAGGCGGGAATCGAACCCACCGCCCCATAGAAACTTAGGGATCGGCAGCCGAAGCCGCTGACCACCGCGCCACGAAGCCCAAAAAAAAAGTTATATTTTGCAATGTTTTTTTTTTTAATTCGATCTTTTGTCATTTCGACGTTTTGTCCATTCGACCTTTTGTCCACTTTCGACCTTTTGTACATTCGACCTTTTGGCATTCGACGAGGGGAATGTCACTCCGCGATAACACACTAAAACGCACAAAAACGAGCTCGAAAATCCTTAACGCTACTCATCGTGCCGAGTTTTCACATAACGCCACCCTAAAGCAAGTTATCGCAAGTTATCGCGCGTTAAAGCGAGTTAAAGCGGTCAGCGTCTGCTCGATTTTTGAACTGAAAGAATCGAACTTGCAACCTTGCCGTCTCAAATCGAGTAGTTTTTGGCAACTCTTTTTTTTGTTTTGATTCTGTTCCTGCAGTTTTCGTGAAAAAATAAACAGAGCAATCTGTGAAATTTATTTTTGCTTATACGCTCGAAAAAGTGTACGTACTCCTGAGCGAACGGTTCCAGCCCACTCGGTGGCGAAATCGTTGGAATTTTTTGTCGCTCTGCTGTTGGTCCCCACGGTGCAGGTGGCGCGTACGACGTGAGGAACTTGTATCGAGGCCGAAGCGGGTTGATATCGAGGAGATGATGGGAAAAGAAGCTGCGCCGAAATCGCGTGACTAAGGATAAGCCGATCGAGGAGAAGAACGTAAGAATCGGTTGATCATCATGGTCCGTTTCTGCATCCGCTGCACGATGTCGGGAACAAAAGTGGTGCCCCCGACCGGTGCTTCCTGCCGAAGGCTCACATCCACCTGGACCGGCCACACCAAGGACAATTCCGACATCCGGTGGTTCCCCAAATTAGCCCTTCTTCTACTGTCCTGCAGCCCGGATCAATATCTGCTTGTGAAACTCAAGCCACCAGCCGGCCATGCGGAACGTAAGAATTAAAAATTGCGGCGAAAAGTTCGTGTCGGCCGAGTACGATCGCTACCTCAAGCTCTCGGACACCGAAAAGGGCGACGTCGCGTCACGCTTTAGCTCACGGAAGATTCAGTTTTGCGTCGTTTTCTGTTACAACAAGCAGCACGGGAGGAAGCGTGGCGGGAACGTCCGTCTTGAAGATCATTTGCATGAGTAGATTGAACTAACCTCAAATTTTGTTCTCTTACAGTGGGACACCCGCAGTGGTGAAATCGTTCAGAATTACGACCAACATCTGGGTACCGCCATGATCACCTTCGTCGATGAAAACAGACGCTTCGTGACGACCTCCGACGACAAAAGCTTGTGCGTCTAGGAGTGGGACATTCCGGAGGACATGAAGAACATCGCCGATCCAACGATACACCCGCAGTCAACCTATTCTCGAAGAGGCATGCGGTTATGCGTGTAATTGGACTTTTCCCGTGGCATGAGCAACCTCCTGGACCTCCTGTCTAGCGATTGTGCGAAACAGGCAACATCTGTTAAACGGCATGTACGAGCAGCTGAGTGTCTTCGTAAGTCGGTCGGTGGTCGCCCGCCTGAAAGGGAATGTCTTCGAAGGCACCGCCAGCTGCAGGCCATCAAGAAATGGTGGAAGAGGCGCATTAGGCCAAGAACATCAACATTCCGGTTGAGCTGAAGGTTGGCGGTGGACAAGGCTGGACGTGGTACCGGAGGTGTTCAACAAGAGCAGTAACTCCAAGTTTGAGGTTCCCTGGTCACTGGCCACGTAGTCACCCATCAAAGAGACCATTCGGGGCAGCAAAATTACCGATTAAGACCGGCGCAAGCAAGACAAATCATCGACTTCCCGGGACGAGTTCACCTGATTCCTCCGCACCTGAACCACCGCGGCCATTTACTGGCTCGTTGCATTTTTGTTGTAAAGGGAATTGAAATATACAAACGCATTTTTTAAAAGTGTGTTTAGTTTTCTTCAGCGGAGGATTTATTTATTAGAACAAAACGCATCACTTTACAATTTCACAGTCGCTGCTGCAATAGAATAACTTTTCGCAATAGTTTTGCATCTCAATGAAAATTTACCTACGTTGCACTCGCACTAGTCCGGATGGTCGCACACTACCGATGCTACTTCTTCTACTTGCGCTGCGGCGTGTTGTCCGCGGCTTTCTTCTGCGCAAACTGTCGTTTCCGCAACAGCCTATGGAATTACGGGCGCTTCTTTGATGCACCAGATGTTGCCGTTGCGGTTTTCCGAGCTGGCCTGGTTGCCCAAATCCATTGTCGTTCGTTTTTTGTCTACGGCCAGCCGCTCCGTCGTTTTGTTCATCTACATTGCGGGTTCGATCACTTTGCCTCCCTGGACGACATGAAGGAATTGTCGTCATCCGGCTGTAACAGCTGGCGAAACGATTTTGCTCGCTCGCTGTCCATCGTGCAAGGCTCCAAAATCACCGAAGTAAGTTCCGCAAGTTGGAACGTACTTTCCGCCGGTGGCCTCTTCTGTTGGCAAATGACCAGGTTCTGCAGATGAATGGTCGTCAAGAATTCGGTCACACGCAAATGATCTCAGACGGGTGTACGGCAAGAAGGGTTTCTGAGCTGGAACCCGTGGCAAGCGCTGGAAACGGTTCCGGCGGGTGATCTCTGCTTCACACTTTGTTTTTAGAGAAAAACAAACTGCTCGAATGATTTGACAACGAGAATTGTCATTTGCTCTTGACAGTTCTCGCTGTCAAAAAAATCGAGCAGTCTGATGCGTGAACGCAAGAAAAGGTAAACCAAAAAGCGAGTTATCGCGGTTAACGCGAGTTAAAGCAAGTTAAAGCGGAGCAGCAAAAGTTAGCGCTGCAAAGGTTTGAAAGGGGAGCTTTATCGCACGGTGAACGCAGGAGTGACGTCCCCCTCGGCATTCGACCTTTTGGCATTCGACCTTATGTCTTTCGACCTTAAATTAGTCATTCTCCGCCAACTCCGCACAAAAGACGTGCTTTTCTATAATTTGAAGACTGAAATGGTGATGATATTGTTTCAAATTAACTTGATTTGATGACGCATCAAAATATCGAAAAAAAAAATCTTTTATGCAATACAAAAATATTTCCAAAAACTCCACAATTTTTCGTTGTTTAACTGTAAAAATGTACTTTTAGAATCGGCAGTCAAGGGTCCTGATTTTCGGTTCAAAGATCACTGTTCGCCGGACGAATCTTTGTCGACTGCACAGAAAAAAAATGATGGTAATATTCATCAGGAAATGGTGACAGATTTTGTGACAAAATAAATGATAAATTTTACCCCAGAAAATGATGAATTTTCATCAGGTTCACATTTTTACACATTTTTTATGTAATATTACACAAATAAAGAGGTAATATTCAACCTACCAAATTTTCAACATTCCAAAATTCAACTTTTTTTTCTGTGTGGAATGCGCAACCATCCGTGAGCGAACACGACTCGCTAGCTGCCAGCGGCTTAGTCAAGCGCTTCACCCAGCGATACAAATACTTCGTAAATTTCTTTGCCATCGCGACGACGCGTCGACCCGAGTCACAAGCGAATATGCTCAGAGAGGAGAGAATCTAACGAAGTACCAGCGAGGCGCTCATTTGGCCTACACTACCTTAGTCTGCTGTCAATTTGAATTGAGCATGGTGAAAATTGCTGTCAAATGTATGTTTAATGTAGTGTTATCAACAAAAATACATTTTTTTTATGGCATTGATTTAAGCAGTTTAATAAATAATCAATATCAAGCCGATCGCAGACTATTTTGAGTCAGCTTTGAGCGACGAAGCGCAATCAGTCTCTTTGAGCCGTTCGCTGCACGAGTCGCTTTGAGCGAGAACCGAGAAAGAAAGCAAAATAGAGCGTATTCTGTTCGCGAGTAAATGAGTCTATTTTGAGCAAAAGCGTCCTGAGCCCTTTGTAAATTTTTATGTACAACGGTAGAAAACATGATTTAAAACCATTTTTGATCACTTTTTTTTTATTTTAATGCAAAAGGATAAATTGACAAGACAACATTTATTAGATGAATCAACTATGGTGCGCTTGGAACGAGCTGTCAAGTAAGACCTTTTTTGTCAAGCAGGGCCGCGAAGTTATGTTTGTAAAATTGGTTCACACAGAAAAAAATAATGTAAATTTGGAAGCTGTAATTTTTGAATGTTGAATGTTACCTCTTTTATGATGTAATTTTTTCTCAATTTAGAATGAAAAAGTGACATTACACCAGAAAAGTGGTAAAATTACACATTTTCGGAGGTAAAATTACACCTTTTTTCTGACATAAAAGATGTACCCCTTCCCAGATATAATATTACCATGATTTTTTTTTCTGTGCAGCAATCCATTTTTAATCCTTTGCGCAGGGTCATTGTACTCAAAAAAATAAACTTTATCGATGTGAACAATAATATCACAAATCTAAGCTTAATTTTAGGACTCAACCCTTTTCTTCAATTAAAGTAAATCTTTCCCAGTTCCTGAGGGAAACACCCTTGAAGAGTATCGGGGCTGGCATTTACAAAGCGGATTCAGTGGCAGTTTCTTATTCAACTTAATGTTAACATGTTAAGGTTAATGTTAATGTCGAGTTTGTGACGATACACTACCTTCCGTTTACTAAGCAATCGATTCCAGAAGGGAAAAGATCACCAGTTGTGTTGGTCCGAGCCGGGATTTTAACCCCGATCTACCGCTTACGAGGCGGAAGCGTTACCACTGGGCTACGTGGCTCGGTCACAATTAGCTAAGAGGATATAATTTCATTTAGATTTATTTTTTTTTTTCATTTTAAAATTTCGTATTTTTGTAACATTGCTGAATTACAAATTACAATTACAGAAAAATGGATGTTCATACACATAAGGGGTTTGCTTATAACCATCACAAATTATTGTTCGTTTCTCTCAAAGGTACAAAGGTACTCGAAGGTTCGAGGCTGATTTCCCAAGAACAATTTTTAAACCAACTAGCCACCACCTAGTTTTATTGAGGTTTTATGGCGGCACCTTGATTGCTTTATAGCAAGAGCTAATTAATGGGTTCAAACAAGGTTTTATGCGTCGGACATAAAACCTGGTGAAAATAATAGAGGATTTGCAGCAAAGCTAAAAGATAGTAATTTGAACTATTTGGCAAGAAAGTCTGTCAAAAATCAATAAAAATTGTTGAATATACGTTAACACATCTGTTATCAACTATATAACTGTTTATTTCCTTGATATATACGGGGAAACTATTTTTTTCGTGTTCCAAAACATGTTTTTTGAAGAAAAAGGTCACAAATTTTTGCGCGCCCAAAAATTGATGTTCATTATTTTAAAGCAAAAAAATTTTCTCGTCTTTTGCAACCAGTTTCATTTTGATTGATGCAGGGAATCATGAGAAATAAGCGATTTTGTTCTTCAATCCAGCAGAAAGGAATACGATTTTTGGCAAGTAACCTCATTTTGGCGCCACCTACATTTGAAACACAGTCGCGCTGCAAAACCTCAATAGCCGTTTTAATAAAGGATTGCATGCTTCATTAAAACCAAGGGTGTTGTAGCTGTCAAGTGCCATTAGGCATGCAGAAAGCCCACTTAAAACCAAAAGCTCCTAAAAGAGTATTTAACGCAGCCAAATAGCAATGCTTAAATATGGCGCAAAACGCGTAGTCTGATTGAATATGATTGACCGTCATCTTGACATTTGATTAAAATTCTATGAAAACATTTTTTGCGAAAAAAACGCGAATAAAAAAATTTAATTAAAAACTGTTATTCCGGAACAAATATTTTTGATCAAGCGAGTTGATTTTTTGGTTCTAGCTCCCCCACATTTGTAGATAAAATTTCAACCGCAGCTGAATTTGAGCCAACCAATACAAGGAATAAGCTTTGAAATTATTTTAATAACCTCAATATCTATCATATCATCATCGCGATTTTTAACAACCCTCTCCATTATTTCGTTTGATAAGACGAAGACTTTTTTTGCCATAATAAAATCTGATTGTCATAAGACGCATGAAGACGTATGAAATGCCTTTTTCCGCTAACTCTTATCAAGGTTTTAACAAAGGTTTAATCAAGGTTTTAAGTAGGTTGTTAGGATTTAGTTGTAAAGCCTTGAACTCCTATGTGGGTTTTATAAATAGGCCGTAACAATCTTTTGAGGAGGTCCTTTTGGGTTTTAATGTTGGTTTTGGCTGATAGGTTCGAATCCCGCGGCGGGCGCTCTAAAATTCTTTGTGTAAATATGGGTATTCGGCGCCGTCGCTCCGTGCCATACTTTCATACACTTATGAGCCCAGGGCGGCGAAGTCCTTGTAGATAAAAGGAAGACACTAGTGGTTGGTACTAGCAATGGTGGCCGACAGCTATAAAGTCAACTTCGTTTTTTGGCTGATAGGTTTTATAGCGATTGTGACAGCTTTGATAAAGCCTAAAATGTTACTTGGGTTGCCACGTGTACTTTGAGCAGTCCGGCCAATGGGTAATTCTCTACCAACTCACACAAAATCGGGAAAAGTTGCCCTGACCCCTCTTCGATTTGCGTGAAACTTTGTTCCAAGGGGTAACTTTTGTCCCTGGTCACGAATCCGAGGTCCGTTTTTTGATATCTCGTGACGGAAAAGCGGTACGACCCCTACTATTTTTGAATATGCGAAAAAAGAGGGGCTTTTCAATAATTTGCAGCCTGAAACGGTGGTTAGATAGAGATTTGGTGCCAAAGGGACTTTTAAGTAAATTTGGACGCCCGATTTGATGGCGTACTCAGAATTCCAAAAAAACGTATTTTTCGTCGAAAAAAAACACTATGAAAGTTTTTTTTTAAACTCTGCCATTTTCCGTAACTCAACTGTTAAAATTTTTGGAACATGTCATTTTAGGGAAAATTTTATGTTCTTTCGAAACTACATTGACCCAGAAGGGTAATTATTTCATTTAGAACAAAATTTTTCATTTTAAAATTTCGTGTTTTTTCTAACTTTGCAGGGTTATTTTTAAGAGTGTAACAATGTTGTAGAGCAGACAATTACAAAAAAATGAGATATAAACATAAGGAGTTTGCTTATAACCATCATGATTAATCGCGATTTTACAAAAAAAAGTTGCTTTTTGCGTTTCTCTTTATTTCGTCATCCGTGTCTGTCGCGGGTGACCATGAACGGCCATGATCAACGAAGACCTCAGAATCGTGATCAGGGACAAAAGTTACCCCTTAGGACAATGTTTCAAGCAAATCGAAGAGGGGTTAGGGCAACTGCTGTGTGAGTTGGCGGAGAATTACCGTAATATAATTTTAAAAAAAAAGCAAAGATTTTTGTCGTTTTTGTAAATATTTTTTTAATTGAAAAGAATTGTTTTTCTTTGATTACATTTTCAAAATAGTAGTTTATGCAACAAGTTGTAAAAAGAGGATTTTTCAGCATGAGTCGTACATTTATCTAACGAGGTTCACCGAGTTGGATAAATACGACGAGTGCTGAAAAAATCAAGTTTTGCAACAAGTTCCATACAACATTTTTTGCAATTCCGAAAAACATTTATTGAGTGAAATTGTAAGTCAAATTTTCATGTATTTTGTCAATAAATCTTTTAAATCAAAAAAATGTTGAAAAGTGTTACTTTTCGAAACTAGTGCTAAAAAGTTCAACTTTTCAGCACCCATTTCAGTGCTGAAAAGTAGATCTTTTCAGCATTTATTTTGAAAAGTGTTGCTATTCGATTCTGTTATTCTTGGTACAGAAAAGTAGGCTATTTCGTCGTTCAAGAATGACAGGAAAAGTAAGTAGTTTCACGACGGAATTGCAAAAAGATCATTTCAAATCTAAACAGCTCGAAAATCCAAACTAACTTATTTTACTATCACTTCAAATCAGCAAAAGAAACAAAACTTTTCCGTGAAAGTGGCCACTACTCCTGCGCTGCTGACCAGATCGATCGTGGCGAGCACAATTTTCTCCGCCGATAGTCTAGTGCAGATAACAGCACCCGCCAGGCCATTATGGTGTTTTCGTTTTCGCTTTTTGGGATTAATTTGTTTGCCATAAAGTTTGAGAGTTTGTTGTTGTTGTTTTTCGCACCGTTTTTCCAAACCAACTTTTTTTTTCTTTGGCCAACGCGCGCGCAATATGATCGCATTTCTAAAATTAAACTCCCTCCACAAACACACACGTGAAAATCATCGAATCGACGCGTTAAAGTTATATGCGCCTGGCGGAATATGGCCGTTCCGTGGCCACATGTTGCACCACCATCAGCCAAACCAGCCAGCTAGCCAAATGCGGAAGGTTACCGTCCGTCCATCCATCCGGCCATAATTATAGTCTTCATCAATGGTGCTGCTGCTGATTGCGCGGACAATTTTGCACAGCCAGGCCGAAAATTGCATCACAACTGCAGTGCAACGAATCGCAAAACTTTAAAAAAAAAATATTATGATGGTACATTGAGGGTTAATTTGCTAACGCAAAGTTCAGTGGCAAAGTGTGTGCTGTATTGTGTACAAAATGCGCGAATCGAAACATGGCCCCATCCCAAAAAATGTTGGTTCTAATTTTAGAGACCCCGCCGAGCGCGTAGATAAATTCCCATAAATTAGTGTAAAACCTAGTTTGCGAGATGCCTGCAAGAAGACTGCAGCAAGATCGCTTCTTTCTCTGCATACAACAAAAGTAGAACGTTAAAATGGAGCAAAACGAAATGCAAGTAAAAAAGAAGAAAAAAAAGGCGGCTAAATTAAACGCAATCAAGATCGTGACATTCGACCAAAGGAATGCATAACCGAGAGTCCATCTGATCGTGGCAGCCAGCATCAGCGACAACAACGACGACGATGAGGAGAGAGAGAATTAGAGCCAGTGAGATCAACAATACTTAATCATGGAGGGAAATTCAAGACGAAGTACTCTTTGGAGGATTGAAAAAGTTGGAACAGATTTAAAAATGTTTAAAAAATAATCCTAGGACAAATTGGTCCAAACAACAATTAAATACACAATTTTTATTGCTAGATTCTCTTTACATTTTTTAATGTTCAAAAACCACAATTAAAAGAATAAGCTTATTATACATGTTTAAAAAATATTCAAGTGCACATAACTTTTGAAAGGATGGCCAGATTTTTAATCTTATTGGCTTATCGGAAGGTTATGGGTAAAATTATGGGACCCCAAGATGGATGTAATGACCCGAGCATGGGTAAATAACAAGGGAAATGAAAAATAATACCATTCCATGGTATCAAACCCAAGTTTTGGTATTCATGAGCCCTTGGAAAAATGTCTCAAGTGCAAGTTAATACCAATCTGTGGTATCATACCAAATTATGGTATTGTTTTGTTATTGATTTTTGGAATTATTAATTTGAGGAAAATTACAAAATGTTGACCCAAGAGCATGTCATTTAACAATATGAAAGGGAAATCTACTGCAAATTAAGGCCTTCTACTTTATACTAGTCATAAAATGTTATTAAACCCAGAGTTTTTTTTTTTTTTTGCAAAAAGGTCCTATAAACATATTTTATAGGACCCTTAAAAAACTCTAGAAATGTTGTATTCAACTCGCTCCAAAACAAAATTTTTTAGCACGCGTAGTATTTATCCAACTCGGTAAACCTCATTGAAAAAATGCACAACTCACGTTGAAAGATTCTTCTTGCTGCATAATCTACCAGTTTGTAACTCTGTTGGAAAACTTATAACCTTTCCGTCATTCTCGAATGAGGATACGGAATACTTCTCTTAACCAAAAATAACAAAATCAAAGAGTTCTGTCAAACCGAACTTTTCAGCACATGTTTCATTAAGTGATGCTTATTAAGATTGTTTTGATGTTTGACACGGCAAATCGGGGGGATGGCAACCCTATTCCAACCAAAGCAAACTGACAACAGTCGATATTAGTACGGTTGTCAAATGAGAGCCCACAACAAAAGCAATAGCTGTCAAATGGTAGCCCATAACAAATCATTGTTTGGGTTGTTGATTTTCAAATTTCCCGCAATTCAAATGATAAATACCTGAAAAAACACGTGAATTGTGTTGCTGATGGCCAGTATTGGGCTGAAAATTCATATCGAAAAAAGTGATTTTTCTGTTTACCTTTTTTTGCTTTTTTTCTTTTGGTCGATCAAACAGTGCGCCCGTACACTGTGAATCGGCATTACATTTTTTTTAGTTTGGTTTTACACATTTCCATGGGACTTTTGACTTTAACCAAGATAACACACTTCGTGTTACCAAAGTAATATGAATAATACTGATTCACAGTATTTGTAATCTGAACTTCCAAGATGGCGGCTTCTTCGCTACCCCCTGCGGCAAATAGTGGATTGCCGATACACATTTGTTTATAATTCGAAGATGTAAACAAAAAAATGTGAAGGAAAAATAATCAACAAATCAAGCTGCTTATTTATAATCTATTTTAAACATTTTTGTTTCAGTCATTTGGATGAAAAAAAAAAGTTTCACAATAGTTTTTTTTACAGCGGACATGGACAGTTAAGTCAGTTTTTGTTTGAAAAGTATTACTTTTACTGGTGAAATAGCAAGAGAATGTCCAAATAAAGGCCTTAAAAATAGCAGGGTCGGCAGAAAAGTTGCATTTTGCATTCTATTGACAAATTATCACAAAAGTGTTCCGAATTTGTGGGTGTTCCGAATATGTGGGATGACTGTAATTTCATTTTCTATTTTTCAAGAAAGATTTTTTTAAATAACAAATTTAATTTATATCTGGATTTTTTAAAAGGTCAGCAACAATTGTCCACGAGGGGGGGGGGGGGGTTTAAGATTCCCAAAAAAGTGTCCACGTGGTTTGTGGATGGTCCCATACCCCTGACTCAAGGTTTTTAAGAACACCTTAAAAGCAAACATTGAAAAAAAATATGTTTTGAAGTTTTCACGCAAACAAAACCATTATAATATGGGAAAATGTAAAAGTCTCCCTACATTTTCAAAGTTGTACAGTATAGCCCAGGGGTGCTCAAAGTTTATGGAGGCCGGGTCAAATTTGAAGCTCAAATGAGCTTGCGGGGCAATTTTACAAAAAAAAGTTATTAAAAAATAAATAACGTGATTTTAATTTAAAAGATTTCATTTCTGTTATTCAAAAAAACGTCAATTCAAAATAATAGAAACCACAAAATAACGGTTTTTTGTTGGTTTGTTGATTTTATTGTTTCAGGTATTTGAAAAAAAAAAAAGTTTTAAGCTGAATGTACTTGTGCTTAAAAAAATTAAAGTTTTGTTATATTTCGATAATGGTGACATAACATGTTTAACAATTATTATAGGCGTTATTTTATCTATAAGTTAAGTGTGGCTAATGGCAGGCCAAGGGTGCACATGATACTGATGATACTCGTCGGTTGACACACCTAGGCGAGGAACATCCCGGAAAGAGCCCAACTACATCCGTAGTGCTGTTTGGACAAAACAGCATGGCTCTGGTTCCTTGCAAGTGTCCTATTTTCTTACCTCCACGTTGGCTTGGTTTAGTCATCATGATGACAAGGTGTAACCTAGCTGGTGGCCTGTGGAAACGACTCGTAAACCTTTGACCAGCGAGGGTCAGAGTAGAGACGGCTAGAAGAAAGGGGCGCGTCAATGTGGGAAAGGGAAGTAATTTGTGATTGTAGACGGTATTGTTTTGATTCGCAGTATGTTGAGTCAACTGCTGTGGATGTACCTGAGCATCGCAGAACGGGGTTTCTCTTTTTTTCCATTTCAGCTAACAGCTATCTTCTGTTTATTTTGTTTCACTGTTTTTCTAAAACGGCTTCTGTTTACTATCCTCCATTTGATTTCGATTTTACGTATTTGATTCTCTTATTTCCCAACGCTTTTCCACTCTATTTTACCAATTGATGCTGCTGTAACAAACTATCTGCTTTCCCTTAATTTAGCAGCGATGTCAATTTTGTTTATCATGTGCCTTTTCTTTATGTATCTATTTGAATAATTTCTCATCTTCCCTGTAAATGTTCCATCATAACAATAATCTAAGCTTGTTTGTTACCTCTTTTTATTAACTATTGTTAATTTCTATATCTACTTCATAAATTACTATATTCCTTTTACTATTGATTCTTTACAAAGTATGTTTCCTTCACTCCTTCATTGTTTTGAAACTTCACCTTTTTCTTAAGCAAGTGAGGTTCGAGCCCTCACTCAATTTATGGAATGATTAAAGGATTAACACAAATATTACTATTGTACTTATGAAAAACATTTCTAAAATGCTTAGGACCAAAATATTGTAACACAGCACCGCGACAAAAGAAATAGCAACAGATAAACACGACTCAACAATAGGGAAGATTTCAGCAGAAAACAATACACAGTAAATAACAATTAGTTTTTGAATTCATACTGAAAATGAAACAGTTTTTGCTTTAATGAAAGTTGATAGGCACACTATACATGGTTAGGCGCTTATACTTACATCAAACCCTACGTAATGTACCACCCCCGGCCGAGTTAAAATGCGTAACCGGAAAAGAAGGTGTGCATGCCTGGCACGAACACTCAAAGCGTGTTCTAGCGTGCTGCTCGTACTGACTCAGAGCAAGGGTGAGATGTAGGTGTAAGGGCAGTGCGTGTTCGTCGGGAACCTAGTGCATAAGATCGGTCAAGGCCCGTTCTTACACTGAAAATTGCGAATTGCGAATTGCGAAGTTAAGTGTGGCTAATGAAAAATCGTTGAGAGCCAGAATTTCAACATTTATTGCATCGAAAATTCACTAAATTTCAAATTATTTTTGATAAAACTCAAACATGCTCGAATGATTCTAAATGCAAAGGAATGCACATTTAATTAATTTCAGCACTTAAATTTCATTTTTTTAGTTTTGAAGTTTTTTGAAAATATATTTTTGCTCCTGAGTTCAAATCCCGTAGGAATTGCAATGTAAGTTTGAGAGTCAGTTCATAAAATGGTCATTATGACTTGCTAATTAATAAAGAAAACTTATTTTTATGCAACTATTGCAGGATTCTACCTAAGTCAAACTTGAACGTTTTTTAAATATTTCCAAAAATGTTTGATGAAAGTTTTGACGATATTTTCTAGTTTCACTCATATTGAAACGTGTGAAATTGTTTTAATTATAAAATTTTTTGAACTAATTATTTGTATCCTAGGGTGGGGATCAAAATATTGATAAAACATCAAAAATAAAAAAGATTAGCATATAAAAGTTAAAATAAAACCTTAATTTTAAAAAAGGATAAAATCACTTTACAAGTAGTCAACGGGCCATTTATCATGATCATTCAAAATGGGTCCGCGGGCCACAAAATATCACCTCGCGGGCCACGTGTGGCCCGCGGGCCATACTTTGGTCACCCCTAATATAGCCCATGAAAAAATGCGACATGTGCATTTTTTTTACAGAAAAGTGGTTCTATCCGATTTTTTTTTACAGACTGATTTTTTATGTATCTATCATGCATGGTGTTAGTTTAGTATGTTGTGAAGTTATTCTCATAACAGTTTTTTGCAGTTCGCCAAAATTGGCTACAATAATTGATGTATTTTTGATACAAAATTTACCTTAATTTCATCTCTTCAATTTCAAAAACGGAACAGTTAAAAATATCCAAACCTATGCCAAAGGCATCGTTAGAAGTCCCTCTTAAATACGCCCAATCGAAATATATATTAAAATATATATAATTTTGATAGAATTAGTAATTTTAAAGAAAAATGCCATTACCATCTTCAGTGATTCGGTCTAAATAAATTAATTGCTTAAAACCTATATCAATAGCTCTAAAGGGTCTATACTGTTAAAAGTCATATCAGGGCATCTGTTAGAGTCAATTACCATCATTTGTTGCATTATTTTTTTCCCTTGAATCATTCCAGGCTCCTAAAACTCTTAAAAATTAAAGCATTTTCAGAATCGGGATATTTTCAAAAAGTTCACTGTTTTAGTATAACTGGGTAATAAAATGCGAAAAAATTCGGTCCAAATAATTGTTACACGTCTCAAAAACAGTAACCTTGAAGGCTGTTTACTTTTTAATCTGTGGGACCATCCATAAACCACGTGGACACTTTTTTAGGAATCTGTTACTAGTTCAAATATTTATGGATAAACTTAAACATGCTAAAATGATTCTAAAAAAATATTTTTTTGCCTCTTGATTTTTCTGGCCGAAAAAAAACATTTAAAAATATTTGTGCTCACACCAATTTTTTTACTGAAATTCAGTAAAGTTTTACTGAATTTTCATCTAATTTAGATTTTACTTTTTTACTTATTTTCATCTAATTTAGATTTTACTGAATTCTCAGTTAACTGATATTTGTCACTTTGACAGATGATTTACTGAAATTTCAGTAAAATGGTTGTCAAAACAACTGAAATTTCAGCAAAAGAAACGTCAAATTATTTTGCTGAAAATTCAGTAATTTTCTTGTGGCAGTAATCATCTATAAATTTATTAAAATATTCTTGTTTCTATATTCTAACGTCTCTTTCCGATCTTAAAATTTGTTAAAAAGATTAATTGCGTTTCTTAAAACAATTTACATTACTCAACCCTATGTTGTCCGAGGGGTTTAGTCTTGACTATCACTCTATGACTCTCTGCCGCTCAACGGGCCAGCTGATTTTCTTTCTTTGTAAGACGCCTGGGACCAATCAAGTTGGGTGAAAAATACGAAGCAAAAAAACGTGAGCATTCTACAAAAGAAAACGAAAGCAACTTCGAACGATGCTTCGGCTGCATTGGGAGAGTAGCATTTCCTGCTTGATTAATTCGTGGAAATCATCTGTGGTGGCAAATAATTGTCCGTTCACTGAGTTTATACTGATTATCTCTAATCCAAATCTAATCAGTTTTATTTTATTACCAGCGATTGACAATTGTTGAGATAATTGTAGTTTGGAAGCAATCAGTAGTCTTGATTAAGGCCAAATTTGAAGAATTTCGATTCAGATAAAGTAAATGAATGTACTAAAATCAAGCTGATCCAACTGCAAGGACAACTTTCCAATATTCAAAACAAATCGTCGCCGTCGTGCTAACTTATCGTACGTGCATTTTGGGTCAAATTGAGTAAAGAACGCCATTTTGTGCAGCTCACAATGCTTCACCTTTTGACCTTCACAGATCCCCAAAATTCGATTTCAATCCTGAGATATTCAACGAATTCCGAAAAAACTCCGTGCATTTTTGTCACTTTACATATGACAGTAGTTTCAATCTTGTCGTGCTATCTTGTTACTCCCTGAAAATTGATGTACGTGCGACAATTGGCCAAAGGGATTTAAGGTCAGAACGCGTTTGCACGGAGAAAAAAGAGTTCTCAAAATCGTGAACAAGCGTTCGTGAAATTGGGAACCACGAACGAAGTGTTCAAATTTCATGGTACGTTTTTCAAAATCGTACCATGGAATTTGAACACTTTGTTCGTGGTTCTGAATTTCATGAACGCTTGTTCACGATTTTGGGAACTCTTTTTTCTCCGTGTGACGCACGTACAAATAGACTACCGTAAACATTTGTAATTATAACTCAGGACTCCAGCAACCAACTTCGACCAAACTTCGGGATAATGCACATAATGGTCAACCAAACAAAACGTGTTTGTTATTGTTTACATTGCGTGCTTTCGTTTTTGTTTATTCAAGGTCAAACATTAAAACGCGTTTTTCTCGGAACGTCGAAATGCCGGATGCACGACGACGTCGAAATGTAGACCTGTGATTCCTCACAGAGTACAATTTTCTCTCACCTAATTGCGAAAATTATTGGGCGGCATTCTTTGCAACCATCTTCCCCAAATTTGTTATGCAAGGTAAGGCATCACTTTTGCTTTTCAAAGTCATGGGTGGACGGACAGTCTAGACACAGAGCACGTGAGAAATTAAAATAAAAACTTTACCTCATTTGAGTGCAGTCGAAAGTTTCTTTCTTCGCGGTTCTAGACTTCTAGGACCAGCGCGCTCCCTCCTTCATTCGGAACAACAACACGTTGTTGACGCATAGAAGAACATTCGAAAGGGGGTTTCAAGAGGGGGTGGGTGTAATGGAATCTATTTTTTGCAATATACCGAAACGGCAAACAACCGACGACGACGACGACGAAGCTCCACCAGGGCAAAAATCAATGGCCTCGGCTGTTTTTCACTCTTTTTTGCAGAGCAACGTCGTGTATAGCCGTGATCGTGCTATCTTGTCACAAATCTGCTATTGACGCTTCGAGAAAAAAAAAATGCGTTAAGCCTGTACAAAATGTATGGAGTGTGGCAAAATGGCACCTTTTTTTATTTTTGTTTTATATCTTTGGTTTGAAATCAAATTTTGTAAATTTGTAAAAGTCAAAAGTTAAGCCCAAAAAGCACCTGCGGCAACCTAGCACGATCACGACAATATGCAAATCGGAACATATGCCGTTTTGAGTGCCACAGAAAGAAAGAGAACAGTGCAATAAACGCGGCGTACACCTTGTTTCTGTGTATGAAGAAGGGCTTTGCGTGTTTACGAAATTGTTTTCCAAAGGCACGGATTGCCGTTTTTGAAGTCGGCTCGGGGCCTCCCTTGGCCGGAAGTTGAATACAACTTGCCCAGACAGGACCGGCTTCCGTGCGGCTATAAATTTCCCTTTCACTTTCCGGACGGAGGAAAAGGTTCTTTCGATCAGGCTTGTGTTCTTAAATGTGAAAATGCAGTTTGTTATGAGAACCTGTGCAAACTGAGTGACAAAAATGCGCGAATCTGCGTGAAAATCGCATTTTATTATGCCTATAATTTCCAGTGACATGAGGTGTGCCGTGTGGGGCCACACTTTGGTAAGCTCTTAATCACCAGTATTTTATGGCTTAATCCATTATCACTTCCTCTGTTTACCTCCGTTTGCTTTTGTGTAGCTCTCACCTTTTACATCATATTGGAAGCAGCTTTATGTTTCCGGAATATTGATATGAACTCGAGAACTGTATTGGAACATTTTGAATAATTTTTTGATCTCCTTATTTTATATAACATCAGAACTTATGACTTTTTTTTAAACTAGTTATTCATTGTAAAGCGTAAACAATCTTTAGAAAAAAAATCCAAAAATCTGAGATCCGGCATCAAATAAATGTATCCAGGTTTTTAAGCGAAGATGGCTTTCGAATGTTGAACGTCCCAAATGTCAAAATCGCGCAGTAGCACCAACATTAGAAAAAAAATGTGGTTGTCATGTCATTGCACACTTTTACCGTAATGTTGGTACCACTGCGTGATTTTGACATTTCGGGCGTTCACCATTCGATCGCCATTTTCGCTTAAAAAGCTGGATAGCATTTGTCTTTATAACTTTTTATAGGGTGGTCATATCTTCAATCTTTTGGACTCGTTGGAAAGGTTTTTTAAACACCTTAAAAAAATAAAGTGACTTATTGGACCCCAAGACGTATCGAACGAGACCAATACAGGAAGACAAAGAAAATTATGGATTATAATTTTATGTAGATTTGCTTCTAAGTCGTTGAAGATTGGTTCAATGGTTACTAAGGTTTAGCCTCTGATAAAAAAAAAAAAACAGAAAAAATGTGCTCAATGTCAACAAAACAGCAGTCTGTTAAATAAACAATTAAGAAATTTTGTAATCATTCCGATAAACATTTTTCCAAATTAAAAAAAAATCCTTTTTAGAGCGAAACTTTTTTTAAGTGAAATCTTGAGTAGGGGAAATCTACCCTTTCCAATCAAGCACCTATCTTCGTCATATGGAGAGTTTGATGCTCGATTAAAGCTCCAAAAATACTATTTGGGCTATAAACTTACCAGCAACAACACCGCCTCGAGTAAGCACTCAAATGTATGCCACTTACTGGCCAAAAAGATCACATTTAATGCACTTTTGATCATAATTTGTATTTTGCGAGACCACTTCTCATCATTTTGTTGGCACACACAGTGACACACTCAAGAATCCCTCAAACGCTTAATGAATATCGCCAAAATTAACTTTTCACTTTCGCTTACTTTTTCACGGCGCTTAAGATATGAAATTGCTTCCAACTACCGGCAACATGTTCTTTTGATCATTAGTAAGGCACTCACTTGAAGAATAATCCCGAAAAATGTAATAAATTAGCAAGCGCCATCAAAAAAAACAAACGCGCCAAGTCGTTTGACGTTTCAATTTTCACTTTGCATTCCAATCGAAGGCTGAAGAAAACCGAGCGAGAGACGAAGGCAAAAAAGAACAAAGGCGGCCGTCAACACCACCAGCAGCACAGCCAGCGATGCCAGGAAACTTTCCCTAGAAATGCCACTTTTCGTGAGTGTTCGTTTGAACTGTCAGCGCAAATGGCAACACTCGACAGAGTGTTGGAAGAAAAAAGAACTAAGCCGATATTAGGAAAATGAGCGTGGCCCAATGCATTCGCCTCGATTAGAATACCCTTGGGATTTTTTTTTGTTAAATGCTTGGTAAAGAAATAGAATAACTTTTAGTGAAAGTGAAAATAAACAGAAATGTTCACAAAAACTTGCTCTACTCGTTGGTGTACTTGGTTTTAGTAAAATTATTAGGATTAAAATGGGTAGATTTCCCCTAATACCTGCAACTTGGTCCAAGACAACGAAGCGCTCAGAAAATTCGTTCCCAAAATACCTATTTTTAAATATTCACAGATTCACAAAAAAGTGTCCACGTGGTTTATGGATGGTCCCTTTTTTGAATTCTTGAATATGAAGAAAAATCATAAGGCGATTGCCACATCTGACTTTTTGATCCGATTCGAGAATAGAGTAGGGGAGAGTGGGAAGACTTGATCCCCGGGGACACTTGATACCAAGCCTGCATCTCGTCAGCATGTGGGTAAAACAATTAGCTTAGTTCTAGAAAGTGCGTTTAGGGAGACTTGATCCCTACATTTTTACAGTCACTGGAATCAGCCTCAAGATTAAATAATTGGGCTGGGTTTTCGTACATAGTTTCCTTTAGTATAGTTGTACATAACTTACTGCAGTTTGAACCATTTTTCAAAAGTTTTGTAAACAAAAATTACCAGCTTTTGTAAACACGCCCAATTTTTGTCTAAAAAAGAAAATTTTAAGTTTTTAAATATTTTGCTTGCTGAACTTGTTATATTTTGAACACAAACGTACATGTTTAATGTGAAATTGCTGTAACTTACAGAAAATAAAGTTTGGATGAATAAGAAACATTTTGCTTAAGATTTCTTCAAAATGTTGAAAGAGGGATCAAATTACCCCCAACATTTTAAAAATGCCGGATTAAAATATTTGTTTTAAACGCTTGGCATGATTCGAAGAGTTATTCTGATGAAATACCCTTATCAGCCAAACATAGTTGAATGTAGAAGTTTTGTGAGAAATTGACAGAGTTATGTGCGATACAAAAAAAGGGGATCAAGTCTCCCCACTCTCCCCTACAGTAATTCCACTTATGACTTTTATTTAGAAACATGCAAATTTCGATCTTTCGAGCAAGTAGGAGCAAAATTTGCTATACACAGTCTAAAAGTACATTGATTTTCATGACAGAAATTGCGTGCGAGACTTTGGTCACACCCGTTCAAATTAGTTCCTGAAGGATTAAAATTCGAAAAATTCTTGAAAATAGTTAATGCTTACTTTCACTTGTATAGCAAAAAAGGGGGGAAAGGTCAATCAAAATTTCAAGAACAGTAAAATTATCAACTTTTAAGGTGAAGCCGTTGATCATTTTTGAAGAAAATTGATCATCACTCTAAAATTCTCTGTATTGAATTCAATTTAACGAGTTTCTTCACCAAAATGAATCAGCATGTGCCGGTTGTTGCCTTCTTGAAACCACTGAAAGAATTTTTGGTCTAAATCAAATGTGTTTCAAAATTTATATAATTTTGTGGTACAATCATTGACGTCCTAGTTGGCAATCATTGATAAATCAGCATGTGTAGGGCACTATTATAAACAACTTGTTTAAGGAATTTTGTCAAAATATTGAAAGCGACGCAAAAATGATATCTTTGAACGAAAAATCATAACAATGATGGAAGTCTTCACGTTAAATACCTTTCGAATGCAGCCAGAAGAACCGAATTCGGTTTAAAACTGGCTGAGCTATGCAAGTTTTAAGAAAAAATAATATTTGCGAATTTTGAAGTATCAGCTACAAGAAATAACAAAAATGTTTGCACTCTCAAAGCCGCCAAAAATAAGCCGACTCGGTCCTAACCAGGTCCCAGTATGTACCGAAAAGGGCCTAATAAAAATAATTTTAAGAAAAAAAAAACCGCCAAAAATTCAAATTCCATCCAATCTTGCTCAAAATTTGGGAAAGTGTTTTTGAAGGTATGAAAAAAATAGAAAAATACTAACACTTCTGAAATTCAACCTTCATTTTTTTTTATTTCTGTCACACCTGGATCCACTGTGCTACGTAACAGAGTTTTGGAGTTCCTTCCAGCTGTGTATTGCATCATAATCCATTAAGATGTTTTGATGAAAATATAATAAAAAATAACCCAATGAGTAATTGAGTTTAAAAATCTAGCAACCCGATGAAATGTTTATACCTACTTACAAATTTAGCGAATTCTATATTTTTACTTTTTTAAGAGAAAACAAACATCTTCAAAGATTTAGCAACCAATTTTTGCATCTCCAAACACCCTTACTTCCACGCTCAAACTCACCCGAATCTTTGGCGCGTTGAATCACCGAGTCCAGGTCGCGGATGTACTTTTTGTTGGTCAAATTGGCGCCGACGTCGACCACGATCAGGTTCTCGTAGCAGTGCTTCATTTCATCGTTCAAATCCGAAGACATCATCTTGCACTGTTCTTCTCCTCTGTGTGCGCTCCCAAAAAGCTTCAATCTGCTCGATCTACCCTTTCGCTAGTAGCTTGTACTAGTGGCCCCTCGCCGCGTAATGACCGGCGCGCTAAAATATTGGCCAAATTGCGCGTCTCACACACACACACCGATGCAAGCTGTTTACTTCGCGAATATTCAACTCTTCTTCAATGCCCGCGTCCGGAACTTCGTTATTTTTTCGATATTTTTGCTTTCTTTCGGTTCACAGTCGTCAGTGTGTGCTTATACTTATACACGCGTAGTGCGGCTGGAGATTGTAGCGGAGGACGTCGTCGCGAAGTTCTGAACTGCAACGTGCACGTGCGTAATCCGTGGATTCGTAAATTTCGAAGGTGGTGTCTGTTCTTTTCGGCCGTTCAAGGGCACACCTGCAAGTGGATCTGCGCGGAGGCGGGTCGCACGACCACCTGAAGCTCGAAGCCGTAATAGCTGGGTTACGGCGGCCGACTCGCGGGGATTAGCTGCTGGACCACATCGGGTAATTGCTAATTAAACCTTGCGATTTTCTAGCCAATTCAAGACCAAGAAGGTCTGCGATGACGGAGCGATTGTGTGTGAGTGTACCAATACCAGTGCAGGTATCGATGCGCGGTGGTAGAACTTGAGCAGTGGTGAATCCGATCCAAGGAAAGAAGCTGCAGATCTACAGCACAGAAGAACTTCTCGCAGATGTTGCACAAAATTCGAATTTGGATCGGTGCCAAGTGCTGGATTCGATCGTGGCAGGTCCAGCAAGATCGGGAAGCGCTGTAGAGAACCGTCCTGGAAGAAATCGCTTATCTACGGGCTCGATCTAGCACACAGATATCGGAGACGGGACTCCCGAATTCCAGTGTAACACTCGCACTCGCGTCGACCAGAGTGGCCACTCGTAACGTCCGCGAACCGAGACTCGGATGGTGTGTTCTCTAATATGATTTATTAGTACACTCGGCACAGAAAACTAGACGAGGACTACTAACAACACTACACAGCTATAAACCTACTAGTCAACGGGAGGGTCGTCGCGCGGTCGGGTGTCGTCTCGGAGTGTCTGTGAGTCGTGTGTGAGTGTCAGTCTTCAAGCGGGTGGCGTGGTGTGGTCTGGTGTGTCGAAATTCAACTGACGGACTGCCGTCCCAAGTGGAAGTGAGCTTGGCTCTAGGCCCCTCCGACGACGACGATCGGGACAACTACTCACACACAGCAGCGGCTCGTGTAAGCATAACTTAGAGAGAAAAAGAGCTCAGCGTGAGAGAATCCGAGCAGGCCTTGTTGCAAACGTGTGCAATATTTACCTGAATCTCACTCTCAAAAGTGGAAAGAGGAACGTCAAAAAGTGTGTGGTTGTTCTCTGTTTTGGTGTCTACCCCACCGACTAGACCGGGTAGACATCAGCAACATCGACTATGTATGAGTGTAAGCATAAAATATGCTTGACCGCGCGAAGCGCCTACAGTTATGTGACCGCACGTGTGAGAGGTGGTCTCAAAATGGTCGTTGACGTTGGCGCGCTCTGAAATATGTGCTAGATATGATAGTAGCTATAGCGTATCAACTAGAACAACATCTAGCTAGTAGATGATGGTTATGGGGTCACGCGCGTAGTAAAAGTGAACGACTTGGAGCCATACTAGAATGTTCTTTTCTGCGATCGAAGAAAAGGGGTGTGGCGCGATTTGAAGTGACAGGAATGGTATGAATGAAAAATCTTTAATAGGGTGAGGAACAGTCTAATTTTGGATAGTGCACTTCAATCCATACTCGATAAAACATACTATGCCATATTCCTTATCATGGTGTCGATTTCTGGAAAAGTCAGGGAAAACCTGGAATTGTCAGGGAATTTTATTTGACCTGGAAAAGTCAGGGAAAGTCAGGGAATTTTAAGCTGGGTCAGGGAATTTCGATGATCTCAAAAATATTAGTTCAAAATTTCATTTCTTTTTGAAAATTCGCCCTTGATGATGTATTTGAATGTCTTCCAGGCCAAACTTTGTAACATTGATAATATTTATTTTTTTATATTGATCAGTCCGGAAGGAACGCAGAACTCCATATAAAAAATGCTTAAGAAAAGGGTCACGATGAAAAAAGCGTTGCTTGTTTGCAATATGTTTAGGTTTAAAAATCAAATCATTTGGATTTGATTTGAATTTCCGTTCAACTGAATATAACAAATTATACTAGCGCACAGGGTGGGACAATATGAGGCAGTTCTGCCCACCATTGAAAAAACGGCTAATATCCACTTTAGGCAAAAACGAGATATTAGCACCAGGGGGTAGAGGATGTTCCAACGCTTCTTCTGGAACTTGAATTTCACTGAAATAGTGTTTAGACTTGGCTGCCGATGCGAAAAACCAAACGGCTAATATGCCACTCTTATGGGAAATTGCCTTGACAGAGATTTTGTGACAAACACTAAAACGCGTTTTTCTCGGAATACTTGATTTGGCATAATAGCCGAATTTTCAATTATGGGCAGAGTTGCCGCACCATCCTCAGAGATTTGTTCAAAAATTGGTCGTTTGCTTAGCATATAGGCACCATAGAAAAAATCATACATTTTGTCAGAAAAATTGAATGATTTAAAAAAACCAAAGGTGAAAAATTCGAACATTTGAAAATTTAAAAAATCTAAAACTTTAAAGCATCAAGATTTTAAATTTTTAAAATTTTGAAATTCTGATATTTTAGAATTGTTGATTTCTTAATTTTTTAAATTCTTATTCTAAAAAAAATGTAAGGCTAGAAAATTTTCCAAAATTTCACTTTAGTATTCGTTATCTAAATTTTTATTTTTCTCAAAATTAAACTGAACTATGATTTAAAAATGATCAGAAGCAGTCTAATTTTGTGTAATCTAAAATGTAAGCAAAATAGTGATGGTGAAATGAAATTAAAAATTAAAGAATTAAATTCAAGAATTAAAGAAATAAAACAAAAATTTATGGAAAAAACAGGGTTTTTACGGACTACACTCAACTCATTTTTAAACATACTTACTCTGAATATTTAATTTCTTTAAAGTTTTGAGCAATGTTTTTTATCCTTATTTGTTGTTCTTTTATACTGGATACATTCAATTTTAATCTTGTGAATCTTAATCATATTAGAAAACTTTTTATGAAGATACAGACATTTGGATGTAACAAAAAATATTATTGGATATGTTCCAGTGGCTGTACTGTGCTTCTATCCCAAATATGAGCTTGATTGGACGTAACAGAAGCTCCGCCTATGAATTTTAAATTCTTAAATTCCTAAATTCTTAAATTCTTATATTCTTAAATTCTTAAATTCTTAAATTCTTAAATTCTTAAATTCTTAAATTCTTAAATTCTTAAATTCTTAAATTCTTAAATTCTTAAATTCTTAAATTCTTAAATTCTTAAATTCTTAAATTCTTAAATTCTTAAATTCTTAAATTCTTAAATTCTTAAATTCTTAAATTCTTAAATTCTTAAATTCTTAAATTCTTAAATTCTTAAATTCTTAAATTCTTAAATTCTTAAATTCTTAAATTCTTAAATTCTTAAATTCTTAAATTCTTAAATTCTTAAATTCTTAAATTCTTAAATTCTTAAATTCTTAAATTCTTAAATTCTTAAATTCCTAAATTCTTAAATTCTTAAATTCTTAAATTCTTAAATTCTTAAATTCTTAAATTCTTAAATTCTTAAATTCTTAAATTCTTAAATTCTTAAATTCTTAAGTTCTTAAATTCTTAAATTCTTAAATTCTTAAATTCTTAAATTCTTAAATTCTTAAATTCTTAAATTCTTAAATTCTTAAATTCTTAAATTCTTAAATTCTTAAATTCTTAAATTCTTAAATTCTTAAATTCTTAAATTCTTAAATTCTTAAATTCTTAAATTCTTAAATTCTTAAATTCTTAAATTCTTAAATTCTTAAATTCTTAAATTCTTAAATTCTTAAATTCTTAAATTCTTAAATTCTTAAATTCTAAAATTTTTAAATTCTTAAATTCTAAAATTAATAAATTCTTAAATTCTTAAAATTTCAAAATTAAATTAAAATTTAAGATTTTAAAAATTTCATAATTCAATCTTAAATTTTTTAAATCCTCAATTCTTAAATTCTAAAATTCCTAGGTTCTTGAATGCTGCTGCTTTTTGTTACCATCTTATATTGCAGAAAACCTGATAAAATTTGAAGTGTTTTTGGAGTTTTTTTGGCTAGAGAAATTTTGAGAAGAAGTTGTAGGAAAATTTGCTTCGATTTTTCAAAGTGACGCTTTGGTAAGATCATCGAGTATGAACTGTATCTTAAATTTAAAACCTCAAGGTCGAAAATTTATTACATTTTTTAAATTTTATTATTTTTTTTATTAAGATTTCATTGAGTTTTTAGATCTAAATTTCTAAATGTTGAAATTTTTTATTTTTTTTTGCCAGATTGTTTGTTTTGGCTTTTTCCTCTAGTTTACCTAATCGTAGCAAAAATACATTTTCAGCGTTTCAAGATTCTGCGTTCTGAGATTTAAAAATTGTATGTTTGTCGCAAAATTATTTTTCTTAAAATGACGCGGATTTCTCCGTAACAATTCTGAATAAAAAAATTTGAGAGTTCAAGAATTTATAAAATATGGTCTCTTCGAAAAAGTTGTTTCCAGCATCCGAGATTGCATAGGGATTGTGCAACTACATTTCACATATTTTCCCCAAACAACATTCAAGGGGTTACAAGGAGGAGTTCCCGTGGTCAGATCGAGCTTAAATTTGGAATCTATTCCAAAACACCCAAATATCTAAGTTTGATAAACAATGACTTTTTGAAAAGCTCGAGCAGGTTGTATTTTCTTTATAAAATGTATTGATCGTGTTAATGATCGTCTGTAGGCTCTGGTCAAGGTAGAAACCATTTTTTTAAATTTTATAGCAAAAAAATTTTTTTTGTAAAATTATTTAAGAAAACCTTTAAATGCAATCATTGTTGAAAAAGACCTGGATCTTTTTTAAAACCGTTAACATGTACTTGAAAAATTTACATTTAATTGTATATTTTTCTTAGTTTTTCAGTTTTGTTTTAATCTTTCTTAAGGTCTTTGTCTCCAAAACCTTTAGTTTTTTTTTATAAAAACACAATCAAAAATGGCATCGGCCTAATTCGTTTGAAAATTCCGCAAAAGGCAACAATTTTAAAATTAAACATGACTTCTTACTTTAATTCGAATTTTAATTTTTTTTTTTTTTTGAAAACTTTTAACATTAAATATTTTTTAGGAAATGAAGTGAAACTAACTAATCGCAATTTGAAATTTGCAACAATTGTAATTATTAATTATTTCTAGAATTTTTTAAGGTCCTGTAAGCTATTGTGTTTCATATGTTTATAGGATCCATTAAAAAAAAAAACTCTAGATTTTTTGGTAAAGGGCAAAATTTAAAATGGCATAACCAGATATAAAACATAGGACAATTTTATGGTTGCTCATTTTGGATGTTCGATTAGAAAAAAATGATTGACAAAATAAAAAAAAGTGTTTAAGTTTTTGCAGAATGCATCGTTAAATAAATAAAATAAAAAAGTCATTGATTTTTTTTCAATATCTTAAATTTGCAATATTCAAAAAGGAAAATGCATGAAACCATAAAAACGCTTCAATTAATATGTTAGTAAAAAATAGAAAATAAAAAAAAGGTGGTCTGGAGAGGTTAGGGAAAAGTCAGGGAATTTTATTTTAGGATTTGGATCGACACCATGCTTATGTAAGCCGACCAAGCGACCCGACCCGACTAGCGCATTAAAATTTAAATTTTAAATAAAAATTTCGGCCCAAAATCAATAGGTACTTTTTTTAAAAACGAGACATTTGTAGGGGAAATATACCCCTTCTAATCAAACACCTATCTTCGTCATAAGGAGAGTTTGATGATCGATTAAAGCTCCAAAAATACTTTTCAGGCTTTAAACTTACCAGCAACAGCACCGCCTCGAGTAAGCACGCAAATTTATGCCACTTACTGGCCAAAAAGATCAAATTGAATGCACTTTTGATCATAATTTCTATTTTGCGAGACCATTTCTCATCATTTTGGTGGCACACACATCCACACGCAAGATCAGAGGTTAACTGCTTAACGAAAGTCGCCATCAATATCTTTTCACTTGCGCTGACGATTTCAAAGCGCTTAAGATATCAAATTGCTTCCAACTTCCGGCAACATGCTCTTTTGCACAATAGTTAGTCACTCACTTGAAAAATAATCCAGAAACATGTAAATAATTAGCAAGCACCAACATAAAAACAAACGCCCTAAGTCTTTTGACGTTTCAATTTTGAATACCGATTCTAATCGAAGGCTGAAGAAAACCGAGCGAGAAGCGAAGGCAAATAAAGTTCAAACCCTGAACCCTGAACCCTGAGAGTGACATTTCGCCTCTCCATATAGGCTCTCTAGGTGGCCACCAACACCACCAACATGCTGGTGCAGCGCCTGTTGGAGTGAGCAAGTGCTGCCAGGAAACTTTCGCTATAAATGCTACTTTTCGTGAGTGTTCGCTTAAAATTTCATCAATTTTGGCAGCACTAAGCAGACCCAAAAGAGCGCTGGAAGTAAAAAAGAACTAAGCTGAAAATAGAAAAATGGGCGTGGCCCAATGCACTCGACAGATAAGAATGCATTTTTGAAATATATTTTTTTAAATGCTTGTAAAAGGAATAGCATAACTTTTAATAAAAGTGAAAATAAACAGAAATGTTCACAAAAAGTTGCTCTACTCGTTGGTGTACTTGGTTTTAGTGAATTTCATGGAACAATCCAGATTATCCAGCATAATTTAAACACAACCGCTTATTTAGGCTTAAAATGGGCATATTTCCCCTTCTTACTTTTCCTGTCCGGCTTGTGTAATGAAACGGCTTTTTTATCATATATAATAATAGCGCTAAAATATTATTTTTTTTACTTTAGAGGATAATAAATTGGAAATGGTATTTTAGTGAAAAACATTGATTTTTTGCCGATTTTGTCATTTTCGTGTTTTTGCGCGCGGCGCGTCGAAAAACACGGATTTTAATTTCAAAAAATCATATCTCAGAATCCTGTTAATGAACTCCTCCTATTTTTTAGTATGTTATGTAAAAATGTCCGGGGAATCTGATAAAAATATTTCCAGACATGGGCTCTTTGGTCCAGACACCGTTAAAACGGCATTTTAAAGTTTCATTCGACCTTTTCATATGTTAGGCTACATTTTTGAAACTTTTTACTATTTTTCTTTGAAAGGCCAACTTATCACCTTTCATTTGCGTATAAGACAATTGAAATCGGTTAAAATGGCAAGGAGTTATGATTTTTTGAAAAAAGTGGTTTTTGCGAAAATCGACGAAAATGGCCATTTTTCAGACCACCCTAAGACGGCGTAGGTCACCCTAATGGCCAAACAAAAAAATACGTGTCTAATTATTTCGGCCAGGGAACCCCCAGAAAAATTTTGAGCCCGATCCGAGCACTTTTGTTTTTTTTTCGATGCTGTTTTCGTGGGGATAAACATAAAGTAAATAATACCGTAAACTGGGGTCAATCGGGACACATGGGGCGAATTGGGACAGCAGTTTTAACCATGTTGGAGCACAATATTTTGATTTTTCTGGTTGGTTTCGGTTAGAGCAGACTCAGGCCAACAAAATGTGTACATCCATTTCCAAATTTATAAGCTTTAAGTCCTCTAAAAACTGCTGTCCCTATTCAGACTGTAGTCCCGATTCACCCCAGATTACGGTACTAAACAAATTTGGTGGACAACAGTCTAGAGATTCTTCCGGATCGAATATAGCATCCAAAAAGGATAATATTTGACTGAGATACACTGCCGTTTTACGCATAACAGTTTTTTACGAATTCTAAAGTTTTTTCGAACACAGGCCGACTGGGTGAGAGGCAATCACGCTTATCCCGTACAGTACGAGTTCCGGTAAAACTTAGGGGCAGGGGGGGCAGAATGGCCCATGGGGGCAGAATGGGCCACCCTTGGTTTTGGGCTTTAGAATGGATTTAAACCAACTGTAAGGCAAGGGTCTTAAAAAGGACGTCAAATAACATCACCACACTGAAAACCACGTTTGAATTCATAGTATTTTTCGAATTATGAGCAAAAATGTAAATTTATTGACAAAACCACGCAAATGTTGTTTGTTTCGAGTTTCTTAAATAGGCTTTCTCGAAAGTTAGATTGTTTGAAAAAGTTTGTTCAATATTTATAATGTTACCAGGAGCTGTTACGAAGGTAAACAAACAACAACGGAACCTCAAATCAATTTAGAGGCTTGGTGGTGAAAGTGTCAAATTAAAATCTACTTGGGGGCAGAATGGACCACCCTTTTCCTGCCTTATAAAAACAAACAAAAGTTTTGAAATTTTGGTTATATGGATTATGTCGCTCCTAATAGGTTCACAAATCACGTTTAATGCAACATTTGTTGATTTTTTAGTTGTTTTGATGCTTATTTGTAAAAATAGTGTCTTATTTCAACATATTAAACCTATTTTCAAAAATGTTTGTTGTGGTAAGTGACTATTTTCATAAAAGTGGTCTAATTCATGGAAACTATGTTAGAAAGGTCCCTTTAATCATTTACTATCTCACTTTAAAAACTTCATCATCCCGGTACGAGAATCGAACTCACGACCTCTGGATTGGAAACCCAGCACGCCGCTAGGCGAAACCCATCCCCTACCGGTCAGTATTCCCAGCGAGTAGAATTACTCTTTGAAGGGATCTGACTTTGCCGAGCCACACAGGAATCGAACCCATCACCTTCCGCTTACAAGGCGAAACCCGTAACCTCACGGCCACGGAAGCTCGGCCAAAAACTTTAACGTTTTATTAGACAAAATGGCTTGTTTTCTAAGGTGGCCCATTCTGCCCCGCAGGGTGGCCCATTCTGCCCCGCACCCAGGAAAAGCAGCCTAATTTTTTTTTTTTAAGTGGCTCAAAAATAGTTTTCAGCTAAAAATTTTCATCAGCCAAGTATACAACATTGAAGGGAACATCCCAAAGCATAAGCCTACTACGCTGAATTCATAAATGTGTATGTTTTTCTATGGTTTTTGGCGCATTTTACTTAGGCGGGCCATTCTGTCCACTGGTCGTGGCCGGCGCTGTGATTGGCTAGCATGATAGGGACATTTGAAAGTTGCGATGTGGTGATGATTGGTTCCTACTCTTCATCTGTGGTCCACGGAGCAATTCTTGGAGGTCCTGGTCAATAACAGAGTAGCAACTACGGGTAGACACCAATGCTATGCTATGCTAGTACTCCCATTCACCCCGGGATTCGAACTGACGACCTTTGGACTGTGAATCCAATTGCCAACCAGCGACTCTACCGAGGTAGGTTGTTTTCCCAGGCAGACGACTCCTCTACACCAAGGTTAGGCCAGGACAAACATTCACTTCCCCGTCTGAACGAAGGCGTGATCAGTCAAATCTCGTCTCGAAAAATGCTTCCGGGACCGACTGGGATCGAACCCAGTCCAACTGGGGTGAGAGGTAACCACGCTTACCAATATACACCGTTGGACCTGGCTGGAAGTCCTACAAACCCTTTTCTCATATGAAAATACTGGACTCTGCTCTTTTTGTTTTTCTTTTTTTCTTTTTGAATACTTTTATTCAATCTTGTTTGTTTTTATTTCTGGTTTTTCCTTCCAGTCCCCAAAGAGCACCTCCTCGAGCTAGAATCTCTCTTTGGCCGCGCCCTGCTCAACCGCACCCTCGAGCTGGTCTACGGAAAGCGGCCCATCAAGCTATACCGCACACCGGACGGCGTCGGCCAGCTGTACGAAGTGCCGAGCTCCGAATTTGCCGTCGTGTACAAGATCTTCCCCGGTATCAACTACTGCACCTGTAAGTCGTACCGCTTCTGGGTGCTTCAGCAACGTCACCAAGCACTGTGCAAGCACCTTTTGGCGACCCGGCTGGCCCCACTCGTGGACCGCGTCAGCACGGAGGGCATCACCCTGCAGGCGTACCTGGAGGTGAAGGCTGCGCTCATCAGGGAACGATTAAAGCCTAGTGAGAGTCGGGTGGACGCTGGGGAGGGAACTTCGCGCCAGAAGTCGTAAATGCTCAACACGAAGCTGCTGTTTGAAAAGGGAATTGTTCTCAACCGGAAAATGCTGACCCAGTCGCAGTTTTCACAGATTCAGTTCCAGGCCGTGCTGAACCACTACGGAACGTTCTACAGCATCATGAAGGCGATACACTTTGTGGACGTTAGTTTGGTTGTTGAGTTGAGTTCATCAGCTGACTAACCTTGAATTTCTTTTCAGAACGTGACCGTCCAACTCACCAGCGACGGCGTCAAAATCATCGCTGAGGAAGCCAAGAGCGTCCAAGCGACGGCGTACATCATGAAGAATTGCTTCTCTGAGTACAAGCTCATTCTGCCCAGGTCCACCAACGATGACGACGAGGACGACCCGTGCACCTCGTTCGGTCTCAACCTCAAAGTCTTCACCGACTGCCTGAGCATGTTCCTCGGCGGCGATTACGACTCCAGCCTCAAGCTACTTCATAAAGGAGAAGGAGCCCCGCTAATCGTGGTCCTGGAGCAACACGGCGAGGACGACCTCGTCACGGAGTGCTCCGTCAAGACGATGGAACCGCTAGAAGTGCTCGACTTTGACTTTGAAGACGCCCACGTGTTCAGCCGGGTCAACATCAAAGCCCCGGACTTTTTCGCCCTGCTAAGTGACCTGGATCGCTTCTGCGAGGAGATCGAAATCAACCTTTCGCCCAACAACTTCCGACTGATCACGCTCGGAGAGTTGCACAACGAGTCCAACTTTGAAATCACCAACAGCAGCGACATGTTGATTTCGTTCAACTGCACTGCGACCAGCACCAATCGGTACAAGGCTGCCCACTTCCGGCTCGTCATGAAGACGTTGGCGCTTGGGTCGAAGATTGCGCTGCGAACCAACAAGGACGGACTGCTTGGGATGCAGGTGCTCATCGAAACGGGGGACAATGCGCAGATGTTTGTCGAGTACTTTATAATGCCGCTTTGTGAAGGGGATGAAACGATGGCGGAAGAGGATACGGTGATTTGAGGGAGGGGACATTATTTGGTGTTCATTTGAGAATGAACGTAACATTGTGAATTTGAATAAAATAAATTTCTACCTCGTTTAGGAAAGCTGTTTTACTTTACTTCTCAGACAATCCCCGGATCATGAGATGTCTCCAGATGCGTTGCCACCTAACTCGGTTCTGGCCTGCTACTCTCCACTGGGTTCAACCACCTTGCACGTTGCGCCCCCTTCCGCCGCTTTCTGACCGGCTCTGATTTAAACACCAACGTGTTCCGTGTCCAGCCCACCGGATTCGGCCAGCTTTAGCGATCTTCCGAATACTTGGCATTCCGTAGAGTTGCGCCAACGCGTGGTTTTTCCTTCTCCTCCATACATTGTTATCGATTCAATTTTGTATTGGCATTTGTATGGGAAACACTTTTTTTGATTTTGATATTTAAAAAAAAATATCACGTTGTATTTGGTTACTCTTTTTGGTTACTCTGGAAAGTGCTCTAAAACTTTCCCAAAGAGAGTATTCCAGTCACGAAATATTCTAGCAGAGCCTAATGGTGCTAATTTGCTCCTTTGCTCCTAAAAAAAAGATACAGCGTGCTCAAAACTGGTCTAAAACGCGATTGTACAGCAAAAATCACATTTCAAAAAAGTTTTTAGGACGCTGTATTTTTTTTAGGAGCCACACGCTTTATCTTCTTTCAGGGGTAAGCATCATGCTCTCTTCGGGAAAGTTTTAGAGCACCTTCCAGAGCATCCGATGTATCCGGTTTTAGTATTACAGCATGAAATGTGGATTTTATAAATAAAAGTCAAAAAAAAATCCCATGCAAACAAGTGTCCTGATTTTCGGTTCAATAGAGATATCCACGCGCGAGAAAGTGTTAGTTTGAAACAAAATTTACACGCAGACATAGGCAGTGTTGCGATTTTGAGCGCTCATCCGCTCATGAGCGAGCATTTTTCGCTCATTCGTGAGGAGGAGCGCGACGCGAGCTAGCTCACGATTGCTCGTGCTCGTGTTTGCTCATTTATTTTATGAGCGAAAATGCTCATTGCTCACGCTCGCGCTCATTTTTGCTCATTGAGCAAAATGAGCGGTATTTTTTTACCTGTAGATTAAAGATCTGGCAACCCTGTCTCGAGGTATGGCCACTTAAGTGATATTTATGTACTTTTTGAAAGCCGGATCTCACTTAAATGTATGTAAACTATGTCCGGATCCACCATCCGACCTATCGTTGGTTAGGTTATCAAAAGACCTTTCCAACGAGTCCAAAACATTGAAGATCTGGCAACCCTGTCTCGAGATATGACCACTTATGTGACATTTATGAACTTTTTTGAAGCCGGATCTCACTTAAATGTATGTAAACTATGTCCGGATCCACCATCCGACCTATCGTTGGTTAGGTTATCAAAAGACCTTTCCAACGAGTCCAAAACATTGAAGATCTGGCAACCCTGTCTCGAGGTATGGCCACTTAAGTGATATTTATGTACTTTTTGGAAGCCGGATCTCACTTAAATGTATGTAAACCATGTCCGGATCCACCATCCGACCCATTGTTGGTTAGGTTATCAAAAGACTTTTCCAACGAGTCCAAAACATTGAAGATCTGGCAACCCTGTCTCGAGGTATGGCCACTTAAGTGATATTTATTTACTTTTTGGAAGCCGGATCTCACTTAAATGTATGTAAATGAAGTCCGGATCCATCATCCGACCCATCGTTGGTTAGGTTATCAAAAGACCTTTCCAACAAGTTTAAAACATTGATGATCTGGCAACCCTGTCGCGAGGTATGGCCACTTAAGTGATATTTATGTACTTTTTTATTCTGGATCTTAAAAATAGATGAAATTTTTGTACAATTCCATCATATCAGCAAAAACGAAACTATTGGCACTACGCCCCCCGGGGCATGGCCTTCCTCTAACGTGGGATTTCTGCTCCAGCGCCTCTGACGAGACAGGAGAAACCGGGACCGACGTTTTTACTTCACCATCCGATAGAAGCTCAGTGGATAAGGCGGGAATCGAACCCGCGTCTCATAGCATCATCGGGATCGGCATCATATCAGCAATTGTTGGTAATAAGTGAGGAAGGCTCCAACCACATAGGTGGATTAAGTTAGTTTTTTTTGTTTTGAAACTTGTTTTGGAGTCAGAGTTAAGGGGTTAAGGTGTTACATTAAGATCTGTACACATTTAAAAAAAAACCATAGAATTATTACATCTTGGAAGTACGTATTTTATGTTAGAAAAATGCGTAATTTTACTTCTGAAAATGTGTAATTTTGCCTCTTTTCTGGTGTAATGCAACTTTTTCAGTCTAAATCGAGGTAAAATTATGACATTCAAGCGGTAATATTCAACCTTACAAAATTACAACTTCCAAATGTACACTTTTTTACTGTGTAGAAATAATTCGATTAATACAAAAAAAGTTGATAATAGAGTGACACGTGAAAGTGAACTATTTAATAAAGCTGAAAAGTATCTTTTAAGGAATACAAATATGTTTTCTTGATAATACGTTTAGTCATGTTTTAATTCTTGGGCACCTCATCTTGTTTAGTAAATTATTTGTAAATAATTTTGCATAATAAATGGCAAATCTGTGTCTTAGATTATGTTCACATCAATTATCTTATTTATATGTTGGAGTCGATCCAAATAAATAAATGAGAAATGAGCGTGCTCACAAGTAAAAACAAGTTTTCATATAAAAATAATCAATTACCATCCTATTTACAGCTTATTTAAGACCTAAAAGTTCCGTTCCTTGACAGTTTACTCTAAATTTGAAAGTGAAATAAGCTAAAAAGAGTGTCTGGGATTCTTAGCAAATTAAGACACTTTACTCGCGTGTCAGCCATTTTTCATTTATCGGGAAATTAATCAAAACTAGTTTTCTAAATTATCAAACTCTGAAAAATATATAGGCTGACAACATTAAAGTTTCATAAATTTACCATTACCACATTGATCACACAAAAAACTGGGGTAGAAAAGTATCCCCCGCAATCCACCGCGATCAATTTTCGACGCCAACGAATAATTTGATGAATTTACCGCGGTTAACCAAAATTAATTTACCAATGCAACTTTGATGAGTTCATATCCCTTTTTCGCGATGAAATTACCTTCAAAAGTGGCAATCCAATTGGCCTGTGCCAGATTCATAAACCATACTAAAAATCTACCTGATTTGCTGATGAGCGCTCATTGAGCGCGAGCGCATGCGTTGAGCATGAGCGAGCTCGAGCTACCTGTTAAGTCCTCATGCTCATGAATGAGTGAGCACGGATTCTGGCTCGCTCGCTCATTTGCAACCCTGGACATAGGCAAATCGAGTAGAATGATTCGTCTGTCAAAATCAGCTGTGTCTTTTGTTAAACCAAGAGCACGTGGTAAACAGCTGTTTTTTACAGACGATTGATCTACTCGATTTGCCTATGTCTGCGTAAAAAAAGTGTAAACAAAATCAGCTACTTGAAATTCAGCCAATCACAATCGTTCAAAACCAAAACAATAGAGTTATCTACGTGCGCATGTATTGCGTGTACGTACACAAAAAAAAGTGAGGTTAAAATTTGTACCAGCCAGCAAAACAAATGGTGTGCTAGTGTGTGTGAGATCGGGCTTAGATAGCTCTATACTTCAAATACAAATACTAACAAAGAAACATGGTGTGCGTGAGAGAAACCGTGGAGATCTCTATGAACAGAAACCACTCACTCATTGCCTATCCATTCGTCGCCTATTCCAACCCGCTAGCATTCATGAGCGAATGATACTCGCAAGCAGCCAGCGAATGGCCCGAACTGTTCTCTCAGCGAACAAATACATCGTGAATTTTTTTGCCTACTCCCTCGCCCGACGACACCCACACACCATGCTCAGCGAAGAGCCATTCCCACAAAATGCCAGAGCGGCAGTCTTTTTGTCTTCACGCCCTCAGTTTGCCATCAATTTAATTTTTTCTTGCTGGAAGTTTCTTTGAATGGTGTCTATAATGTTATGAAATCAAAATAAATGCAAAATTTAATTGATAACATTGATTTTAAGCAACCCAAATCAATGAGTATAACGCATTGCATCAGAGAAAAAATGTTTTCGGAGACGATCGGCCTGCCGGAGCCGTTCGGAGACTGAGCCGATCAGAGAGAGAAGGAGAGTAGAAGAGAGAGCGTTCGGGAGCGAATGGTGTGAAAGTGACAAACGGTAGGAATTCATCGAGGCAGTATCGCGTCGCCTGTTATTTGTGCTCGCGAATTGAGTGGTTGATTTTGAGCAATCAGGACCCTTGATTCTAGCAATCACCGTCCTCATGCGGAACTTGTTCTGTTTAAATCAAAACAAAAACACAAACAATAACATTCCGCAAAATGTCATGTAAAAGCCAGAGCTGCCAGTTGATGACATTTCGATCTGTCATTTTTTGACAGTGAACCAGCCGTGCCGAGGGGTCATAAAAAGGTAGTGTCATGGTTCAGAGCCCACTGTGTAGTCTTTTATTAGTCTATGTCAGGCCTGCCCAACGTCCGGCCCGCGACGGCTTTTCAAAAATGTTCTATGACCGGCCCTGTTCATGGACTGTTCATGAAATATTCAATAAATAAACTGAGTGTTAAAATTAAAAAATAAGCATGACATTAAATATTCACGCAAGCAAAAATTTAACGAGAAAAATTTTGGTTTTTTATTTGTTTTTTTTTTTCTATAAAATGTTACTAATTCAACGTATTATTTGGATTTTGCCTTTGTATTTCCAAAGATTTTTGTTTCAAAATCTAACATTCTTCATGTTTGAATTTAATTCTTATCATTTCTATATTGATGACTTCAGAATTAATCAATTAACTGAAAAATTGCTTAAAAAATAAAATTATCCATTTCGTGAGAATGTGAAATAAAACTGAAGTTTTTCTTTTTTTAGGAACTTGATTAAAATTGATTTTAAAATTCAAATATCGTTTTTTTCAGAACATCTTTTCAGTGATAAACTCGTGTTTGAAAAAAAAGCTTATTAAAGCAAATTATTAAGACCGAAGAAAAAATAGCTGCAAATATTATTAAAATATTGAAATGTTAAAATGAGTCAATAAATCTGGGAGCATAAAATATATGACACGTTCTTCAGTATATTTTTCATAAACTTCGATAGTTTGAAGAAGTTTAATGAACTAAACATAAAAACTACTCAATATATATTTTTCTACACGTTTTAAAATTTGTTTGTTTAAAATCTTTTAAGATGTTTTATAAAATATATTTCAATAAAGGTGAACAACAACGCAAAAACTGTTTTTTTTAGTTTCATTACGCTTGGATCCAAATTTCGTTTAGATAGTTTTTGTCAAGCCTCATTGATTTCATTTATACATGGTTGTGTTGGCAATCAAGCTTAAAAAAAAACTTGCAACGACCAGTTAAATTTGAATGTTTTTGCCTTTTTTTACTAATTTTTAAATTAATTATATCAAGGTATTGAATAGCAATCTACAAAACCAATAACAATAAATGAAAAAAAAAACTAAATGAAATAAACACATTTTTCAATGTTTTGATTCTTATTTTCAACACTAGTTTATTCATTTGATTACATAAAAAGAACCTATAAGAATAATTTTATGAAAAAAATGTTTACTTTTTCAATTTTTTATCAAACATTGGTTCCGGCCCGTCACTGCTTCAGAAAAATCAGATCTGGCCCGCAGGGCCAAAAGGTTGGGCACCCCTGGTCTATGTGGAAAACTCTATGTCCACATATCAAAACTTTACGTAGTCTACGCCATTCTGGTTATGTCTGTGACATACATAACTACTTTGACTTTTAATATGAATACTAGGCGGTAAAAAACGGGTCAATTTTTCGGGAATTTCAGGGCATGATCCCCTAGGTGTAATGATCCCGAATACCAAATATGAGCTTGATTGGTTGAGACAGGACCTGGCCCTTTGACTTTGAAGTTTATCCCGTAAAATCGGTGCGTTTTGGTTTTTGCCAGTTTTGAGCCCCTTAACGAGTCTTGCATTTTTCAAAAACCTCGCGGGCTAGCAGTTCGTGTTCCAGGGAACATAATTTATAAAACTACCGCTGAAAACTTCAACATTTTCTTCAAGCTCTTCTGGCAACCATCAGCTTGCTTGGTTGCATCTAAGAGGAAGAGATGCCGACTCGCTAACTGTTTTGAAACCAGCTCAGGAACCAGCGAAATTTGACAGATGCTCAGTCGACACCGTAGACAAAAAACTACAACAGGGCATCATCCATCGCGTTTGGCAGTGTTGTCAGAATGGATAGAATTTTATGTTTCAAATAATTAAATGAAAGTTTTATTTCAAGTAATGTTTTATTTCATGTTTAATCAGTAGCAAAAACCGTTTAAAATAAAAAAGTGATAACAACAAAATCAGTCAACTCAAACGAAGATGAAACATACATACTCCTGCTGTCAAACTTCATTTGTCTCGATTTTCGTGGATGATATGTCTTCAATCGTAGGCGGATGAATCTTCCCACTAGGGTTTTTTTGAATTTACCGCAGTGGAAGATGTTCGGAAGTACCTCTGCTTCACGTTCGATTTTATTCTGGATATCAGATTCATTACCGAAAGGCAATTGCAATTTTCATGTTCAGTATCAAAAACCATGAATTTTGATACCAATATTGCCATAACTCGTCCACACAAAGAAAAACTACTGTTGGGCCAAAAGCTTCGTGGGTTGAGATAAAACTACGTATTGGAGAATTTCAGTAGAAAGTATAAAATGTTTGGATCAAAGTACACCTACTTTTAATGCCACAGTACTTTTCGTTGGAAAACTACTGTTACAGTAAAAGTATCGACTTTTGAGTAAAAGTAAACCTTTTTTATGAAGAGTAATGAACATTTGGTACTAAAGTTAAATAAAGAAAAAAGCTTGGGGTTTTTCAGTTTTAAATTATTATTATTTTAAGCAATCAGCTCATGGTCGGATGCACCCGAGTATGCACCAGCTCGTCTAGGATATGCTAGCAGTCTCCTTTTTCGGGATTATCTTCTTGGCCCTCAGCTGCCGGAAGCTGTAATAGTTTAGGGAGCGTTCTTTTATTACGTAACGCGAAAAATCGGACTTTTAGACCCCCTCCCCCCCCTCGTAACAAAATTTCCATACAAATTTTAAAAAATTTGTATGGAGCGTAACACGGCCTCCTACCCCCTCCCCTACTGCGTTACGTAATAAAAGAACGCTCCCTTAACTCCTGATCGACGACCGGTTTGATCACTTCCAACTTGAAGTTCCAAAGCGCATCCTCCTTTGAAATGCCGCGCGTGTTTCCACGCAGTCTTCCTGTGCGACCATCGCTAGAAAAAACAAAATCAAAAAACAAAATCTTCAGCAAAATGTCTTCTGTATTCAGAACCCGGAACGGTTTTCGTCACCCACGCACTTACCATTCTGGAAACTGGCGAAGATCCGATGATTTTTGGCTGGCGCTCTCGCCGGAACTGCTTCCTCAGCTTGTGTCCTCCCACACCCAATAACCGTACACTTCATGTTAAAAATACAAAAAAATTGAAAATCAAAACCACACACTCCAATCAAAACAAACGCGTGCGCTACAAGCAGTAGGATGCAACAGAATGACACTTTCTGGCAACTCGGTATCCCTCTTCGCACTACCCCGTCGAAATGTTTGATAGGGCACAATGTTGTCAAAAAAAAAGAGGTGGAAAAGAAAAACAAGAAGCTCATTGGCACCTCTTCCTCTTAGGGTTGCATGAGCGTCGCGACGCCTACCCAGAATCTTTTTTGCCGTAGCAACAAGTGCTGCCAGAGAAGAATGAGTGTGCCAGAGAAGAGAGAGAATGAGAAGAGAGAGTTCATGTAGCGTAATGCGATCGCAGGCCAGCCAAGAGAGAAGTTGAGAATGTGTGCGTGAGTAAACGAGAAATAAAGTTGAAGTTTTCAGCGGTGGTTTTATAAATTCTGTAACATTGTTAATAGTTGACGAATCTTTTAGCACTCTTCGGCAAAGTTGTTCCCTGGAACACGAACTCTGAGCTCGCGAGTTTTTTGAAAAATGCAAAAAAAAAACTGCAAGAAATTTTCTCATCTTCACAAAGATATGTTGCAAACTGGGCATTTTACCAAAAAATGCAAGGAAAAATGTATTGAGTATTTTCGATTTCTAATTTTGTTTTGCCTTCTAGAAATGTAAATGATTATGTAAATTTTGTTTGGCAACATTTTTGAATTCTGCCAAGAATGCTTCCGTACCAGTCCCTTTACTCTCACGTAAAAGATACTTTTAAAAGTCCCGTAAACATATTTTAAAAATTTAAAAATTATGGAAATAAAAAAATCGGGTATTTTTTCTCCGTGACTCTATTTTTCAGAAAAGTCCTAATTTTAAATTTTCGATTATTTCAAATTCATATCACTGAATTCAGTTAAAATTACTGAAAATTACTCTACTGAAATTTTCAGAAAAATGTTTTAGAAAGTGATTGCTGAAATTCAGGCAAACTTTTACAGCTCGTAAAAAATCTCGTCTGATTGACAGGTAAGAACAGGTATCTGCAACATTAGAAATGCTACAAATGCTACCAATAAAAAATAACGTTATACCGAAAAACTAAGAAAAAAATATTCATTATTTTCAACTCTATTTCTAACATTTGATCAAGTTTAATGAAACTAATTACTTTAAGTTTAACTTGATTCACATTATGACTAATTTTTCTTACAGATAATTTTAAACCTCCTTTTCTCAGCAATCGCACGATATTTTGTTTATTCCAGTCAAATCTAGTTTACTATCAGACCATAAAACGATGATCGAAGTGAATCGACGAAAATGGTAAGTAAATAATTTGGTATAAGAATACTGATTCAAGGACAATTTCTCAGCAAAACAAATCAACTCAATTTTCACTTCATCATCACGCAGTCGTTAAATGCTAGAAAAAGAAAAAGTGTACATCCCAAAAACTAGTCCCTCCGCACTATCTCCTTCCCCGATAGTCATTCCTTCGATTCTGATTGCCGCCGCCACCGCCGCCTCCTCCTCCTCCTCCCCCACCCCCACCTCCATTCCGATTCCGTCCACCCCGGTCCCGCGAGTACATCTGTCCATCGTTACGATCCCTCGAGTACATCTGCTGGCCATCACCTCCGCCTCCACCTCGATTGTTGTCCCCCCGCGAGTACGGTTGCTGCTGGTGGTGGGACCGATTGTTCCGGTGGTTCATCTTGCCCTGGTGGTTCTGCTGCTGCATTGGTTGGTTCATCTGTTGCATGATGAGCTCCTGCATGTTGGCCATCATTTGTCCCACCAGGGCCGGGTTCATCATGTCCGCGCCCAGGTTCATCTGGCTGAGCAGCTCGTCGCGCATACCGCCCGGGGAGTTCTGGAACTGCTGTTGGTTCTGATTCTGGTGGTGCTGCTGCTGCTGGCCGCGCTGGTTGCTGTTGAAGTTGACTTTCGGGGAGGCCGCCGGGTTGGGTCCGTTTTTGCTCTTTTTATGCAGCGTCAGTGGCCGCTGGAAGAGTTTCGTTCCCTCGAAGATTTCGATCGCGTACTCAACGGAGGCAGCGTGGCCGTACGTGATGAACGCGTACGAGCGCTGCCGCTTCTCGTTGTCCCGCGGGATCTTTACCAGCTGCACCGGACCGGCCTGATGAGAGAGTAACATCAATAAGGTAAACTTCTAATAAAATTGAACCGCATCAACCAACCTGCACAAACAGCTCGTACAGCAGCTCCTCGGTGACCTTGTCCGACAGGTTGCCGCACCACAGCGTCCGCTCGTCCTCCTCACTCATGATTGCGGCCAAAGAATCCTCCGGTAAAGCTCGGAATTCGTCACGAAAATGCCGCGTTTCGTTTGTAAACAAATCGCTGCAGAGCTCGGCGCCGATATCGCGCAATTATTTTGACGTGCGATGTTTTTGATTAGCTCGAGCTTGTCAACACTTTCCCGCAGGGCTCTGCGATTTGAACTGATTTTCATTCGCCGTGGCGGCGTGGTTTTTGTGAGGAAATTTTGTTTGATCTTTTTGAGGAAATAAAGCTACCAAACAGGCGGAATGGAGTTTGAAAGTGTTCAGGAGCTTGTTGGATTCATACAGGTAATATAATTTGCTTCCTATTGTGATAATTTATGTCATAAATCTGTCTTGTTTTCTCTCCAATAGGAGCAGGAAAATTCCGATCCGGAGGAATCGCTGCTGGAGAAGTTGGAACGACAGAAGAGGCTGCTTCTCAAGAAGCAGGAGCTGGAGGATTTCCGGAAGCTGGTCGCAGGTAAATTTACCAGGTTGGAAGTCGGAAATTATTCGAGAAATTTGATATTTTTCTATAAAAGCACTGCCTGATAAAACTTGGGAGGGAGGGGGTAAAATGAGGATTTATGTGAAAATTCAAGATCATCTATAAAAGGTGGGAATTTAAATGTCATCTAGTTTGGCAGGCACTCATTAAAATTTACCCAGCTTTTACGCTACACTGTAACTGAAAATCGCACTTTGCTGAGTTCGTTTTCGCACTTTTTCATACGATTTTTTCAGTTCGACTGCGATTACACAAAACAGTGTAATCGCAGTCGAACTGAAAAAATCGTATGAAAAAGTGCGAAGACGAACTCAGCTAAGTGCGATTTTCAGTTACAGTGTAGTTAATAGGTCTATTCCCGTACTGCAGAATTCTGCAATTCTGCACGAAATCGGCAGCAGAGCGTTCCCGTACTTTTCTGCAAGCTCTCTCTTTTCTTTCTTGTTGAAAAGTGACTGCAAGTTGGTGTGATGGATGTTGAGTACACGCTTACATAAAGTTTGCAATTTTGGTGAAATCAAGCATTTTATTATTAGTTGTAATATTTTTTTTGTTTTATTATCACTAAATCGAATTAGTCTTTTGAAGAGACGTTTGTATATTTTGAATTGATGATTTTTTTGGGTAATTAGTTTTTTATGTCTGGTTTTATTGAGAACGATTTTTTGTGTTAACGATTTCATGCTTAGTTCATTAATGTAAATGATATAGCGATATTTTTTAGTGTTAAAATGATAACTTTTTGAATAGACTAAATATGTGTGTTTAACTAATAGGTAAATTTAATTGCCAAATAATAATTTGTACCTTTAACGGTGCTACCAATTTGTATTCTTATTTGAACCAAAAAATGTGATGTAATTTAGTTGAATTCTTAAATTTTAGGAAGTTTAAATTCTAAAATTCGGAAATTCTTAAATGCGCCATCTCGAATCACAAAAAGTACATTTTTTTGGAGTCGTTAGAAAATCAGGTTTAGAGGATTTAGAGATTGAACATTTTGACGAGTTCTTCGGAAAATAGAGTACGAACTGTTTCTATGTTTTTAATATTTGAGTTTTCATTATTTTATGTACAGAATTTTAAAATTTTACTTATTTTAGTTTTTTTAGTTTCTTAATTTTTTATAATTTTTTTAAATTGTAACTTTTGGATTTTTGGTGTTCTGAACTTTGAAAAAATCAAACTTTTGATTCATTTATGTCGAATTTAAAAATATTTGAATTTTTAGGTTTAGGAACTTTTAAGTTAGAAACCTTTATTTTTTATTTCAGATTTTGAAAATTAAGATGTTTTTGAAATTTTCAATGTTTAATTTTTAATTATTTTAATTATCAAGCTTTGAATTTCTGATTTATTGTTTTTTTGTTCAGAAATAAATATTTGCATTTTTAAATTTCTCTAATATCTGATTTATTTTTTTCAAGTTTCTCAATTTGAAATTTTTTTTTTATATTTTTAATCACGAATTTCTTAATTTTCAGATTTATAAATTATGAGTTTCGAAATTGTAGAGTTTGTGATTCATTTTTTTTATTTGTCAATTTCGCTGCGTCACCGTTGTTCTTCGATGTGAAATCCAATCATAATTTATTTATGTTATCTTTCAAACATTTTGCTATTAAAACATGTGTTTATGGTCTATATAAATTTACCTTCTATATTAAACCTTTTTATTTTTTTAATTATGTTTTTTAAACGTACCTGCCATTCTCATTTCTTAAATTGTTTACCTAATGTAAAAGTTTTGAGTTGTTTCTAATATAAAATGTCTACCTAAGCATTATTAATTTCTAGTTTAATAAATGGTACATGCTTGATTTTTTAGATAAAATGTTGATTTGCATAAAAAATAAGTCCCCGTTCTAGAGGTAAACTTCTTTCAATTACAATTTTTGTCAATCCATTTTTTAATTGTTTTGATAATTAAAAAAAACTTCAATACCCAATTTGAGTAAATCCACTCAACTGTGTACAACATTGCAGAAAAAGTACTGGAACGCGCTACCCAGGCAAAAGTTTTGCGGCTTCTCTCCTTGCAGAACTTCTGCAAAAGAGAGAGATGAAGAGAGCGAGTACGTGCTGCAAAAAAGTGACTTATGCTGGCTGCAGAATTCTGCAGAAGCTGCAGAAATTCTGCAATTCTGCAAGTACGGGAATAGACCTAATGTTTACATTAGAAACAGCAGAATAAACTCTTTGTTTACACTTTGAGCTGGGCGAAATGGCGACGCGCGTGATTGGTTGGTGGCCAGTCAACGACATAATGTACCGGTTGAGAATCAAGGGCCGATTCTTCAACCTGAGCATCATCAACGTGCACAGCCCGCAAATGGGAAGCGACGCCGATGACAAGGACGCTTTCTACGAGCTTCTTAACCACGAGTACAGGAAGTGTCCAAAACACGACGTTAAGATTGTCATCGGCGACTTAAACGTTCAGGTCGGCCAGGAGGAGGAGTTTAAACCGGTTATTGGGAGGTTCAGCGCTCACCAGCGAACGAGAACGGCCTACGACTCATCGATTTCGCTACCTCCCGAAAAATGGCCATGCGTAGTATCTTCTTACAGCACAGCCTCCTCTACAAGTACACCAAGAGATCACCGAACAAAACTGAGACACAAATCAACCATGTTCTCATCGATAGTCGGCACTTCTCAGACATAATCGACGTCAAAACCTACCGTGGCGCAAGTATAGACTCGGGCCACTACCTTGTGATGGCAAAGCTTCGCCAAGCTGTCCGAGGTCAACAAGATCCGGTACTGCAAAGACAGCAAACCCATCTCTTCCGAGATAAGAAGCGCCGCTTGGATCGGAGACGCATCATCGCTGGAAGTCGTGCATATTTCGGTCTCCACAAGAGCCTAAGGTCCCGGAAATTCTCCCTACATACGAAGTGTTCCATCTACAAGTCGCTGATAAGACCGGTCGTCCTCTACGGGCACGAGACGTGGACAATGCTCGAGGAGGATCTACGAGCGCTAAGCGTATTCGAACGTCGAGTGCTCAGGACCATCTTCGGCGGCGTATTTGGGAACGACGGATGGCGGCGGAGAATGAACCACGAGCTTGCGCAGCTCTACAACGAACCAAGCATCCGGAAGGTCGCGAAGGCTGGACGGTTGCAGTGGGCGGGTCATGTTGCTAGGATGCCGGAGCGACCCGAGCAATTGAACCAGCGGAACCAGAGGATCAACCCTGCGAAGTTGGTGTTTGTGTCGGAGCCGGTAGGAACAAGACGTAGGGGGTGCAACGCGCGAGGTGGGTGGACCAAGTGGAGAACGATTTGGAGAGAGTGGGTGCCCCGCAAAACTGGAGACAAGCAGCCATGGACCGAGCTTGTTGGCGGAGAATCGTGCAGCAGGCCAAGCTAATGGTGTAGCGCCAACAAAAGTAAAGTAAAGTAAGCTTGGATCTTGACGGACGAGCAAAAGATGATCGAAAGGTGGAAGCAGCACTTCGACGGTCCAGAGGCGGAGTAACCAGGAAAAGTTTACGACCTGTCTGCACCCACTGATAGTCAAGGTCTGCTAAGTGCTATGGAAGATCATATACAAGAACGGCTTTCTCGGGAAGCTGATCTGAAAGGTGAAATCAGTTTTGGATAGCATAAACATGCGGGGATCGTGGATTATCAATCGATCCAGCCAGTTCAGCAGCTTTGCTGACAATATGGACATTGTTGGCAGGACGTTCGAGGAGGTGACTAAGATGGTACACTCAGAGTAACTGTTGAAGCGGGAAGCGGAGAAGGTTGGATTAAGGGTGAATGTCAAGGCGAATGTGTATCCAAAGAGTATTGGAGTATCTGCTGGCAGGAGAAAATGAGTCCCGGGCACGAGACGTGGACGATGCTCGAGGATGACCTGCAGGAGTTTGCGGTTTGTTGTGCGACAACGATGTGAACTGTGAAGTGAAGAGAAAGATTGAAGCGGCGAAAAGGGCTCTCGATTCAGTGATGTCTACAGAAATAACACTGTAGAGGACCTTGATACTCGAAACTCACTGTGACATATAAAGAAGACGACTACAAAAATGCAACAATAGCAGGCCAAGGGTGCATGATACTGATGATACTCGTCGGTTGACACACCTAGGCGAGGAATATCCTGGAAGAGCCCAACTACATCCGTAGTGCTGTTTGGACAAAACAGCATGGCTCTGGTTCCTTGCAAGTGTCCTATTTTCTTACCTCCACGTTGGCTTGGTTTAGTCATCATGATGACAAGGTGTAACCTAGCTGGTGGCCTGTGGAAACGACTCGTAAACCTTTGACCAACGAGGGTCAGAGTAGAGACGGCTAGAAGAAAGGGGCGCGACAATGTGGGAAAGGAAAGTAATTTGTGATTGTAGACGGTATTGTTTTGATTCGCAGTATGTTGAGTCAACTGCTGTGGATGTACCTGAAACATCGCACAACGGGGTTTCTCTTCTCTTCATTCTCAGCTACCACCTATCTTCTGTTAATTTTGTTTCACTGATTTTCTAACGCGGCTTCTGTTTACTATCCTCCATTTGATTTCGATTTTACTCATTTGATTCTCTTATTTCTCAACGCTTTTCCACTCTATTTCACCAATTGATGCTGCTGCAACAAACTGTCTGCTTTCCCTTAATTTGGCAGCGATGTCAATTTTGTTTATCATGTGTCTTTTCTTTATTTATCTATTTGAATAATTTCTCATCTTCCCTGTAAATTGCCCTCAATACAATCTAAGCTTGTTTGTTACCTCTTTTTTATTAACTATTGTTAATTACTATATCTACTTCATAAATTACTATCTTCCTTTTACTATTGATTTTTTATAAAGTATATTTCCTTCACTGTCCATTGTTTTGAAACTTCACCTTTTTCTTAAGCAAGTGAGGTTCGAGCCCTTACTCAATTTATGGAATGATTAAAGGATTAACACAAATATTACTATTGTACTTTTGAAAAACTTTTATAACATGCTTAGGACCAAAAATTGTAACAAAACACCGCGACAAAAGAAATAGCAACAGATAAACACGACTCAACAATAGGGGAGATTTCAGGAGAAAACAATACACAGTAAATAACAATAAGTTTTTGAATTCATACTAAAAATATAACAGTTTTTGCTTTAATGAAAGTTGATAGGCACACTATAAATGGTTAGGCGCTTATACTTACATCAAACCCTACGTAATGTACCACCCCCGGCCGAGTTAAAATGCGTAACCGAAAAAGAAGGTGTGCATGCCTGGCACGAACACTCAAAGCGTGTTCTAGCGTGCTGCTCGTACTGACTCAGAGCAAGGGTGAGATGTAGGTGTAAGGGCAGTGCGTGTTCGTCGGGAACCTAGTGCATAAGATCGGTCAAGGCACGTTCTTACACTGAAAATTGCGAATTGCGAATTGCGACTACAAAAATGCTGCTATTGTTAATGTTGAAAGTTTCTTTTTGAAATTGAGAAATTCACGCACGTAAACCATGTTGACTCAAATACTATTTCATTAGGCATGCTTCTGAGCTTGAGCCGTTAAACACGAATTGATATTAATCATTTTTCAATATCTCTTTCCAGTAACGAAAACCTACAGCGAGCAGCAGAAGCTGACCAATCGGCACCAGCTGGAGCGGGCTAACGCGACCAAAAAGCTGTGCCACAAGATCGACCAGATGAAGATCGAGGTGCAGCGGGTGATTGACCGAAGCATCGAGCAAACGCTAAGCTCGGCCCAAGAGCAAAGCCGGCGCTTCCACCTGAAGGAGGAGCACCGCGACAAGAAGCGGCTGCACATCTGCGAGCTGCGGGGCCAGCTGGACCGGTACGAGGAAATCGCCAGGCACATCCGCGAGTCCAAGGGCCAGGCGATGCTGCGTGCGGCCAAGGCCACTGCAGAGGAGGAGGCGAGGAAGCTGGAGAACGTTAGAGGTGAGCGGGATAAGCTGTGCCAGACGCAGCGTGAGAGGGAAGCTGGTGAGTGGCAGGAAAGCAAGAGGGAGCTGGTGGAGATTGGAAACTTGTGGGCGAAGGTGGGGATGCAGGAGCGTGAGAATTTTGCGATGGAGGAGAAAAACGCCTTGGTGAGGGCCGAGATTGTGAAGTTCACTGAGGAGCTTGAACAGCAGCGGATTTTCGAGGAGGAGGAGGCGAAACGTCTGGAAGAGGAGAGCAGCCAGCGTGCGTTGACGCCCATCATGATCAGTCATGTGGACATGGGACTGTTTAAGGATCCGAACGATTTCCCCTCGATTACGAACAAGATTGAGGCCAGTCGCCGCACATACGAGAACATCTTCAAGCGTCCGGAGTACATGGAGTTGAAGAAGTTCAAGAGCGATAAACGGGTTAAGACACGGAAGCATTCGCAGGCTGGGTTGGAAAAGCTGAGCCGTGAAGCGGTCAACAACCAGTTGGCGATCGTAGTGCCAAGGTTGAAAATTGACGGCGTGTCGAGTCAGTCAAAGGGAGTCGTTTCAGCTACCGTTTCCGATGAGGGGGCGCAGTCTTCTAAGGTTGATCAGCCTCCGAGGAAATCGATTTCGATGGTCGAAGGGCCGGTCCTGCAACCGGAGATTCCCAGCAGTAAAAAGCCGACTAAGCCTTCCAAGCAGGTTGCTACACCGGCTGTTCGTCGCCAGAAGCTTAAGCCGGAAAAGCTTGACTTCAGAGAGTGTCCTACGCCTCCGAAGGAGGCAAAGATCGTTGAGAAAGCTACACCTACAACCAAGAAGCGAACCAGTTCCAACGTTCTCGAACTGACCAGGGAGAACGTCGACTCGATGCTTTCATCCGCCAAACGTGCCAAGAAATCGCCGGTCACCGCTGAACCTCCGAAACCCAAAAAGGTCACCATCGACCCAAAACCCATGCAGATCCCTGTGGAGCCGGAACCACTCTCACCACATGCGCCCGAATCCCCCACTCCCTCGCTGCCCAACGAGGAGGCTCCACCAAGTCCCGTTTCCGAAGTCGACGCCGCCCAGCCTTCGCCGGAACGAGCCGAGGACTCCAACTCTGGTGGAAGTTCACCCCCACGGCGTCCCTCGGAGGCGTTCGACGGAGTCAGCCTTGGCGGAAGCATTTCGTCGCTCGAGCTGAACGACCGCGACAGCGTCAGTGACCTAGGGTTCGATCTGTCCCCGGTGGGATCGACGGACGAAAGCGGTGGCGGAAATAAGCGCAGCAGTTCGCCGGGGATGGATTTTGATTTTCTCAACGAGAACTCGCCGGCCAAGCCGGTGAGAGTGGCTAGTCAAAAGGGGAGTCAGCCGAAGAAGAAGGCGGCGCCGGAAATGTCTTCGGATGGGTTCGACTTTCTGGGGGGAGGTGGCGATGGAGGCGATGACAGCGGTGGGTTTGATTTCTTCTAAGGGGAACAGGAAGTTGCCTTCAGTTGCTATAGCTTGCATAGTGAAATGAAAGGTATTTTATATGGTTGTACTTCTGTAGTATATTTCAAATTTCAACATTTGAATATGTTATCCACGAATGGGGTATTTCTTGAATTATTTAAATACTCTTTTAAATTTCTAATCTGCAACCTTCAAGATAGAATTGAATTAATTACGTTAAGGACTATTATATTTCCAAAAATATGCTGGGAGTTGAAATCAAGTACATATGTCTTTTCTGAATAAAAAAAAAGGCTTAAGACGTAAACATCTATTTTTAAATGTTATGATGACTGCTTCTGTCCACGACGCCCGCAATATATAACTGGTAGTGTTGCAATGTTGCCAGTACAACTTGATAGATCGCAAAGAGCTATGGAAGATCATGCACGAAAACGGCTAGCCTGGGAACCTTCGAAAGCAGTGTGAACATTTCGGGTGCGACACGGATTCTCTTTTTTTCTGTCGATCGTTAAGTTGTGTTGTTTTCGGCAGAATTATCTGAGTTTTTTCACTTTTCAAAAAAAAAAGAACAAAAACAATTAAAATTAAAAAAAAAAAAAAACGAATGAGAATATTAAATAATTCCGTCTTGCTCCAGAGCGTTAGAGTATTCACAAAATGCTTGACAGAAAGTGTTTCCACACCTTGTTCCACACCCGAGATATTGCCATCGTATTGTACACAGAGAGCAATCCTCGAGTGCGGCAGAGGTTTGAGCGAAATTGGGAGCTTTTGATAAGCAAACCAGCAAATTATGTAGAATGTATTTAGGCGTGACTGGGATTTAAGCATACAGCGACTCAGCGCTCTGTGCGTCTTCACTACGACAAACGCAAAGCAACTCACTGTTATTAGACTTTCATCAGAAATTTGTATGCTCAGAAAACGGTTAGAGAATGAGGAAGAAAATAAATAAGTGTGACGCGGCAAAAGATAGACTGGGTTAAGGTTTCCGATCGGATACATCGAACCCCGATGGTTTGATACCAACTGCCCAGTTAACTGAATCCGAATTCTGAAACAAAATTCAATTCGAATCGTTTACGTATTCCGTTTCAAACGCAACAACCGATGCCGTGTACGTATCGGTTGTTGCGTTTGAAACGGCATACGAAAACGATTCGAATTGAATTCCGTTTCAGAATTCCGATTGCGTTGACTGGGTGTTGTCAAATGAACGGGGTCACTATAGAGTTATCTACGTGCGCATGTATTGCGTGTACGTACACGAAGGATTTCTAGGTTAAAATTTGTACCCGCCAGCAAAAACAAATGGTAAGCTAGTGTGCGTGACATCGGGCTTAGATAGCTCTATTTAGTTTGACACCCCTTTTACACGGAGTTTACACACACAGAGCTCAAGCAACAGCACACCCTCAGCGTGATGGAGCTTTCAAAGCGGGTTCAAACGTTGGAGTTGCACCAGTCCAGTCACATCCAGGAGGTGAGTTTCCGTGTCGACGACGTCCACCGGCAGTTGCGGAGGGATGAGGTCGTCATCATGAAGGTGCCGTTCAAAGAAAACGAGGATCTCCGCAAGCATTTCCTGGCCATACTGATGACGCTCCAACTCCCCCCGGAGCATTTTGCCAACGTTTTGCTGAGGCGAATTTCGAGACCGAATTCTCAAGGTGCATCATCAAGGAGTATCTCAACGCCACCGATTGTGGTGGCCTTCGAGAGCAGATTCAAACGAAACGAGTTCATGAAGGCGTACTTCCAGAAGGCAAACCTTTCACTCAAGGATTTAGGGTTTCCTTCAGATGGCAGGATCTACATCAACGAGAATTTGTCAGCGCAGAACTACTCGGCCTTCCAGCAAGCCATGGGCTGGAAACGGGAAAAGAAGATCCATTCAGTGAAGGTGTCTGACGGAATGGTGTTCGTTACCACTTCAAAGGAAGCCAAGCCCATCAGGATCTTTCAACACACGAGTCTTTGGAACAAGGATGAGTTTCCACAGCCTCCTCAGCTGACACCAAAGCCGACGGTTGCAGAGTAACTTGATGCTGAGCGCAGATTCATCGAAGCTTCATCTTGGAGAATCGTTCTATGCTGCTTAGGAATAAGTAGCTTTCTTTTTTCTATTACTATTTTTATAAACCTTTCCACCTTTCTTTACTAACTTCTTTGACACAATCTTGTTATTTTCTTTTGCTATTTATATTCTAACATTCTGTTTACAAACCCAACTGATTTCTAGATCTTAAGTATTTTTATTGATTCTCAGTTTAGAAAACTGGTTTTGAACTCTAAATGGAAAAGATTGTTTGGAATGTATTTGATGTTATATAAGTGCTTTTAGTGCGTAGTAGTAGTAGAAGTAGTGCGTTTTTTTTATTGTTGTTAATATTTGTATTTGTTCTCAGCTGTTGCTTGATTCACTTTTTGTTTATTAATGGCAAACGTTACACATGATGTACATGAACTGCGTTTCGACCCCTGTCACACATTTCTTAAAAACTCAATAACGCAAGTAAGAGGATTCAAATTGGCTCATCTCAATACTTGCTCGTTAGTTTGTCATCTCGATCAAGTCAAACAAATATTTTCACAAACTGGTTTTGATTGCGTCGGATTTTCAGAAACATGGTTAAATGATTCATTGACTAATTCTTTAATAAAATTTGACGATTATAGAATTTTAAGACATGATCGTACTTCCAGGGGTGGTGGAGTTGCTTTGTATGTGCGTCCATATTTTAAACCAAAAATCATAAAAAGTTCAAATCCTGGTTCTACTGAGTATTTGTTCTGTGAACTTACTTTAAAGAATACTACATTGCTCGTTGGAGTTGTTTACAAACCTCCGCAAATAACTGACGTTTCATCATTTGAAGAAGATTTAGCTCAATTACGTTCAATCTATAATAACATTGTGTTGATGGGGATTTCAATGTGAATATTCTTTCACAAAATTCTCTTTCAGACCGATTTTCAAACATACTGAACAATTTTTCACTTTCCATAGTCAATACCGTGAATCCTACCCACTTTTTCAATACCGGTGCCTCTTTACTTGATTATTTTATAATTTCAGATAATATTACCAATGTCTTTTCTCTCAAAAATCAGTTCCATCAATTTCCCACCATGATATCATTTTTACAGTCTTAGATATTCCAGTTCAAGCAGCTTTCGATAAAATGATTTCTTTCAGGGATTTTAAACATTTAAACCCACAAACAGTTATAGACGACTTCCCAACATTCAATTTTGATGAACTCAACAACATTGAGGATTGTGAAATTTTAGTAGCTCATTTTAATTCCAAATTACTGAATTTAATTGATAAACATGCTCCCATTAAAACGAAACGCATCCGTTCAAATGATTGTCCTTGGTATAGTCATGAAGCTTACAACGCATGTGTTGATCGTGATCTTGCATACAGGAATTGGAAACATAACAGGACAGTTGAAAATAAAATTATTTTCAGACGTTTTCGTAACAGAGCCAACCAGTTAATCAGAGATGCCAAAGTTAGTCATTCAGCAAAAATGTTTGACCCTTCCCTGTCAGCAAAAGCACTTTGGAACAATTTTAAAAACTTGGCTACAAAGAGGAAATCAGCCCTTTAGACGATCAGTTCAATTCAGATTTAGTTAATAATATTTTTATTGATAAAGTCAACAGCTACCCATCTGAAATCTACAAGCAGCTCTTGCAAACTCACCCATTTATGATGACGATGATGATAAATTTAAGTTTAGAGCAGTTTCAGCCGATGAAGTTCATAAAGCCATATTAAAAATAAAATCTGATGCAATAGGTTATGATGGCATCCCACTTAAATTTGTTAAAATGTTCATTAATATATTACTGCCTTATGTTACGTTAATCTTCAACAAAATCATTGTTACAAGTTCTTTTCCTTTAGTTTTCAAATTATCTATAGTTAGACCTTTAGCCAAAGTTAAATTTCCAGCAACACCGAATGATCTCAGACCAATTTCCATTTTACCAACATTATCGAAGGCATGTGAGAATCTTTTAAGGATCAAATAGTACAATATTTAACATTCAAAAGCTTATAACCCCTTTTCAATCTGGTTTCCGGGAACATCACAGTACATCTTCAACCGTTATTAAAGTTTGTCAGGACATAAATAAAGCTTTAGACAGTAACATGGCAACAATACTTGTCCTCATAGATTTCACGAAAGCTTTTGATCTGATTGACCATAACATTTTTGTAGCTAAACTGGAAAAGCAATATAATTTCTCAGCAGAAGCTTGTAATTTGTTTAAGAGTTATTTAGGAGGAAGACATCAACTGGTTGAAATCAATGGAAGTCGATCACAATTTAGACAAAACGAACGAGGGGTTCCACAAGGATCCGTTGGAGGTCCCTTAGCCTTTACAATGTCAATTAATGATCTCCCAAGACATGTTCGTTATTGTAGTATACAATCTTTTGCCGATGACACCCAAGTTTATTTATCTTGTCCTATTTCAGAACTTCCTCACTATATTTCTTTGCTAAACGCTGATCTTTTATCCATTTTAAATTTTTGTCGCAATAATGGTCTAGTACTTAACGCATCTAAAACAAAAGCCATAATTTTTACTCGTCCTAATTCTGATCTACCTGTATTACCGCCCATTACAATAGACAACGATATAATTGAAATAGTTGATAAAGTAAACAATCTTGGAATAGTTATGAACAAACACCTAACCTGGAACGATCATGTATCTTTTATTATTAGGAAGGTTTATACAACTTTACGAATTTTAAACCAACATAGAAACACTTTATCAATTGATACTAAAACAAAACTAGTAAAAACTCTTCTTTTACCTCACTTTATTTACGGTAATGTAATTTTCTCTCATTTGTCAGCAGAAACTGAACGTCATTTAAAAGTTTGTTTCAATAGTTGTATTAGATTCATTTACAATTTACGTAGATATGACCATGTTTCTCAATATCAGTCGTCAATTCTTGGCATACCTTTACAAAAATATTTTCATTTGCAGCTTCTTGTTTTTTTGTTTAAACTTATTAAATTCAAAGAGCCAACTTATCTATATGAAGAACTTTCCTTTAGTAGATCACAACGTACACATAACATTCTAATTCCAACTCATCATACTAATTATCTGGGGAATTCATTCGTAGTCCGTGGCGCACGCCTGTGGAACGCTTTGCCTCATCGTCTGAAAAATCTTACTTCTATTAGTGATTTCAAGCAACAGTGTAGGGAATATTTAAGGAACACTTGATAGAAACAGTTTCTTGACCAGTTTATTTTCTCACCTAAATTCTTCTTGTTGAAGTCATTTTCATTTGTTTTTAGGTTAAGTTATTTCTCTTTGTTTATACAATGATCATTTCATGTACTCTAACCTAATTTTTAGTTAGTTTTAAGTTTTTTTTTGTTTGTAGTTTTATCATATTCGAACTAAATGATGTCTCTGTATACGATAAAAGGCTTGCCCTTATGTATATTTTTGAAATAAAAATACAAATACAAATACAAATACACTACCAAACCCCCGGAGGCATCGTTACTCGCGTCTGCATGTGAAGCTCACCTTGACAACTTGTCGGCTAGGCGTCGGAAATCAATCGTCCATGATTTTTAGCAGATTTTTCCTACGCGATTCCAATTCCAATGCAGAGCGGATTCTGCATTCGAATGGGCGAATCCAAATTCGTTAATTAAACCTACAGACAGCTATCAAAAGCTTTGAACCGCGTGTTCGGAAATTGTCGAACAATGGTGTTGAAACGTCAACATCAGTTTGGTAACTGATTTTGACGGTTGATTGCCTGTAAACTCGAATACGTTCAAATTAGCGAGCATTTGAAATAGTAAACAATGAATCCGCTCTGTATTACTAGAAATGCTTGGATTACGAAAGCTGATCTTTAATTAGAAAAAAGAAGAAAATCGTAGGAAGGAAATCAATAATAAGAGTCCATTTAACACCGTTTGTCCCCCCGAATTAAACATGACTCCGCTCCGTAGTTTTTGGATACGCCCCACGCAAAACATGCAAAAAAAACATCGCACAACATTCCTCCGGTCTGACAGCTGTGTGCTGACAACAACGCAAACTGTCAGTCATTCTCGTCGTCATCTTTTCCTCGGTCGGTTCGGTTCGGTTCGACGGATCTCCAGAGCTCGCAGAACTAAACGAGAAAAAATAACGAAACGAAACCTAAATTCCGCAAGGACGTGGAAATTTGCACGGCCCGTGTGATCGATCCCATCCGTACAAGAAGCTAATTCGCGCGAGTGCCATCGGGAAAGGAGAAAATTAAGTTGAAAAAATCGCTCTTCGGTGGGGGGCCACAAAATTGCACCTGTGTCATTGCCTGTGTGTAGAGTGCGTGGAGGAAAAACTGGTCCTTGGGGGTTGTGCTAAAGTTGCAACAGCATCAAGGGGGTAGGAGGTGGTGGCAAGGTGCTCTGTTCGCACTGGTGGGTCAAGGAGACTTGCTAGCTGCTGCTGCTGCTGCTGCTGTTTTGTGTGTGCAATTCCGTAATTATTACAAGCAGGTTTCGTTTCCTTTGGAGGATTCCAGGGGGGAAGGTTATTGGACCTGGTCCAAGTGCGAGCGATTGGCCAACAATTGTGCAATATTGATTCCAAGGTTGGAGAAAAGGAAGAAGCAAGCAGCGCCACGCAGTTTATTGATTTAAGAGGACGGAACATGAAGCCCTGGAAGCGCTGCCCCACAAAGGACACGACATCATACGACGTGTAACGAAGACACACATACACAACACACATCTCCCGCCACCCGTCGTCGCACGCCACCGACCCCACAAGCGCGCTGAAGGCTGCTGGTGTGGTGTGTCTCCGATGGCACAACCGAGCAATAACAAGATTACATAATTTTTTGTTGATGTTTTTTTTCTGCTGGAGCTCGATCGCGCGCGCAGTTCTTCGACTTTCAGTACCTAGCAGAAACAGAACAAGAGTTTCGATTTGTGGCGTTGAGTAGCGGTAGAGGAGGTGTGGATTAATTGCGCTAGGTCGAGGAAGGAGAAGGGAACGCAAGGCAAGGGACAGAATGGCACGCGCGGGAAGCAACAAATGTCCCCACCTTGAGAACGTCGTCCAGCTGTCGCTGCTGGAGCTGTGCAAGTTGAAGAAGGTAAGGTTCGCAAGTACATTTTGAGATAACTAGGTTTTTTACACTGGTTGGGTCAAATTTGCAACAAATATTGGATTTCGATTGGAGAATCATGACACGATTAAATTGGTCTGTTTTACTTTTGCCTTGTTTATTAAGATTTTTGTACTATTAGAAAAAAAATCTAATTATTTAAAATAAATAATTTTCACTGGTAAAAAGAGAGGATGTTCCCTTCAATTTGTAATCGAGCTGTCGTGGTAATCGGTCGCATTTTTAATTAAGTCCGTGTCGTTCCGCGCGCTTTTTGAAGTGTAAGCATAAACCGCGAATTCATTCATTTTTTTTTGTGTCGACTTAACCCTCTCAACTCGCGAAACATGCCTTGCCATATCAATAACTGCCAAATCACCGACGCATCGCACTTGATGCAGTGTTCCGGTTCGTGTGGCAGAAGTTACCATGCTGCGTGCGCTGGGACACAGAGGAACTACGAGAACGAAATAACTAATTATATGATCCCGCTGTGCCGAGACTGCCAGGAGTTATTTCGGTTGAAGTCACAACTCGCGCCGTTCTCCTGCAACAGCAAAAGCTGACTTGCGATATAAAAGCTCTGATTGATGCTAACTTTAAGGCTTGCAATGCCTTCAAGCAAATGGACAACAAAATCGAAGTTGTTCAAGATGAATATGAGGGCATTGCCACCCTCCTTGGCGAAATGCAGCAGCAACTCAACAGACTGGATAAAAAAATCGATGACTCTACATTAAACGTATGCAAAAAAGTTTCGTCAATTTTAGATGACGTAGCACCAGCGGACAACGCCAGTACGTTGGTCAAAATCGACGCACTGACCTCCGTCACTCAGCAAATTGGTGAGAGTCAGAGCATTATCGGTGAAAGACTTAAGAATATCAACACGGAGTTGATTTTTTTGTCTGGGCGTGACCCTGGTCCTGCTGTCAATGAAATCCTCGAGGAGATTAAGGCAATCTCAGCCAATCTCCCGGCTGGTACTGAGCAAACCGAGGCTCATCACGAAACTCTCGCTGATGAGTTAGCATCTAGCTCAGCTTCAGGTAGTCCCAATCTTAAAGACAATTCTGGATGGCGCACACTCGGCAATAAACGGCTATGGAAAGCTGACTGGACTGACTACGATATCCGAACAGCACGCCGAAAGGAGCAATCTAAATTGAGACGTAAAGCCAATCAGCGAAAACGGCGTCGGCAACATAGGCGCTCCAGCTACACCGGGACAGACGACCTCGATGATTACGAGCTCGATTACAGCTTCTTTGACAACAATTTCCACTTAGAACAACGTAACGACCGGCTTCACCGCCTGTGCCACAATCAGCTTGCACAACACTTAGTAAAACAACCAGTCAACTTATTACAAAATCCACAACATTCACAATCCCAGCAACAACAACATAATCAACAACAACAATCCCAGCAGCAACAACACCAACAGCATATCCAGCTCCAACAACAACAATCCCAGCAACGTCAACACCAACCCCAGCAGCATCAACATCAATCCCAACAACAGCAACAACTTCATCAACTCCAGCAACCCTATCAAGACCAACAACAGCAGCAGCAACATCAACAACTTCAGCAACCATCTCTACAGCAACACCAACAACAAACATTTCAACACCTACAGCAGCCGCAACAAGCCCACCCCCTCCAGCAACAACAGCAACAGCAACATCAACAACAACAACCACAACCCCATCAACAACATCATCAAAATCTACAGCAACAACTACAAGCCCAGTCCCACCAACAACAGCAACCTCAATTTCACCAGCAACACCCACCGGCACAACAGCAACCACAACTTCATCAACAGCAACAGCCCACCCAAGCTCAGCTAATACATAGAAGCGCACAGGTATACAGTGAAACACCTAGCTGGATGTTCCGACCAGCGCAACGTAGCTCTTTTTCGGAAACAGGAAATTTTATGAACTAATGACGCCTTCATGTGAAGCTAGCGATAATTTAATTTTGACAAGTCCAACCACTGCGTCTAATAATTTAATTGAAATTTTGACTTACTGTCAAAACTTCAATAGAATGAAAAGTGCCGCAAAAATCGACACTATTAATCAAGCTATCAGCGGATGCCTTTATACTGCTATTCTTGGCACGGAGACCAGTTGGGACGCTAGTATTTTAAGCGAAGAGGTTTTCTCTAGCAACTTTAATGTATTCAGGAATGATAGAAATCTGTTATCATCCGGGAAAAAGTCGGGAGGCGGCGTTTTAGTCGCCATTAAAACCAATTTTGACTCAGAAAAACTTGATTCTGACGTTTTTGCACATTTTGAACACGTATGGGTCAAAGCTCAGATTGCAAAAGAGACTCACATCTTTGCATCTGTGTATTTTCCCCCGTTATCGCCACTCAGCTCATATGAAGATTTCTTCAAGAACGCTGAAAAATTATCTCCAGTCTAGATCCCGAATCCAAAATACATTTGTATGGCGATTTCAATCTCGGTGCTGTCGACTTCATGGTTGACGCAGAAAACGAGTCTATTCTTATTCCCATCTTAGGGGAAAGTGATAGATTACAAGTAATTTTTGACAAAATGTACTCTCTCGGCCTAAATCAAATTAATCATGTTAAAAATCAAAATAATCGCTTTCTTGATCTTCTTTTTACTAATATGACTGAAGACTTCTGTGTGACTGAAGCAAATAATCCACTTTGGAAAAATGAAGCTCATCACACAGCAATTGAATTTTCACTTTTCGTGCATAAGGCTAATAACAGACCAGATGGTTCAGATTACGAAGAAATTCCTGATTACAATAATGCCAATTATCCCTTAATCAAACGTAGACTATTAGAAGTTGATTGGAAAGCATTACTAGAGAAAGAAGCGAACATCGAGCTAGCAGTTAACACTTTCTATAGCATTATATACGACATCCTCGATGAAAGCGTCCCAATACGAAGAAAAAGACGCACAATTGACAAACACCCGCCTTGGTTTACAAGAGAGGTTAAAAACCTTAAAAATAGAAAACAAAAAGCTCACAAAGCTTACAAAAGCAATAGCCAAAAACTTGATGAGTATCTACAAATATGCAGTCAGTTAGAAGTCACCATCCAATTTGAATTTGAAAAGTATCATAGAAAGGTAGAATCGGAAATCAAGAGTGATTCCAAGCAGTTTTTCAATTTTGTCAAATCAAAATTAAAAAGTAGTAATTTTCCGTCAAATATGTCTCTCGACAATAAAATTGGCAAAAACAGTGCAGAAATTTGTGAATTATTCGCAAACTTTTTGAAAGCGTATACACCTCTTTTGATGAAAACGATCGAGACCGAAGCTACTTTTCCTTTATTCCCCAAGCGAATAACGAAATAACAGTCGATAGCTTATCCTTAGATGAAATTCAGGCGGCTCTTAAAGCTCTTGACAGTTCAAAAAGTACCGGACCAGATGGAATATCTCCAAAATTTGCAAAAATGTAGCCTCTGAACTGGCTTCTCCGCTTTATTGGCTATTTAATCTATCATTAAAATCAGGAATATTCCCAAGTGCTTGGAAGAAATCATATTTAGTTCCAATTTTCAAATCCGGTAAAAATCTGACGTGAAAAACTACCGTGGAATTGCTCTTATTTCATGTATTCCCAAGCTCTTTGAGGCAATAGTTAACAACAAAATGTTTGCTCAATTAAAAGACTACATAACACAAAAACAGCATGGATTTTTCAAAGGGCGCTCAACCGCAACTAATCTTCTCTCGTTCGTAAACTACACATTGAATGAAATGGATAACAAAAACTCTGTACAGACACTCTATACTGACTTTAGCAAAGCCTTCGACAGAGTGGACATTCCTATGCTTCTTTTCAAATTGGATAAAATCGGAATTGATTCTAATCTACTTTCATGGCTTAAATCTTACTTAACAAAACGCACGCAATGTGTTAAATTTAATGGCCTCATATCTAGGCTCATCAATGTTACTTCCGGGGTACCTCAAGGCTCTCATTTAGGCCCATTACTTTTTATTCTTTACGTAAATGATGTATCCTTTATATTTAAGCATATCAACGTTTCGATTTACGCAGATGACATGAAATTGTTTATGAAAATTAAAGACGAAACTGACGCTTCAAGATTCCAGAACGAAATCAACATATTCTTTGAATGGTGCTGTCGTAGCCTTTTACAACTTAACATTAAAAAGTGTACATCGATCTTGTTCAGCAGAAAAATAAATAAGCCAAATATAAACGTAAAACTAGACAACCAGATAGTTGAAACCTGTTCAAATGTTAGAGATTTAGGAGTCATACTTGATTCTAAAATGACTTTCATCGAACATTACAACACGATGGTATTCAAAGCAACTAATATGCTCAACTTCATAAAACGATTCAGTTATAACTTTAAGGACCCTATACATTGAAAACATTGTTCATAGCTTATGTCCGCTCTATTCTTGAATATTGTAGCGTCGTGTGGAGTCCACACATCAAAACACACGAAACCCGTATTGAATCAGTGCAAAAACAATTTTTACTATTTGCTCTTCGTAAACTAGGGTGGACAGTGTTTCCCCTTCCTTCGTATATTGCACGCTGTATGTTAATAAGCTTAGAAACACTTGTAAAGCGTCGTGAATTCGCTTCTCTTTCGTTCGTAAATGATCTAATTGCAAACCGAATTAATTCTCCAGAGTTGTTACAAACATTAAATTTCTATGAACCCACACGCGTATTGAGAGCACGTGAGCCATTCGCATTGCATTTTCACAGAACTGACTACGCTAAACACGGGCCCATGAATAGAATGATGGAAACTTATAACAAATATAATAACATAATCGATTTCACAATGACAAAATCCACCATGAAAAAACAGTTCTACAATCAAAGATAGATGTTCCCCCCTTGTAATTAGAAACTAAGCAACGATCATGTAGTCTACGTATGTTTGACGAATAAATAAATAAAAAATAAACAATGTATCAATAGTTGGTTGATGAAAATTTTCAGCTTAAAATTATTTTTTCGACTACTTTTTCAGAGCGCGGGGCAGAATGGGCCACCTTAGAAAACAAGCTATTTCGTCTAATACAACATTGAAGTGTGATAAGAAATGGCTTGAGGGACCTTTCCAACATTGTTTCCAAGCAAATTGAACACTTTTATAAAAATTGTAACTTAACAAAACAAAGATTTTAGAAAATAGTGTAAATATGTCGAAAAAATACACTATTTTTACAAATAAGCATCAAAACAATCAAAAAATCAAAAATATTGAATTAAACGTGATTTGAGAAGCTACCAGAAGTGAAACAATCCATTTAATCAAAATTTCATAACTTTTGCTTGTTTGTATAAGGCATGATAAGGGTGGCCCATTCTGCCTCCAAGTGGATTTTTATTTACCACTACCACCACCAAGCCTCTAAATGATTTGAAGGTTCCGTTGTTGTTTGATCGTAATAGCTCCTGGTAACATTCTAATCATAGAACAAACTTTTTCAAACAATCTAACTCTTGAGAAAGCTTATTTAAGAACCTCGAAATGACAACATTTGCGTGGTTTTACCAACCAATTTCCATTTTTGCGCATAATTCGAAAAATACAATGAATTCAATGGATTAGTGTAAAAATAAAATTATTGGCCAATTTACACTTACACACTACACCAAACTGATTCGGAGCGGTACGGTATGTCCACGCATCTTCCTCCCCTGTTGATTCTGTGAAATGCAGCCCTCTGTCACGGCCATGTTTATGAAACCTAAATGTTCGACGAGAACATGAAGACAACAAAGAAGATGAAGAACGCATTTGCTGTCAAAATTTGAAAATTAACCAAACCACGTGGTAAAAAAGGCATAATTTCATAATGTTGAAATGATTTCCATGAAATAATGACGACACGGGACGGATTTCCAAACACAAGTTCCCGATAGACCCTATCCGCCAGAGACTGTGGATAAATGCCCCGCGAAGTGGCGATAAAGACGGTTTTGCAAGTTCAAAGTTCAGATTTGTTCGGACCACTTCGCGATGAACTTCTTGTGAGTTCACAAAAGGTCGGATTCTACACAAGCGTCGATTCCTTCGATTCCCTGTGCGAGTCGACAGCGGAGGTGGACCAGTCCTCGGAGAAGGTTATCGAAGGATGCTCGGAAAGACCAGCTCCGCCACAATCATCGGAATCACGGATGTTTCTGCACTTGGTCGGTTACTCCCTGCCGGAGATTGCAGCGAGTTGTTTGGAAGGATCAACAGCGGGACTTAGCCAGTCCCCGGTTCAGTACTACCCGGCAAATCTTCCCGGTAACTCGGAAGCAACAGTTCTCATCTTTTTTCGTAACAGATTTGCACACACAAAAAGTGATGTTTCTTGAAGATTTGGTGTAAACAAACAGACAACACTGCTACACTCACAGAGCGCACGCAATCGAGAAATTAAAAGTGAGAGTGTGTGCAACATGGAGTTAAACTTTCTGTGAAGTTGCTGTGAAGATTACCATGGCACTTTAAAAAGTTTAACTCCATGTTGCACGCACACACTCTCACTTTTAATTTCTCGATAGGGCTCTTCACTAATACTACTACGTGGGATCTTCGAGGTTTTCTAGCCATTAACAGTGGTGCCAGAGGGTTGGTGAAATGTGATCCGTTCCCAGAATCTGTCTCTGCGGCTAATGCAACAAATTAGGCCTGGCCGCTTTAATTTTTGCTGTACATTTTTGGGGTTTCTCGGATGAACGGCAATATTAACAGACATTACTGTTAACAGTTATGACAAGAAGGAGGTCGAAAAAATAAGGTAATCCTTAGTAAGGTGGGGAAGCAAAAAGAAAAGTCTTGAATTTACTAAGCATTTTTTGCAATTTCCAATTTTCTTATCATACATTTTTCCTAAATTTTCGGAAGTCGCCTGTTTTGGCGTTCCATACAAATGCCTTTACAAAGTGTGTACAAAGTGATGGGATAAAGAACGAAAAACAAGAATCAACAATCAATTCAAAAAAAGTTTTTAAATATGGGTCATTCCAGGTCAACTGAGTACACTTTTGGACTCGACCTTTACCGATTTGGATCAAACTTGGAGGGAACGTTCATCTATCGATAGTTAACAGAAATCTCAAGTTTGGTGCTGATTGGACCATCCTTCTATTTTTGGCACCGCCCTCTTTTATGGCGATTTTCTAGAAAACTTTTTTTTCTTTTAATCATAACTTTGAAACTATTTGAGCAAAAGACTTTCTACAGGTTGTATTTTACAGAAAATTGTCCAAGGAATTCGATAAAAATGAAATTTTAACCCTTAAATGCCCACTAATATTATATTTTAACGTTTTAAGTATTAAAATTCAGTTTGATCAATTGCTTATTTTTTTATTTGTTTTATTTTAACACCATCGTGTTCCCCGGACAATTTTACATTATAATCAATGTAGACCTCAAACTAAAATGAACTATCGGCGAGATACAGCGATTTGACTGAAAAAAGTTTGATTTTGCGCTGCACTCTGTCTTATGAATTCAAATCCGAAATAAGTTTCTTACATATAAAAACCGAATTATACCGGATTCATCCCTTTTTGTTGAAAAGTACACTATGTACTTCCGAGTGCTGCGCAAAATCAAACCTTTTTCAGTAAAATCGCTGTATCTTGCCAATAGTTCATTTTAGTTTGAGTTCGACATTGATTATTATGTAAAATTGTCCGGGGAACACGATGGTGATAAAATAAAACAAATAAAAATTATAAGCAATTGGTCAAAGCTGAATTTTATATAATATTAGTGGGCGTTTAAGGGTTAAAATTTATTTTCATCGAATTCCTTGGACAATTTTCTATAAAATACAACCTGTAGAAAGTCTTTTGCTCAAATAGTTGCCAAGTTATGATTAAAAGAAAAAAAAGTTTTTTAGAAAACCGTCAAAAAAGAGGGCGGTGCCAAAAATAGAGGGATGGTCCAATCAGCACCAAACTTGAGATTTCTGTTAACTATCGATAGATGAACGTTCCCTCCAAGTTTGGTCCAAATCGGTGAAGGTCGAGTCCAAAAGTGTACTCAGTTGACCTGGAATGACCCATATATAAAAAATAGAGCGTCCAATTTCCCGGGGTTACAAAATTCCCGGGAAACGGGAAATTTTCAACAAATTTCCCGGGAAATCCCGGGAATTCTCGGGAAATTTGAAATTTAACGAAAATTATTCTAATCCTGTTTCTGATTAATCTTTTGCAACGAAATAGTATAGAACAGCAACTATAATGGTCAAAATGAGTGTGAGGATCAATTAATGGCTTGACTGCTTGTTAAAAATCATGCAACTGTGAAAAACTATATAAACTTTCTAATTATTAAATCTTTCAAATCGTCCCAAATGATAGAAAATATTATTAGTATTTTTGTTGAGAAGGATTTATTTAAATCAAAGTGTTTGGATAGTGAAAATCTATGCTCCACAACCATAAAATTGCTTTTAAATTTGTCTCTTGTTAAAAAAAAAACCAACAAATTCAAGTTGTGAATAGATAAATAATCTTTGAATTTACCTTAAAAATCTGATTCCTATCGCTTTTTAACTTGAAACACTATTTCATGAAATCACAACTCAAAGTTTTCAAATATTTGGAGCGAGTTTTTGAAATATAGTTCCATTCTTAGTAAATTTCATATGATACGAAGTTGTTTTTAAAGGTTTTTCATGGTTTTATGATATGATTTTAGTTATATGGTATTCAGTCTAATAAATTAATTAGATTAAAATAATTTTGATTATTTAAAAGTGATTGAAATTCAACGATATTTTTTCATATATAACCTTCTTACGCCCTTGGTAGCTCACGTGCTTTATAAATTTATAACTTCAATCTGCAATTTCTAGAATACTTAGAAACGAATTCTTCTCACACAAACTTTTTTTTAAAATTTTATTATATCAGTTCAATTTCCATTCAACATGTTCAAGGTAAAAAAAGTCAAGCAAATCTCAATGTTGATCTTGGTCAGAAGATGTAAATATCTTATTTTCAAAAGATATTACAAAAAAAAAACATTAAAAAAGGTTGTCAAAAATAAAATAGTTTATATTCATTCCATAACAGCGTAAGTTTTGTGGTCCAACATAAAAGCAAACAATATTCCTAGTGATGAATGCTTCAGAAATAAATATTATCTGAATTAAACCTTGACATGAAATTTACAGACAAGCTGATTAGTTCAATATGAACAGTAGATGGAAATAAATAAAATCAAATCAGGTCTCCAATTATTATTTTTTGTTTAATTTCAAAACATTGGTGCCAAAAAGGTAGGAAAATGTAAACTACTGCTTGTATTTCGGGAATTCCCGGGAAATATTTTTTTCCGGGAAATCCCGGGAATTCCCGGGATTTTTTCCCGGGACGGGAAATTGGACGCTCTAATAAAAAAAGATATTGGAACGACCTTTCTAACGAACCCAAAACTTTCGGATCGGACAACCCTCTCAGAAGTTATTTACAACTACACTACATATTTTGATAAAAATGATGTCCAGATCAATCATGCGACCCATCTTTGGTACGTAATCGAGCGAGTCCAAAAGATTGAAGATCTTAAGAAGATTGAAATGGTTTTTTTCTTCTTTAAAGAAGCAAAATCTCTTCTGACTTGTGTAGCTGTTGACAAAAGTTGAATCTTCCCTTCTTTTGAAGGAGTAAAAACTCGCCTGACAGTTTGGGTCAGCAATCAAGACAGTTTTTGTTTTTCTGAAAATAGAGTTATCTACGTGCGCATGTATTGCGTATACGTACACGAAGAATATTGAGGTTAAATTTTGTACCGGCCAGCAAAACAAATGGCGTGCAAGTGTGCGTGAGCGCGGGCTTAGATAACTCTATGATAAAATTCAATTTGTTCCAGCTGTTATCACTAGTTAAGTGAGTTTTCTCTTCTTTAGGGCCAATAGAGTTATCTAAGCCCGAGCTCACGCACACCAACACCCCATTTGTTTTGCTGGTGGGTACAAAATTTAACCTCAATCTTTTTCGTGTACGTACACGCAATACATGCGCACGTAGATAACTCTATACGCACCTCCCAAGAAAAAATGGTCAAGAAATGGCTTTACGAATAGCAGAACAAAGGAGAGGGAACGATTTCTCGGGGCTTTTCTGCACCCTCTCTGGCTTGACCGGTTTCTTCCGAAGTGCGTATGCCGCTTTAAAGAGGAAATTCAAATTCAAAGAGAAAATTCAATTTGTGTAAACAAAAATCAAAACAACAGTTATTGACTTTTGAACATGGTCCCGATTTGCCCCACTTTTCATTGAACAAGAATACTCATATTTGGCCCAGATGCCAGTTATAGCAGTCCAAACAGCCCTTAAAATGTCAGTTTGGGTCAAAAATCCTTAAAAAATGATACGTCTTTTGTGAATGATGGTAAATGGCTTCATTAGTCTTAGAAAACGCCCCAACTGAGTTCAAGCCAAGAGAGAAAAACTTTAAAATATCATGAAATTTACTGGAATCGTGAAGAATTGCTCGTTTAATTTTAAGAAATATTTGTTGTTTTTTTTCCAATGTCTGAAGTCAATAATTATTATTAGGCTAGCAAAATAAAAAAAAGAGTGACTACGAATTAAAGACGAATCAGCAGCGTTTCTTTGTCCATCCACGTTTCATTCTATAGGGATAACTTTGTGACTTGGCGCTCTCCAGCCAAGCCCAAGCCCTTCTTGTTCTTCTTTGTTCGCACGCGCTTATCCAGTCACCGGCGGGTCATCAAGTACCTAAACCAAGAGTGGCGCAGGAAGAATCCGCAAATTAACAAGCGACAAAAAAAGCAAGTCGATGTGTGTACTCGTTCGGTGCGATCACCTGCAAGAAGTTGCGGTTGATTTGCGTCACAAAAAAAGAGGGGATTGGGCTCTTGAATTGATCTCGCGAGTTGGGATAAAAAACAAACTTGTTCTTTTTGCGTTTCTAATAATGATGATTTGGATTTTTAAGTTTTAAGCGAAATTTAATCGAATCAAGTCACACCTCCAGCTTAGCCACGCGAAGGTCGCGAATCACAAGATAACGCTTATCAAAATTTGCTAATGCTTCTCTTTTTTTTTTGCAGGGCGAACCATGCTCGGAGTGCGAGGCGAACGGGCCCAACCTGTGGATATGTCTGCAGAAGAACTGTCTGCACATTGGCTGCTCGGAGCAGTACAACGACCACAGTACGACCCACTACCAGCAGCAGCGATCGCATTGCATCCACATGAACCTGTCGTCGCAACGGATCTGGTGCTATCTGTGCGAGTTTGAGGTGTTTTTGGTCCAGCAGCAACAGCAGCAGCAGCAGTTGCGGCGAACGTCGGTCGTTAGCAATGATTCGAGCGATGCCAGCCGGTACTCGGCGACGGCCAACGAGAAGCTGTTGATGTACGGAGGGGGAGGCGGAGGTGGAGGTGGGGGAGAGTCCTGTGACAGTAGCTGCGAGGAGGACGAGTTTGAGAAGCATGGCAAGTGGAACGGACTGGTCGGGCTGCAGAACATTGCCAACACCTGCTACATGAACTCGGCGATCCAGGCGTTGAGCAACAGTCCGCCGTTGACGGGGTACTTCTTGGACTGCGGGTCGATCATCGAGACGGACCTGTTGGGGAATCAAACTGTGTCGAAGCCGGGCCTGGCCAAGCACTACCACAAGCTGATCAAGGAGATGTGGTGCAAGAATCGTCGTTACGTCGTCCCAAGTGGCATTCTGTACGGCATCCGGATCGTCCATCCGATGTTCCGCGGCTACCAACAGCACGACACGCAAGAATTCCTGCGCTGCTTCATGGATCAACTGCACGAAGAGTTGAAGGAGGTCACCCAGCAGCAACCGCCCGATCTGCTATCGCTGCAGGACCGTAACGGCGATCCGGACATTTCACCATGTCCTTCACCTTCGCCCTCCCAATCGGAAGCCGAGTACGAAACGTGCGACAGTGGCGTCTCCGAACAATCCAGCCTGTCCGATGACGTCTCAATCAACAGCAAACGCACCAGAATGGTGTCGCGATCGCCCAGCCCAGGCCAAAGACCGGTCCAATCCCCGCACAGTCGACAGCAATCCCCCATCGGCAGCAACCGGAGCAACTCCAGCAGCAGCGGCAGCATGACCTCCCAACAACAACAAAACCAGCAGCCCAACGACTCCCAACAGAAGCAAAAGCAAACCAAGGACAAACTGCCCGAGCGATCCATCATCAGTGACATCTTCGACGGCAAGCTGCTTTCCTCCGTCCAATGTCTGACCTGCGATCGCGTCTCAACGCGCGAAGAGACATTCCAAGACCTGTCCCTCCCAATCCCCGGCAAGGACCACCTAGCCGTTCTCCATCAAAACCACCCCGGAATGCAAGCCTCCCCTCCTCCCCACCCACACCCTCACCCGCACCCACCACCAACCGCCGGAAGCAGCACCGGCATAACCTGCTCGGACGCCGTCTACCCCGTGTCCGGCGACAGCTGGATGTGGTGGTTCTGGAACTGGCCCTTCTGGAGCTGGATCCGGTCCTGGTTCTGGGGGCCCGCCGTCTCCCTGCACGACTGCATGGCGGCCTTCTTCAGCGCGGACGAACTCAAAGGCGACAACATGTACAGCTGCGAAAAGTGCAACAAACTGCGCAACGGCGTCAAGTACTCCCGCGTTCTAGCCCTGCCGGAAATGCTGTGCGTCCACCTGAAACGCTTCCGGCACGACCTCTCGTACAGCTCGAAAATATCCAGCCCCGTGCACTTTCCCCTGAACGGCCTGGACATGCGACCGTACCTGCACAAGGATTGCAAGTCGGAAGTGACCTCGTACGATCTGTGCGCCGTCATCTGTCATCACGGAACCGTGGGCGGAGGCCACTACACGAGCTTTGCCAAGCACGATCCAACCGGGAAGTGGTTCGAGTTTGACGATCAGCTGGTGACGCAGGTCAGTCCGGAGGACGTGCAGAACTGTGAGGCGTACGTGCTGTTCTATCGGAAAAATAACGCCAAGATGACCACGATTCGGGCGCAGGCGAGTGATTTGATCAGCGTGCAGGAGCACGCGTCGGACATTCGGTTCTACGTGTCGCGCAATTGGTTGCATCGGTGAGTATTGGAAAACATCAGCGCATGTGGCTACTGCACAACCTTCATGAAATCGTCTGCTTCGTCGTGCCATCTTGTCGCACCCGCCATTTCGACGTTCCGAGAAGAACGCGTTTTAATGTTGGACCTTGAGTAAACAAAAATGAAAGCACGCAATGTAAACAATAACAAACACGTTTTGTTTGGCTGACCATCATGTGCATTGTCCCGAAGTTTGGTTGAAGTTGGTTGCTAGAGTCCCAAATTATAATTACAAATGTTTACGGTAGTATAACTTGTACGTGCGTCAAACGCATTCTGACCTGAAATCCCTTTGACCAGTTGTCGCACTTACATCTAGTTTCAAGGAGTGACAATATAGTACGAAAAGATTGAAAATTATTTAAAAAATGCACGGAGTTTTTACGGATGTCTTTGAATATCTTAGGATTGAAATCGAATTTTGGGGATCTGTGAAGGTCAAAAGGTGAGGCATTGTGAGCTGCACAAAATGGCGTTCTTAACTCAATTTGGCTCAAAATGCACGTACGACAAGTTAGCACGACGGCAACGATATACGAGTAGGTTGGTCTAGGGGGACTGGGCCGATTGGCAGAAAATCGTTCGGCAGAATGACGTCTGGCAGAACGCTAAACGGCAGAAAAACAAATGGCAGAAATGGCCATCTGGCAGAAAAGGTTAATTGGCAGAATGCTATCCGGCAGAAAATGTCGTTTGGCAGAAAATTATTTGGCAGAAAATTATTCAGCAGAACAGTATAAATGGCAGAATGGCCTTTTGGCAGAATGTCAACTAGCAGAATGTGTCATTTGGCAGAAAAACGTCTGGCAGAATAATTTCTGGCAGAATAACGTCTGGCAGAATAATTTCTGGCAGAATAGGTCATTTGGCAGAATGTCGAAATTAAAGCCGACAATTGCTTTGAAATTTTCTAAACCAGTGAAGCGTGCAGCCGGCTAAGTCCAAGGCACTTCGACTGGATATTTCGGATCAAACACTTTCACTCTTTTTCACTGTCTGATTTACTGTCTCCCTTTATTTGATTTCAGCTTGGCTTTTTATACTAAATCTAGTTATTTACTTAATTATTTAATATCTTATATTTTTACCCCCACTCTAGTTTTTGATGTTGCATAATATATCCGTCCTTTTCGGTTTCACTCCAAAAATTCTTCCTCTAACTTATATAATATATTTTGTCTCATTTACAACCCCCACTCCAACCTGTATTTTTCTTGATATAATGAAAAGTTTCCTTAATTCTCTCTTTTTTCCCAGAATTCAACAATATATAACTCTCTTTTTTTCTTATTTTATTTATTTTTTCCCCCCACTCTAAAAATCCTTCCAAGTTATACATAATATCCTTGCCTATTTTATTTCTCTCACTCTTAAAATCCTAATCCAGGTTTTTAAGCGAAGATGGCGTTCGAATGTTGAACGTCCGATATGTCAAAATCGCGCAGTAGCACCAACATTAGAAAAACAAATGTGGCTGTCATGCCATGGCACACTTATATCGTAATGTTGGTACCACTGCGTGATTTTGACATTTCGGGCGTTCACCATTCAAACGCCATTTTCGCTTAAAAAGCTGGATATAAATGTTCTATTTCTTTCCACCGCGCTCTAATTCTCAGATTTTTCTCAGAAATTAGTCGCGGTCCTTTTATGACTTAACCCATAGATAATGTAATCTTTATTTATTTTCCAGTCGTGCCTGTCCTTTTTCACAGATATTGTTATTTGTTTGTTTCTCGTCGGGCACCTTTCTGCGCATGCCACTTAAGTGGGTCATAAAAGTGTTGTCGGGTTTTCCCGTCCTACGCTCCTAATTGATTTTTATTTGTCTTCCCTTTTTCTTACAACTCTCCTGATTCGCCTTTTCCTAATATTTTCGTTTTTAACAGAGAAAATCTACTGTGAATTTTTCTGGTAAGGCGAGGGTCGCTTCACCAGGGCCCCGGCGATAGAGTTATCTACGTGCGCATGTATTGCGTGTACGTACACGAAAAAAAGTGAGGTTAAATTTTGTACCGACCAGCAAATCAAATGGTGTGCTAGTGTGCGTGAGAGCGGGCTTAGATAACTCTATGGCCTGATATGAGCTACCAAACAACATTGGCAATATGGCGTCGTTTGTTTACAAATATGAGATTGTTTGTGGACGAACCGAAAAATTTACTTTTTTGTATAAAATTCTATAACCATTGTGCAATAACATTAAGTCTTACAAAACAGACAAAGTTTCATTAAATTTTAGACCAAAATTTGTTTTATCATTATTTTTCAATTTTAACCTCTTTTATCGCGATTCTGATCAAGATTGCACATCAAATCATCGTGGCTTTAGTGTATTTTAAGTTTTCACATCGATTCACTGTAGTTTCGTGTTTAAATTTTGAAATTTAGCCTAAATTAAAATAAGTTGCAAAATTCCCAACTTCAGCCATGTGCAACAATTTCCACATCACCTATGCGGGAAACCGATAATGGGGTAATTCATGCGTTCCAAACTGTCAAAATTCGAAAACGTCATTGCCAACCTTCGGTTCGCTGCTTTTGTTCGTGTTTGAAGTTTCGTGCCGAGACTCTGTTCTAAACGAATTCTCTGATTGGGTTTCGTTCTGGGAAAGTGAAACTTATGGTACGTTCGTTTGAAGAGCCGGTGCAGCACTGAGTGCCGCACTCGTCAGTGCCAGTTTTGGTTCAATCGAACGTCATTTGTCAGTTTGTTTCAGTTCCAAGATGGCGGGGAAACTCGTGCGGAACTAGCGCAAGTTTCTTCAAAGAAACACTTTGACCACTGACAGCTCTGAGTATGGCACTCAGTGCGGAAATAGCCCTTTAACGAACGTACCATTAGGTTTTGGCGGTTCTGGAACTTCAAGCTCGGAGCCAGCACCGGTTTGGAACCCCGTGTGTAGCTTTGGTAGTTTTAACGAGTTTTAAGCATTTTTTTTATTTCATTTTTTGTGATCAGTTTGCTTGGTTTACATTTGCAAATTTGAGTGCGGAGTGTACATTCCGAACGCGGCCAGTTCGTTCCGTTTAAATTCCGTTTGAAATTCCGCTTGAGCGAAAAAAATTCGATTCTTGTTTTTACTTATTGATTTTCGTTTTTGTTCTGGTTGATCTGAATTTCAACCAGAAAGAAAGGTATTAGACGATGTTGTACTAATTTAAGCCTTTTATTTGTATTCCGGTCAAAAATCCGGTAAAACTATACATAAATAAAAAAAAGCTACCCAACCCCAAAACCCACACTCAACATTTAATATAATCAAAAAGTTTTACAACGAAGGGATAAGGAAACAGCTAACTATTATGATGTTAAGGTTGTGTGCTGTTGGAGATCTGGAAGGCGTGGCGTGCAAAGTTGGTCGATTCCGTCGTCTTCGTCTTGGCAGCCGTCGTCCGAGTCGGATTATTCCGTCGACTGAAGTGGTCGGTCCAGGTCGGACTCGGTGTCTGGTCGTCAACCCCTTCCAAGAAGACTTCCAAGGTCGTTGCGGTCATCGTCTTGACCGGAGTGTCTACTTGCTCGGCGATCGGGTAAACTGGTTCGATTGACGACGGGCACTCCGATGATGGTTCCGCCGTTTGGTTAAGGGAAGATGTTCACGTGAGGGTTTCGCAAGAGACATTAGCTGGGCGGTGGGATGACCGTGTGCTGCGGGTTGCACATCGTTTAGCCGCCGACTTCGGTGCTGCATCCACAAAGGACCTCCCTCATCCATAAACACGATCGCCATCTCAATCTCGGTCCCCCTCGTTGAACCTGCCACAGCAGACTGTTGCCTTCTTGCGGCCTGATTTGGCCGGAACTGCTACTGATACTGCCGCGGGGAATTTGGCCAGGGAAGCTGCATCTGAAAGGAAAAAAAGAAAAACGTGTTTGATGTTGATTGATGAAGTCAACTCGCTGCATCAACTTCTGCTGCATCGACTTCCGGGACATACACAATAGTTTCTTCCTTCCACACCGATCTGCTCCGGCTCCGATTCGTGGTCTTCGGCACCACCGCGTGTTTGCCGATGGGCTTCTCATGCAGCTCCACGAGAGCTGCATCCGAAGTTGCGCTGGCAGGTTCTTGCGCCAGTTCACGGGGTTTCTCCAGTCGGATGCGGGCAATGATTTCACCTTGGTTCCTTTTCCAATCCGGTCAAACCAAATAATTTTGTAAGACTGGATTGACTGCCGGATGTCGACGAAAAAAAAATCACGAGCAAACAAGTTTGACGTTTAACTTACACTGTCACCAAATACTAATACACTGACAACAAACCGATTTGGCGAACGGCGGCGAAATGTCACCGTAGTTCCACCATACACCAGCAGGTGTCACTAATGTGCAAAACTGGCTCAAACGGAATCTAAATCTGTCAGCTTTATCATGGATTTTGGTCTGGTCTAGGCTAGGGATAGGACACAGCACCTTCCTGAGTCCAACCGGAAATTCCGTTTAGAAAAATTCTAAGCAATTTTCGAAGCGGAATGAAACAGTCAAGCCGTGGATTTTTTGATTGGGAGAAAACATTCAAATTTAATATACACTCAGAATCAGAAGTACCCCGTCAAAAGGGTTCTATGTACCCTTTATCTGTCATCCCAAGGAAAAAAAAACCTTTTAGAGGGTTACTTCTACCCTTTTTTTCAAGTTTACCCGTCGTCACCCGTTTTGCAAAGGGTAAACCGGTAAACTTGAAAAAGGGTGAAAGTAACCCTCTAAAAGGGTTTTTTTCCTTGGGATGACAGATAAAGGGTAGATAGAACCCTTTTGACGGGGTACTTCTGATTTTGAGTGTAACTATCCTAAAAATGCGAAAAATGCGAAAAAAACATTTGGAATCTTGTTTGGAATTGATTTTTACACCGTCGACTAGTTTTTACACTAGTTTTTACACTACACGACTAGTTTTTACACTACACGAACTGGAAAAAGTGTAAAATGCGAACTACAAAAAGTGTAAAAGTTACACCTTTACCAGTTCAGGGACCCGAACGAAAAAGGTGTAACTTTTGGACTTCCCAGTCAATTCAATTCGCGTTCTGTAAGAATCTATTAGAATCGTATACGAATTCCGTTTTTTTTTTCGTTTGAAACGAAATTCGTATACGATTCTAACTAGATTCCGTTTCAGCATTCGAATTGGATTGACTGGGATTTCGAGATTTTTGCCTGCTGTCAATTCGGGACTTAGACTGTCTGCAGCGCGAAGTTTTATAATTGTTTCAAATTGCAAGCAGTTTTATATTTTTAGAACTGGCGTAAATGAAACTAGAACACGATGCTCGCAACGCGCTGATCTAAATGTTGTTTCAAAAAAATGCTTTTAATTGTGTGCGTATGATTATCAACACAGCATCATAGTGTCTGTGTAAGAATACGTGGATATCTTTATATGTCTGATTTTTTTTGAAACTGAGTTCTATTCCAGTTCCAAATCGTCTCACGTTTGAAACAAACTTGTCGAGCAGTTTTATTCCGGTTTCAAAATACTGCTCGAAAAATAAAACTGCAACTCCGCGTTGCGGGTGGTCTGTTTCAGTTCTATTTGAAAAATGAAACAGCTAGAACAAAGTAGAGCCGCGTTGCAACCAGTCTTAGTGTTATTTTGATGCTGGTAGGTAAGTGTTGTGCGAAGTGAGACAGGTGCTGGAAAAGGCAAAATTCCGGTTCCCCCAGAGCGGATAACCAAGAAGAACCGACCAGCGAATGTTTTAATTGCCAGATTCGGTTGATTTCTTAGTTCTTCGGTCTGGGGGAAGCAAAATTCTATCTTTCGGCAGAAACTTATAGAAATCTGTCGGAAACTTTTTTCAGATTCCAAGAACTACGACGTGTGTCGAATATTCCTTACCGGTGCGGTCAACTGTGCTGAGCGGTTCAACAAAATGGTGAATGCTGTAAGAGATTTCCGATCGTTTCGTTTCTTCTATTTAACCAGTTTATTATCAACAAGTTTCATTGCGCTTTTCAGATAAGGCTCCCTTGACTGAAGATCACTTAAGTGCAGTCTGTTCTGCCAACTCCGGTCGCTTCCGACATCCAAGTAGAACGAACCGGTGCCAAGATTGCGGCAGCTTGATCATGTAGACCAGTGATTAAAGGGACACCAAGCACGCGATCCATCTGGACAAAACAAGCCGGAAACGTCCGTGAGGAACTTGGCGACCATGGTGCAATCTCTTGCTTACGTCCATCGGCATCGACGAGAGGCTTTGTAAAGGAGATGGTCATCGTGCACGGCAAGGTCTGCGACGTTTTAAAACCAACCCATCCCGATGTTGCCATCGATTTGCAAACGAAGTTCGTGAAGATTGACGTGTTCCCTTTTTACCAGATGTGCCCGAATCGAACCATCCGCTACAAGCCCAACTTCAGCAGGACTCTGGAGGAGATGCGAGCGTCGTACCAGCCCCAAGGAAGATCACAACGCTCTCAAGGTTAGTTTTTACATGCTTCAGAATTTGCGAATTTCATAACAACCATCCTTTTTCAGTGCTTGTTGGACATAATGATCACAAAGATCCTGATGCGCCCGTTAAAGATCCCAATCGGGAACTACATCCCGGAACACAAACAAGGGATAAAATGGCCACCGGCATGACGCTCTATGATCTGTACGCGTGCAATGCGCTGGCGTGTTTCGCGCCGCAGGAACAGTCCGAGTACGACAAGCTGAAGGCGGACCAGGGCGAGACCCAGGTTCACGTCGTGGTCGATCCGCTGCAGGGGAACAATCTGCGGCCACATCAGCGAGGGCGTGCGGTTTATGTACGAGTGCGTCACTGGCAAGCAGGGCAACTCCATCGAGCACATGGAGTAGGAGGGTACAAAAATTTGCTAAAAATGCACAGATTAAGCTCGAGGATTGTAAATTTCGTCCTTCACGTCCGATGGTGAAGTTTGCTAACCATCAAAGATGCAGCATTTTAAATTATATGGAATGTTGTGAAATATTTGTATAAAAATCTATATATAATATGATGAAAATGATGGATAACGTCTAAATCATTAAAATTTATGAATTGATATTTTTTAGCATTTTTATTGACCACAAAAATCAGAAAATAAGCAAAATAAAAAAACGCCCTAATGTAGACAATTTTCACCCGGTGAAACGTTTGAATATTTTACACAAATTTCAGTTCGACACGAAATGTGTGTAACAGCATCATTACACGAAAGTATGTAATCATACTTGAACTGAATTTCCTGTAATCGAACTCGAACAAGTGTAATGCCGATTCTCCGTGATGACGTCGAACTCTAACCCAACCGGTACGTACACGGAACCGGTTGTTGCGTTTGAAACGGAATTCGTATACGATTCTAACTAGATTCCGTTTCAGAATTCGAATTGAATTGACTGGGATCGAGCTGTCAAATCTAAAACACGCATTATCTTATCTAATCTACAGAATCTATATAATCTATGTAGGGGCAGGGGGGCAGAATGGCCCACCCTTGGTTTTGGGCTTTAAAATGGATTAAGATTAACTGTAAGACAAGGGTCTTATAAAGGACGTCAAATAAAATCACCACACCGAAAACGGCGTATGAATTCATTGTATTTTTCGAATTATGAACAAAAATGTAAAATATGTTGTTTATTTCGAGGTTCTTAAATAAGCTTTCTCGAAAGTTAGATTGTTTGAAAAAGTTTGTTCATCCGGGACCGTGGTGTAGGGGTAAGTGTGGTTGTCTCTCACCCAGTCGGCTGCCTCGGTGGAGTCGCTGGTAGGCAGTTGGACTGACAATCCAAAGGTCGTCAGTTCGAATCCCGGGGTGGATGGAAGCTTAGGTGTAAAAAGAGATTTGCAATTGCCTCAACAAATCAAGCCTTCGGACACCTAGTTTCGAGTAGGAATCTCGCAATCGAGAACGCTAAGGCGCAATGCTGTAAAGCGAATAATTTGATTTGTTTTTTTTTTTTTTTTGATAAAGTTTGTTCAATGTTTATAATGTTGCCAGGAGCTATTCTCAAGGTAATCAAACAACAACGGAACCTTCAAATCATTTAGAGGCTTGGTGGTGGAAGTGTTAAATTAAAATCCACTTGGGGGCAGAATGGACCACCCTTTTCCTGCCTTATCAAAACAATAAAAAGTTATGAAATTTTGGTTAAATAAATTATATCGCTCCTGGTAGGTTCACAAATCACGTTTAAAGAAATATTAGTTGATTCTTTAGTTGTTTTGATGCTTATTTGTTAAAATAGTGTCTTATTTCAACATATTAAAACTATTTTCAAAAATGTTTATTTTGGTAAGTGACTATTTTTATAAAAGTGGTCTAACTTCATGGAAACTATGTTAGAAAGGTCCCTTTAGTCATTTCTTATCTCCCTTCAACGTTGTATTAGACGAAATGGCTTGTTTTCTAAGGTGGACCATTCTGCCCCGCAGGGTGGTTCAACATGCCCCGCACCCTGGAGAAGTAGGCGAAAAAAAAACATTTTTTTATGTTGCATCAAAAATAGTTTTAAGGTAAAAATTTTCATCAACCAATTATACAACATTGAAGGGAACATTCCAAACCATAAGCCTACTACACTGAATTCATAAATTTGTATGTTTTTTTTATGATTTTTGGCGCATTTTCCTTAGGCGGGCCATTCTGCCCCCCCTGCCCACTACCAGCAAACTTTTTTTTTTTTTTGAAGCCATCAAATAAATTAGTGTCAATTTCCAGGACGAGAATTCGGCCAAGCAGCAGTCCCAGGACGCCGTGGATGATTGACGACCGTTATTTAGATCGGGGGATGCAAGAGGTGGTACAACACACTTATGGACTTTACAGGCGTTTGAATAGGCAGAGGTCAAGCTCGGAGTAGATCGCTACGGCGTACGTCAACATAATCCCATGACTCGCGAGGGAAGGGAAAGGTCGAAAACTGGCCACGTGCATGCACAAGCTCGATGAAAAGAACCACAGGTCTTGCCTTGAAGGAATGCTGCAGGCGGAAACGGATCAGTAAAACGACCAGACCCAAAGTGCGATCCTGGTGGTGAAGAACAACAAAAACGCAAGGTTATGATTGATGAGCTGATCAAAAGTAGATAACGATAGGATCCGGTTAAGGAGTGGAAGCGTATGTTCGCCTAGAAAGCCGAAGACGCGGAAAATGAAGGCGCCGAGTTAGATGACACCAAGCCGGGCAAGAAGCCCGTCGACCAGGAGAAGGCTGTCGAGCTGGAGTCGTAGTCACTGAATCTCGTAAAGTCTTTCTAGTACACAAATATTAGTTTCAGTGTTCATTTTTTTATTTAAATACAGTTCAACAGTTCAAAATGTTTACACATAAAGAAATAACAAAATAAATGAAAAAAGACGTTAAAAAACTGAAACAATGTGAGAGAAATCCTCCTCCGACTAAAAGCAAATAAAAGTTAAGCCAAACCATGGCACATAAATCAGTGTAAGCAAAAATGATCAATGAAGGTATGCTGCAATAGCCTCCAAATAGTCGAGCTTATCGTCATAACCTCGATACTTGACAACGACTTTCAGCAGTTGCCCGTCGTGTATAACGCTGGAGGTGCTCCGGTCTCCTTTTCTTGCCGACAATATCTCGTGAACCTTGCCTTCTGACGACTTCTGTTCCTGGCGTAGTTCTCTGATAAGTTCGTAAAATTTCAACTTCTTCGCATCGAGTCTAATCAACCGCGCATGCCAGGATTCGTGACTATTCGTGTTTCTTGGCACAGAGTCAAGGACGTTCTGGTAGATGCTCCATACAGATGGATCAAACAACGGCTGGCTGCGGTGGTTTCCGATAACCCTGCCATGCACGTAAGTATCCGCTACGTACTCCCACCAAGGTATCATGATCTTCGGTAGCGATTCTTCAAGTTTATCGAAAACTAAAAAAAAAATAAAAAAAATATAATATAATGAAGTTTAAAAACAAATTCAAAGCTAACCTGTCGGTATGTCCTTATGAGGAACGAAAGCTAATGCTTTGACCATGCAGAAGAAGTCGTTCAGCCTTGGACTCTTCGAAACTTTTGCAGCAATCTTGAGGGTCTCCATTTTTCGGCGCAGCGCTTGTGTCCAGTGAAAGAAGCAACCAGTTCGTTGAGCTTTCGGGAATACCGAATCGAACGCGTTTTGCATTGACTTTTCGAAATCGGTAAAGATCCGCTTCGGTTGCAGCTGGATACTGTGCTCAGCGGCGATGGTCACAAGCTCCTCGAGTACTCTACGATAGCACTTTTCCGACTTAGCGGTCATCAGCGCAAAGAAGGCTGGTATCGTTGAGTTGTGACACGGTGCTACCGAGCAATGTACGCTAAACAGCTGACGAAACGTTGCGGGCACGTCAAACGTGGCATCAGCCGTCCAGTACCGCGCCGATTTCATTCTTCGTAGCTCCTTCACAGATGTGAACAGATATGCACGGTCGCCACGTTCGGTTTCCACATAACCATGATAAAACTTATCGCCACCGATTGTAGTCCGCAACTCCTCTGGGATGTTGATGTCTTCAAGCTTCTTGGGCTCAGGTGCAAATGTTGTACGAACCCGCTTGATGATCTGCCTCTGGGCATTTTTGCTGAGGCGCGCCTGTGTAGCCGACGAAACTAGTGCTCCTGCATCGGAAATAACCTTGGATGGCTTCGCACCCTTGTTCTTTCTGCCACCTTCCTTCAGAAAACCTATTAAATTTTCCACCTGAACCTTGGAAGGGTCGGCCTCGTGGCTGTGAGTGCCCGTTTTAATAGGCCTATGCACACCGTTGGCGGCAATCTCCGTGATCAATCGTGCTGGGCATTGTGCGCTGCCAACCCGGTCATGACGGCGTCGCTTACACTCCCAATAGTATCTGAGTTTTCTCTGGAATCAAATAAATAATTGCTTTTAAGTTTGAGTTTTATTTAGATTCAAAATGATAAGCATTTAAATCTCCTCCAAACCCATATATTGTATTTAGGTTAATAGTTCACATACTAGGATGTCACAAAAATGACTTATTGTGCGGCATTCAGGGGCTTGTTCCGGTGGCTCAGTAAGAGCATGAATCCTAAATATGACATCCTTTATGACAGGGTTGGCCAACCTTTTGGCCCTGTGGGCCAGATCTGATTTTTCTGAAGCAGTGGCGGGCCGGAACTAATGTTTGATAAAAGTTGAAAATGCATAAAAAATCATAACATTATATTCATCGATCATTTAAAAATGATGAAATAAAAAAACTAGTATTGCAAATGAGATTCATTTATCTGGATTATAAGAAAGAATAACAAAGATACCTTTTGAAATTAAAATTAAATAATAAATAGAATTTATTTAAACGAAATTTGGATCCAAATCTTCTTTACCAAAAAAAAACACTTTTTGCTTTATTGTGCAATTTTTTGCAAATATCTTACAATTTTTTTTAAAATGATTTGAAACACACACAAAATCTAAATAGTTTTTCTTTAAATTTCTTCAAACAATTGAAATTCAGTAAAAAATTATTTGTTTTTGCTGTTTTGAGACATTTTTCAATAATTTAATTTGCTTTTTAAGCTTATTCTTGACAAAATCTATTACTAAAAGGTTTTTTTTCTTACTAATTTTAAATAAAAATCAATTTGAATAAAATAGCTCCGGACAGAAAAAACTTAAATTTAAAGTAAACACATTCAAAATTGTAAGAAATTCAATATTAGAATTATTCTGTACAACAACCAAGTTTGTTATTGTACATTTAACAATTTAACGAAATTGATAATTATACTTTCTTTTCCTAATTTTCAATTTAATTATTGATTTTGAAAACATCAATATAGAAATGATAAAAAATAAATTCAAACATAAAGAATGTTTGAATTTGAAATAAAGACATTGCTAAAGCATAAAATAACATCAAAATCGAATGTTTCATTAACTGCCTTAAGGGCCATTGATAGAAATATTTTGAAATGCAGTCGCGGGCCGGATGAAATGGCTTCACGGGCCGGATCCGGCCCGCGGGCCGTACGTTGGGCAGCCCTGCTTTATGACGTTTCGCGTACCCACACTAGCGGACCATTTGATTTTGCTGGCTGGACAAAATTTAACCTCACTTTAATTTCGTGTACGTACACGCAATGCATGCGCATGTACAGTAGTTTTTCGGTAACTGGGCTGAGAACGTAGCCCAGTCACCGAATGCTGTTCGCTAACTGGGCTGAACGAAAAATAACGAGGGGACTACCGATGCATAACATTTTTTTGATGAAATATAAAAATAAAAGTTACTCAAATTGTGTTACAATGATTACTTTTCATATTTCTCTAAATGTGACTTGAAATCACATAAAAGTTCGAAAAGAAGGTTTTTTATTTGTTGAACATGATTTTTGCATCCATTAACCCCTCGGTAATTTCGGTTTGTTTTGGTTTTTTGACGTTTGTCTGCTTTTTAACTGAGCTTCGGCCCAGTTATCGAGCGCCCAGTTAAAAAGCAGCCCAGTTAAACAACGCCCAGTTACCAAACAACTACTGTAGATAACTCTTGGGCGGAACAGGAGCAGGCGCTTTGCATTTGAATTTTGAACGAGATTAATCTGTAAAAAGAATTTGAATGATGTTAAATTTTGAGACACTACAACAACTGTCGTGTAGATCAGATCTTTACGCATGTTTTGGTATATATAATACAGTACTTGTTCGATAACTAGGCCGAGGACGTATCCTAGTTACTGAATGCTGCTCACTATTTGGGCTAAAAGAAAAAATAAATACGAGGGGACCACCGATGCATATTTTGTTCTTAATGAATTATAAGTTACTCAAATTTGTTAACAATCCTTACTCTGTTTATGAATATTTCTCAGATTGTGACTAGAAATGTAATAAAAGCTTGAAAAAGTTGTTTTTATTTTTTATTGAACTTGACTTTTCATCCCTTAACCCCTCGGTCATTTCGGGTTGTTTTGGTTTTTTGATGTTTGTCTGCTGGGCCCAGTTATCGAGCGCCCAGTTACCAAACAAGTACTGTGCACTCAAACCCCGATGGTTTGACACCAACTGTTGTCAAACGAACGGGGTCACTTTTTAGTTTGACACATTTTTTTTACACGAAGTTCATACACACATTCAACCGTTTGTTTTGATAGTGTGCGTGAGCGCCATGTAAAAAGTGACAGTTCGTCACTCTGACTCTAACCAACGAACGGGGTACAAATTAAAAAAGTATCAAACGATTCCCCATAAATTTTAATTTGTAAGAGAAGTTTGATGAAAAATCTTCTCACGGGGTTCATTTTTACACATATACAAACTCAAACACAAAGCGTCCGCTCATTTACGTCCAATTAAGCTCATATTAGAGATTTAGGCTCAGTACGCTCACAGAAACAAGCCCCTGAATGCCATTTTGTTACATCCTAACACATACAAATGAGATGCCGGATTTTTTCCGGAACAAATCTGAATAAATTTTCAACATCTAGTTCACACTGTCAGGGTGGCCACTCAAGTCGGGAAATCGGCAAAAAGTCTTGAATTGGCCAAATCTTAAAAAATGGAAAAAAAGTTCGGAATTTGTGATTTTTTGTCAAAAACTCGTAAAAAGTCTTGGATCCCATGCATACTCGTTCAAAACTGGTTTTCTATCTTTTGAATATTTTTTGTTCAATTTTCAACTCAATTCGTTTTGACAACAAATTTATTTAATTATAATCTAGTAATTTAGGTTTAGTTGATTTGAATTTTGAATCGTTTGACTTTAAAATTTTTAAACAAAGCAGTTGTTAAATTACAAAAATGTAAAAAATACCTGCGATTAAAAATTAAATAATCAAATGTCAAAGTGTGAACAAAAACTCTATCCTGCTAATTTGAACACAGGCCAACTGGTGTGAGGGGCAACCGCGCTTACCACTGCACCACCTGGCGCAGGTTTTACACTTCAACATTAGCCCATCTACATTGTTTTTCTTAAAATACACAACATTTAAAATGACACCTGACTTTTTTAATGAATTCTTCTTAAAATTTTGATTTAAAGAAATTACTTTTACAATTCTTCAATTGAATCCATGTAACAAAAACTCAATGAATTTTGAGATTTTTTTTATTTTTCATTGTTTGCGATTTCTCCTTTAGTTGAAATTACTAGTGCTTCCATATCTAAAGTACTTTTAATAAATTTGTTGTTAAGCTTAATTTTTTACTACAATTTTCTAAAGTTTTTTTCAATTTAGTTAGAAATTTTGCGCAGTAGTAGATGTTAAATTATTCATAAACACTTTTCGCAATAATTTTTAGGGTGAAAAATTCCTGTTACTCGAGGTTCTGGTAAAATTAAGAAATCGTAAATGGGATTTGAGTAGCCACCCTGGTTGACTCTTGCTGAACGTGCTAACAAGTGAGGTTATGAATTTTCCGGAAGATATCCGAAAACATTTCTTCTTAGTTACGAAAAATGACGACTTACCTCCTTGTCCAGTACGTAAAAGTATCCGTCCAGATACAGCATAAGCTTGCCGCGAGAAGTCTTGAATGTTCTACAATCGGGCGAATCGTCGTCATCTGGATCTGCATCTTCTGCTCCGGGCCTGCCTTCATCTTCCGCTTCGTCCGAATGCTGCGAATCGTCTTCGTTCGAATCAGTTTCTTCCGTGAGCGAAGCATCCACTTTTACTCCGGGCCTGGTTTCATCTTCCGGTTCCTCAGTATCGTCCAGATGCTGCAACATGCCGCTGTCATCGCATGAACGAAAATCACCCGATAGGTTTCCGTCCGCATCCTCCGATGCTAGGGTGTTGCTGCCGGCCAATGTTTCTTCCTCTGGTAGTCCATCCGATCCAAAACTTTCGCGTGCCTCCGACATGTTTCTTTCGATAAACGATCTCACACGACTGCTTGCTGTAGATGCTGACAACTTAATGAAAAAAAAAAAAACGGAACGGAAAAAATCTAACGATTTGCGCGCGAATTTTCACGTCAATCAGCTTGCGTACACGGATATTCGGTATTACACTTTTTGAAGTTCGATTATACATTTGTGACTACACGCAAAACGGAATTTAGGTATAAATACCTAATTTTTAGGTATAATTGAACCTGACTGCAATAAGGTATTTTATTACTAATCGGCTATTAGTAATAAAAATACTAATAGCGTTTTAGTAAGAGAATTCCTATATTTTAGGTATAATTGTAGAACCTAAATACCTTATTTCACCAGTTGTGTTGGTCCGAGCCGGGATTCGAACCCCGATCTACCGCTTACGAGGCGGAAGCGTTACCACTGGGCTACGTGGCTCGGTCAATATATATTTGATTATGCGGGAAGGAATTTCCCAAGATCGATAACCTTGCCTGGAACTTTGATTAAACCATTTTCCATTTTCTCTAAATCTGTTAAGCGTGCATCGCCTGCTAGCTGTCACTCTCAATCAACAAAATCAAAACAAAAGCACTTTTTTTCCGGCCAGGTGCTGCGAGAGTTTTTCGCAATTTTTATTGATTTGTGCGTTTCTTCCGGTGCCGTGACCACCCGCTGGACCTGAACCGTGTTGGGCTGCTGCTGGTGCAGCCGGAGAACACCGGGAACGGGCGAAAGGAGCGGATTTTTGCGGAACGTCAAAGGCGGAGTCGTGTCGCAGGAGGACGATTCCGGAACCGCGTAGGACCAACATCGGCAGAAGCTCGAGGACACGTCGACCACGTACATCCTGCACGCCGTGCATCCGGGGACAAACACGGCGGCCACTACGTGGTGTACATCAACCCGAAGAACGACGGCAAGTGTTGCAAGTTTGACGACGACGTGGTGTCGCGGTGCACTCGCAACGAGGCGATCGAGCAGAATTACGGCGGCCACGACAACGGCCTGAACATCCGGCACAGCAGCAACGCGTGTTGTTGGTGTACGTGCGAGAGTCCACGATTCACGAGGTGTTGGAAGATGTCAAGAGTACCGACATTTCGGACGAGCGGCTGGACGAGCAGAGCCGGATTCAACAGTGCCGTCGTACTGAGTGCACCGAGGCGACCAAATGTATGAACATCAACGTGCTACTGGAGGACTACATGGAGATCTTCCAGAAGTCGGATCTGTTCGATCCGGCCACGGCCACGTACCGGACGTTGAAGGTGCGCAAGAGCATCACCATTTCGAAGCTGGCCGGGATGTTCTCGAAGGCGTTGAGTATACACAAGTTCTAGCTGATCGATGCGAAAACCTACGAAACATGCAGCAAGTACAGCTACCAAGATCCGAAGAACTCGTGGACGATCTTTCTGGAGATGGCCTCGCCGGAGACGAACCAGCTGAAGCTTATCGGGAGGGACAGCGTCGAGTCAATCACCAAGAACTCCTGCATCTTACCGCCTTGTTGATATCCGTCACCTCGTACAGCCGGATCTTCGTGTCCGGCTCGTAGTGGGTTTGCTTGCGACACTCCTCCCGAAAAAAAACGGCCTGGCGCGGTCCCTTGTGGATCTATCGCGGGAAGATTTTTTTCCGCGTCGATGATAGTGACCTCGAGTTTGGTCAGCAAAGAATCGAACATTTGTAACCAGGTTGAGTAATGAGTAACAAAAATACGAAATATTGTAACGGAAAGAAATTTAAAACAAAAAGATTAAGGAGGCAACACATATACACAATAATGAAATGTTAACTCGGGTGTCTGAATAAAACAGGATGGGGTTATTGGGGATTCTTTTATTGCAATTTACTGGGCTATTACGTTGACGGGTTGGGCCGCGCTAGTTGATGTGGCTGACGGAGCCGGTGACGCCTTCCTGGACTTCATCGCGTCATACCTTGCCAGCTTGACCTGTTTCTCCTACTCCGACAGCTTCGGATCGTTCCGTATCCCGTCCCGGATCTTCTTCTCCTGCAAGTAAGCCATCCTCTCTTCGTGCTCTCTCTTCTCCTGCTTAGTCATCAACCGTTCCGGTTCCTTCTTCTTTTTCTCCAACGAACCCAGTGGCGTCTTAAGCTTGACCGGTTCCAACTGTTCGGCCAGCATTAACAGCGCGGCGAAATCCGGCGGAGGAGGTCCCTGCGGTCGTTTGGCCTTCTTCTTCGCAGCTTCCTTCTTTCGCCTTTGCCTCCAATTCCTTCCTTCGTTCCTCCTCCGGATCGTACCGATCCGGACCAACCTCCTTCCGGCCGTTTCCTCCCTCGTACTCTCTTCCCCCCAGTCCCGTCCTTCCTCATCCTCGTCCTCGGAGCATTCTTTTCCTCCTGAACCCGGTTCAACGCGCTTTCGCCTTTGCATTTCCTCCTTTGACATGGTCCGCTTCTCACCATCTTTGAACTTCTTCTCCTCCGCAAAATAGAATAAAAATAAAACGGGACTGGTTGCAACGCGGCTCTACTTTGTTCTAGCTGTTTCATTTTTCAAATAGAACTGAAACAGACCACCCGCAACGCGGAGTTGCAGTTTTATTTTTCGAGCAGTATTTTGAAACCGGAATAAAACTGCTCGACGAGTTTGTTTCAAACGTGAGACGATTTGGAACTGGAATAGAACTCAGTTTCAAAAAAAATCAGATATATGGAGATATCCACGTATTCTTACACACACACTATGATGCTGTGTTGATATTGTGGTTTCGGAAATAAATCGAATTTTCGCGGCGACTTATCTGACACTACGCTCCGCAAACTGATCAACTCTAATTTTGAGTGCAACGAGATGTTGTGCTGAACGCGAGGTTAAACGTCACTGAAAAACATTTTGTCGCTCTGGCACCAAACCGAAACGAGCGATTTCCACTCTCGCCGCACTTTTTCTCTCCGCATTTTTTGTCTAACTAAATAGTATTAGTGCTTGCGTGTTGTTGTCGTAAGTTTTGGATGATGATGTTGGCCATTTATGCAAGTAAAAAAAGTACATATTTCCTTTCGTTTTTAATTAAATCAGCTAAAATCCATCGACATAAGTTTTCGTCAATCAAAACAAGATGGAGGAATCATAATAAACTTGGCTTACACACTGATCGAGTAATACCGAATTAGGCTAGACAGAAAAAGGCGGAGAGAAAAAGCGCGGCGAGAGTGGAAATCGCTCAGTTCGATTTAGTGCCAGAGCGACAATAATCATACGCACACAATTAAAAGCATTTTTTGAAACAACATTTAGATCAGCGCGTTGCGAGCACCGTGTTCTATTGCGCGTATTCCCGAAAAGGACACGCGGCATACCAGCCTCGAAACGACGCGCCGCACTTTCGGCAAATGCGCGCTGTCAAATCCCATACTGTGCGTTTTGTTTTTGTTGATCTTCTTCTTTGAATTGCATGGCATTGTTGCCGGGAATGTTTTTTATTGCACCAAAAGTGGAGAAAATCGATGGCAACAGTGTCTGCGGCACTTTCTGAAATTCCGCGCGGCGTGTACCTTCGAAAGAAACGGACAATAGTTTCATTTCCGCCAGTTCTAAAAATTTAAAACTGCTCGCAATTTGAAACAATTATAAAACTTCGCGTTGCAACCAGTCTTAGGTTTTACGCCGAGTTTTACGCCGTGACGTCATTTGACAGCTCGTGTGCACTGTTTACATGGTCTTCGTCGATTGTCGACGAATTTCCCCGAACAAAATCGACGACCGCATCGAACTGTGCTAAGTCCATGTAAACAGTGCACTCTTTCTAACCTCCAAATCGAGTCGGCGTAAAACCTAATTGGGTAATGTTTTTGATGATGCGTTACTATCGCTAACAGGATTTTTTACGAGTAACAATGTTCGTTCGGACAGTTAATATTATGTGCGCACAATCAAACCGAAGTGCACATCTGTTCTGATGAGCAAGGGAATGATTGTACGAGAAAAATCACAAATCCGTATAAATAATTTCAAGATTGTTCAGGTGTAAACCGAAAACGCGGTCAAAAATTAAAGTGGACAAATAAGGCTCTTAACTGCTTATTTAATTGTCGGTGTACAGGACGCCGCACTTTTTAATAATTTTCTGGCGTACATTTAATTTTGCAGCCCAAATCCCGATATTGAACTGAAAAAATAAAATTCTTTTTCAAATTTTCTTTTTTGATTTGTGTGCACCTTTGTCAAAGACCAAGATTGTTTACTATTTGGTCTGACAGATTTGGACTGACAGCTTTATCACGGATTTTGGTCTGATCTAGGCGAGGGATACTGGACACAGACCCCTCCTGCTGATGAGCCGTACAAAAATGGAGTGGTTTGTCGTAAACGTGTAACCGTGGCGCAACAGGCTTTGACAGGTTGCGCTCGTATTTTGATTTTTGTCTGTCTTCACAATATTTTCTGCCAAACGACATATTCCGCCATATGATTTTCTGCCATTTGGCATTCGGCCAAACGTCATTCTGCCGAATAATTTTCTGCCAATCGACCACATTTTCTGCCAACCGTTTTTCTGCCATTTAACATTCTGCCAAATGACACTGTCTGCCACTTGACCTTTTCTGCCGAAAATTTTTCTGCCGTTTGTACTTTTCTGCCAGATATTTTTCTGCCAAAAAAAATTCTGCCGTTTAACCTTTTCTGCCGTTTAGCGTTCTGCCAGACGTCATTCTGCCGAACGATTTTCTGCCAATCGGCCCAGTCCCGGTCTAGGACAGTGTTTTCCAAAGTCGGAACTGGGCCCCTGGTAAAAAACGACAAGTTCCTGGAGGAAATCCAGTTTGAGACAAACTTGCCTTGTGCTTTTCTAAGCTTGCTGTTTTTGCATATGGGACATTTCATAATATGAGACAAGGTTGCCAGATTTTCAAATTTCATGAGTCATTTAAAAAGTTGAATGACCTATCCAGGGTTGTTACGGACGGCGCGGATCGCGCGGATGGCGCGTATCGCGCGGATCTGGCGCAGATTTGCTGGCTAATTTTGCTCAGGCGCGGATTTCGCGCGGATAGCAATTTCGATAAACAAAATAATTGAGAACGATAGAATTTCTTTCAAATTACAAAGGAAAATATTATTAGGAATTAAATAATTCAATCTTTTTCGTTGAGTGCGAAAACATCAATTTCTAAGAAGTTGTAAATGAAGAAAATTTTCTTCTAAAAAATTATTGATTGTTTTTGTTTCTTAATACGAAACTTTGAAATAATCTTCAAGGAGCGATTTTTTTTAATGTATTGAGATTTGTTATATAAATTTAACATAACATTACAACTCATTATTTTTAAAACATCTGCTTAACAATTCAAATAAATACCAATTTTATTAAAATCAAAATAACAAAATTCGAAAAAATTACAGAATTTTCAAAATTTGAAGCTATGAAACTTTGTTAATTTTCTATGTTTTTTTTCAATATAAAAATTTAAATTTTTAAATTTTTGGTTTATTGAAAAAAAAAAAAATTTGTTGCCACTGTGATTCAGGTAGAATTGATTCTACTCCCAATTATCACAACATGACGAAATCCACTTAGAAATCTGCTGAAATCTCCGTCTGAAAGCGAAATGTAATGTTAAAATAATAAAAAAAGAAATCTGGAATTCAACAATTTGAAATTTCAGAATTTACATATTCAAATAATAAAAAAATAGAATTCATAATTTGAAATTGTCAAAACATACAGACTCAAAAACCTTAAAAAAAAAACCAATTATTAAATTGAAAAATTACGAAAATATTACAATTGATTTTTTTGTTAATTTTAATTTTTTAAAGAAAATTCTTAAGTTATCAAATTATTAAATTATTAAATTATTAAATTATTAAATTATTAAATTATTAAATTATTAAATTATTAAATTATTAAATTATTGAATTATTAAATTATTAAATTATTAAATTATTAAATTATTAAATTATTAAATTATTAAATTATTTAATTATTAAATTATTAAATTATTAAATTATTAAATTCTTATATTATTAAATTATTAAATTATTAAATTATTAAATTATTAAATTATTAAATTATTAAATTATTAAATTATTAAATTATTAAATTATTAAATTATTAAATTATTGAATTATTAAATTATTAAATTATTAAATTATTAAATTATTAAATTATTAAATTATTAAATTATTAAATTATTAAATTATTAAATTATTAAATTATTAAATTATTAAATTATTAAATTATTAAATTATTAAACTATTAAATTATTAAATTATTAAATTATTAAATTATTAAATTATTAAATTATTAAATTATTAAATTATTAAATTATTAAATTATTAAATTATTTAATTATTAAATTATTAAATTATTAAATTTTTAAATTATGAAATTATGAAATTATCAAATTATTAAATTATTAAATTATTAAATTATTAAATTATTAAATTATTAAATTATTAAATTATTAAATTATTAAATTATTAAATTATTAAATTATTAAATTATTAAATTATTAAATTATTGAATTATTAAATTATTAAATTATTAAATTATTAAATTATTAAATTATTAAATTATTAAATTATTAAATTATTAAATTATTAAATTATTAAATTATTAAATTATTAAATTATTAAATTATTAAATTATTAAATTATTAAATTATTAAATTATTAAATTATTAAATTATTAAATTATTAAATTATTAAATTATTAAATTATTAAATTATTAAATTATTAAATTATTAAATTTTGCTAGTGCCTTAGTTAAAGAAATAATTATTCCTAAATGGATTATGATGCAACACACAGCTGTAAGGAACTCCAAAACTCTGTTATGCACTTCAAAATAACTTATTGTATCTTGATTATTCACCAATAAAACCGAATTGAAAAAATTGAATTGAAAATTATTAAATTATTAAATTATTAAATTATTAAATCATTAAATTATTAAATTATTAAATTATTAAATTATTAAATTATTAAATTATTAAATTATTAAATTATTAAATTATTAAATTATTAAATTATTAAATTATTAAATTATTAAATTATTAAATTATTAAATTATTAAATTATTAAATAATTAAATTATTAAATTATTAAATTATTAAATTATTAAATTATTACATTATTACATTATTACATTATTACATTATTACATTATTAAATCGTTAAATTATTAAATTATTAAATTATTAAATTATTAAATTATTAAATTATTAAATTATTAAATTATTAAATGATTAAATTATTAAATTATTAAATTATTAAATTATTAAATTATTAAATTTTTAAATTATTAAATTATTAAATTATTAAATTATTAAATTATTAAATTATTAAATTATTAAATTATTAAATTATTAAATTATTAAATTATTAAATTATTAAATTATTAAATTATTAAATTATTAAATTATTAAATTATTAAATTATTAAATTATTAAATTATTAAATTATAAAATTATAAAATTATTAGATTATCAAATTATTAAATTATTAAATTATTAAATTATTAAATTATGAAATTATTAAATTATTAAATTATTAAATTATTAAATTATTAAATTATTAAATTATTAAATTATTAAATTATTAAATTATTAAATTATTAAATTATTAAATTATTAAATTATTAAATTATTTAATTATTAAATTATTAAATTATTAAATTATTAAATTTTTAAATTATTAAATTATGAAATTATCAAATTATTAAATTATTAAATTATTAAATTATTAAATTATTAAATTATTAAATTATTAAATTATTAAATTTTTAAATTATGATATTATTAAATTATAAAATTATTAAATTATTAAATTATTAAATTATTGAATTATAAAATTATTAAATTATTAAATTATAAAATCATTTAATTATTAAATTATTAAATTATTAAATTATTCAATTATTAAATTATTAAATTATTAAATTATTAAATTATTAAATTATTAAATTATTACATTATTACATTATTACATTATTAAATCGTTAAATTATTAAATTATTAAATTATTAAATTATTAAATTATTAAATTATTAAATTATTAAATTATTAAATTATTAAATTATTAAATTATTAAATTATTAAATTATTAAATTATTAAATTATTAAATTATTAAATTATTAAATTATTAAATTATTAAATTATTAAATTATTAAATTATTTAATGATTAAATTATTAAATTATTAAATTATTAAATTATTAAATTATTAAATTATTAAATTATTAAATTATAAAATTATTAAATTATTAAATTTTTAAATTATGATATTATTAAATTATAAAATTATAAAATTATTAAATTATTAAATTATTGAATTATAAAATTATAAAATTATTAAATTATTAAATTATTAAATTATAAAATTATAAAATTATAAAATTATAAAATTATAAAATTATAAAATTATAAAATTATTAGATTATTAAATTATTAAATTATTAAATTATCAAATTATTAAATTATTAAATTATTAGATTATTAGATTATTAAATTATTAAATTATTAAATTATTAAATTATTAAATTTTTAAATTATTAAATTTTTAAATTATTAAATTTTTAAATTATTAAATTATTAAATTATTAAATTATTAAATTATTGAATTATTAAATTATTAAATTATTAAATTATTAAATTATTAAATTATTAAATTATTTAATTATTAAATTATTAAATTATCAAAGTATCAAATTATTAAATTATTGAATTATTAAATTATTTAATAATTAAATCATTAAATTTTTAAATTAATATATTATTTTTTTGCCATTTTCTTAGTTTGGATCATTTTCGGAGTCATATTTTAGATTAGAGAAATTTAGAGAAGAAAAAAATAGAAATTTCGTGTTTCGATTTTCCAGAGTAAAGTTTTGGTGAGAATTATCAATTACTAAATCCCTAGATTTTATAATTTGGTGATTTATTTTATGGTTTTATATTTTTTTTTAAATCTTCGAATTTAATTTTTTTTCTGAATTTGTTTTTAAAGCAACGATATTTAAAATGTGGCAAAAAAATGCTCATATTGTTTCAGAAAAGGCAAAAAAGGTTCCATTTGGTACAGGTGGGATATGAATCCACAACTGATCAACGGTACTGATCCAAATGCCTTCTGTATTATTCTTTTTTCCTTCAAAATTTCATTCATTAGGTTACTCTCTTATATGTTTGTCGCGGTTTTTTTATATGGCGCGGATTTCGCGCGGATTGGGTTTTGGGGTCGGTGCGACTTTTTCGTACCAACCCTGCCTATCCTACGATAGGTCACATGAAGGGTTCGGACAGCATTTTCATCATATATTTCTTTAAGTGCACATAACACAAGACAGGGTTGCCAGATCTCCATTTTTCTTTCTCCATTTAAAAGGGCAGTGTTTTGTGCAGATTTTTTCAAACAACCATGCTTCCCATTCCAGCTTCAACACCTTTGCCGAGCCCGGCCCCATCGACAACTGGACGCTGCTCTGCCCGCACGGAGCGTTTCCCCCGAACAAGGCGCCGTACTTTGCCAAACTGGTCGTGCCCATTCCGCAACCGTTGTGGGACTTTTTGTACAAAAAGTTCGGCGGCGGCCCCGTCTGCAACCACATCTTCCCGTGCCACATCTGCAAGAAGGCCGCCGAGTCGCTTTCACGGCGCCAGCGGGCCGAACTGGAAGCGTTTACCGCGTGCAACGACGAGTATCAGGTAAGGGTTAGGTTGTTGGTTCTTGGCCGGTTAATGGAGTCATCTCTCTCTCTTGTCACAGTACAACGATACGCCAACCACGATCTACGCGATCTCGATGGCGTGGTTCCGCCAGTGGCAGCTGTTCGCGCGGGGCGTCACGACGGACGAGCCGGGACCGATCGACAACAAGACGGTCGCCGTGCCGGGCGATACGGCGGTCCCGCTGCGGAGCGTCCGCCAGGGATCCGATTACGCCCAGATCAACTCGACGCTGTGGCATTTCTTCCACGGCATTTACGGCGGCGGGCCGGAGATTGTACTGCGCGGGAATCCCGTTCCGCCGCCGGAACCGAAGGTGCAGAAGGTCGTCAAGGTGGGACGTGGCTTGAACAACGAATCTTCAGAACATTAGAACTAAAATTATTTATTTAACAGGAACGCGACGTCGAACCGATGGACGTGAGCGAACCGGCACCACCGCCTTCAAAAACCCCGTCGATGGCCAGTGGCCGCACGCAGGATTCGGCCATCGACGTGACGATTTCCGAGATACCACCGCCAACTTCCGCTGCGACAACCTCAACCCAAAAGCCCCAGAAGAGTGTCTCGTTCGAGGACAACGAAGGTTACGCCGAGACGGACGGCGATCAGCAGCACGAAGCGGCGGCCTCCTCGCGGTCGTCGTCGGTGCAGCTCAAGCGGAAGCAAATGAAGCTGCAAAAGGAGCAGCAACAGCAGCAGCAGCAGTCCAAAGAGTCCAAAAAGAATGGAAGCGAGCAGGATGGTTCTGGGGATGGCGGTGGCTTGGTTAATACGTACCTGAGGAGGAAGCAGCTGAAGCAGCAGCAACAGGTTACGGCGGGTACTGCAGGAGCTGGGGATGTTGGAGGGGCCAGTGGCGTGGTGGATACGCTCGAGATTGGAGGCAAGAAGGATCGGCGGCATCGGGCAGGGATGAAGACGAACGGGTTCTTCGGGCCGGAAGGTGAGTTAGTTATTTGATTAGTGGCAATACAATGTCCTATTCCCGAGGGTTCCAGAAGCGCAAAAACTGCCTAGCACCCGTGCTCAAACTCAACCCAGTTCAACGAATCAGTTCTGCGGTAAACTTCACGCAGTGGGCCTGACCGCTTTTGTGTGTGTGATGTTTCTATGTCATTTTACTGTCGTTCTACGCATAATTATCCTATGTTCAAGCATGTTGGTAGTTCATTTTGGTCAAAAGTTACAGCGTTTTTCATATTTGGTTACTACTTTCGCGGATTTCACGATTTTCGCGTATTCGCGCCGCTTTTGGTCGACGAAAAACTGAAAATTATTATTTTTGTTCAAATAATTATTTTGTCCAATAAAATTAATACTAAATATTATTAAATTCTTGAATCCATATTGAGTACTTCTGACAATTTTAAATGCTGTTGCTGAAAATTTTACAACTGTTTCTTTAATTTAAAATTCACATGTCTCAGTTTTTTTCCAAACATTTTTATAATTATGCTCATCTAAAATAATGTTACTATATCGTCGTCTGTGTGCTATCTTGTGACACGTCCTATCTTTTTACAGCTTATTGACATATTAACAAAAAGCGCGTTTGATTATTGGATTATGTGTTGTGTACTATGTGTACTTAGACCACGTTTTCCACTTTTTCTCCATCGAAACCGACTACTTTACAGACATCATTTTGCTGGGCGAGTTAGGACGCCGTCTATTTTTAGACGATGACTCAGCACTTTTCCACTCAATTAAAAAAAAAACCGTCCAACTCCAAGCGAAACTTATATGGGGATACCGTGTAGATTTTCCCTTATCACCATAAAATAGTGGAACATCTTACAAGTCCCTTTCCGTGTCCCTGGTGCGTGCTGGAGATGGGAGCGGTCGGCAATCATCACATCACATGGCGAAATCCAGTCTGTAATCCGCTAAAATAATCGTCATCATCGCCATCAAATGCCAACTTTTGAGAAATTTCCAGAACGGAAAAAAATCTTTGACCGAGTTATGATTTTTTGAATCAATACTGATTTTTTTTTTTTCAAAAAATAGAATTATAAAAATTTTGAAAATATTGTTTTAGGCACCAAAAATGATTCAGCCGAATTAAAAAAATACAAACATTAAAAAAAAGACTAATTTCGTAGAGAACTGCTCCCAAACTTTTGACCTATTGGAGTATGGATGTTAGAGGCTGTTGCAAAAAGCTATTGAGGTTTTAAAATAGTAGTTTATGCAACAAGTTGCAAAAAGAGGATTTTTTCAGCACGAGTCGTACATTTATCCAACGAGGTTCACCGAGATGGATAAATACGAAGAGTGCTGAAAAAATCAAGTTTTGGGACGAGTTCCATACAACATTTTTTGCAATTCCAAAAAACACACACTGAGTGAAATTTTATGTCAAATTTTCATTTTTTTTGTCAGTAAATCGTTTAAATAAAAAAAAAATGTTGAAAAGTGTTACTTTTCGAAACAAGTGCTGAAAAGTTCAATTTTTCAGCACCCATTTGAGTGCTGAAAAGTAGCACTTTTCAGCATTTATTTTGAAAAGTGTTGCTATTCGATTCTGTTATTTTTGGTACAGAAAAGTAGGCTATTTCGTCGTTCAAGAATGACAGGAAAAGTAAGTAGTTTCTTGACGGAATTGCAAAAAAGTTAGTAAACTTTCGAAAACATTGCCGAATAAAACTGTTCTAGTTGTCCCAAAGTGTCGTGATTATTTTCACTTTAATTCGTTAGAATCTGGAAACGGACTGCATTTCAGAATTCTTGGAGCAATTTCTTCTTAGAGCCGAAATCGTTTTTAAATGCTATTGAAACAGATTTTTTACAAATCTTGTGATTACAGCATTTTTTACAGCATACAGCATTTTCAAAAGAAAAAAAAAGAAGTCAGAGTTGAGCAATTCGCTGAGATTTTGGTCATTCGATTTTTTTGTATTTTTTTAATCCGGCTGAAACTTTTTTGGTGCCTTCGGTAATGCTCAAAGCCATTTTGCACCATTAGTTAGTCCATTAGGGTGTAATATCAAAATCGATTTTCCAGCCCAGCACGTTTTCAGTTCCTTTTGGGGTTCTAAACAACTCCCCAAAGTTTGGGAACGATTGGTTTAGTCCTCACTTTGCGCAAAGCGATTCAAAGTTCTATGAGATTTATTTGGGAAAAACCATTTTTTTTATTATGATATTTATAAAATCCGCGTTTCATGCTGTACTAAAACCGGATTCATATTCGGATGCTCTTGAAGGTGCTCTACAAGTTTTTTTTGGACCCCCTTCTCCCGCCTCGAAAAAATTCCATACATTTTTTTTAAAATTGGTATGGATCGTTACACGGCATCCTACCGCCCTCCCCAATGGATTGAAATCCTTTAAATGTTTCCCCTGTTTTAAGGTATTGATTTATTCTTTGTTTGAACATTCGTGCTCAAACTCAATCCGTTTCAACGAATCATCTTTGCGGTTAACTTTAAGCAGTTGGTCTGGCCGTTTTGAAAAAGAAGAATGCTGAAAGTAATCGCTCTAATATTGCTAGAGTTAGATTATTATATATAAGATTGATTAATTTAAATCGATCGATTTTTTTTCATATGCATTTTTAATGAGTTTTCAAATTTTTACAGAAATCCAGAATTTTAGAGTTTTGTTTATTTTCCCAAAATGTTAATTTACGCAAAAATAAGTTCGAGATATCTATTTTTCCAAGAGAAACTGGTCAAGGTGAAACGGGCGCCCGGGATCTCGAGTAGAGCGTCAAATTTCCCGGGGTTTTCACAAATTTCCCGGGAAATTTTAAATTGATTCTGATTAATATTCTAACAAAATTGTATAAAATATCAACTTAAATGATCAAAATTAGTGCGAGGGTCAATTAATGCCTTAACCGCTTGAAGAAAAAAATCAAGAAAATATATAAATATTCTAAATTTATAGGCTGTCTTGTAATTCGTACAACACACTATGAACAAATAATCATGTTTTTTGTGCAGTACTATTTTTCTAATCACAGTGTTTGGACAGCGAGTTAAATGAATCCATCTTCAAAACCATAAAATTGCTATTACATATGGCTCTGTGAACAGTCTGAGAAAACATGATAAAGAATAATATAGAGACGACGTTGAAATTAAAAAAAAATATGAAGAAAATATGGATTTGTTGGCAAATCTTTTTTCCATTACAAATCTTACTTGTTTGAGCTCAACCTTAAAAACTGCATTTTCACTAGAAATATATTTTTATGAAATCACAACTCAAAGTTTTTAAATATTTGGAGCAAGATTTTGAAATATGTTTGCATATTAGCGTGGCTCACGGATATATGAAAAAGACAAAAGTGTTCAATTTCGAACGCCTCGACCGAAATTTTGTAGCATTATAACCGCAGAAGCTAGCCTGAAATTTTGAGCGCATTTTGTTAATGTTTAGTTGTTCCACTCTTAATCTGAAGTTATAAAGAAATTTCAATAAACAAGTTATACAGTATGTAAAAAAAGTATTTACACCCCTTGGGCACTATACACATTTTGTGATAAAACATGTAAAAAACTTAAAGTTTGACAGGAACCTAGTACTACGTTTTGTTCAGAAACTCATGCCAAACATTTTGCTACAAAAAGCTCATGAAAAGATGATTTCTATAAAAAGTTATATAACAAATACTATTACGAAAATAAAAAAGGTGCAAAAAAAGTTTGTACACCTTTCGAAAAATTAACATAAATAATGTTATTTGTTGACAAATCACCATAAATCCAGTCTCCCAACTCCAAACAGGCATCCATGACTGATTAAAAATTTAATTTGTATTGAATATAAAGTTTACTAACTACTTAGTATAAATATTTATATAACTCTGAAAATTCTATATAAAACTTATCTAAACTTAATTTTGCAAACTTTTAATTCAACTAAATGTCAATATATTACCATAGAATTGCTAAATAAACATTTTGGAGTGGGTATAACACCGTTTTGGGGGTCTTTGTATCGATAGAATAGATTTTTCGTTGGAATTTTGTACCAACCCGGAATTACGTCGTCGGAAAATTCGCCGGCATCCGAACCGGTCCACGATTCACAAGTCAACCTATGTGGCATCGGAAAGGGCATAAAATTTCCGATCTTTTGATACCCATACATCCAGGTTTTCTATAAAACCCACGTTTTCAAGTACCTAAGCAAAAACGTTGCTTTGGTTTCGTTTAAGCAACCTGCCAAAAATGTATGGAATTTCGTAATTTTTGTTCTCGTGGATCAAACTTACTTTTTGCCCAGGTATTCAAAAACGTAGGTTTTAAAGAAAACCTAGATGTATGGGTATCAAAAGATCGGAAATAACTTTTTATAGAAATCATCTTTTCATGAGCTTTTTGTAGCAAAATGTTTGACATAACGTAGCACTAGGTTCCTGTCAACTTTAAATTTTTTACATGTTTCATCACAAAATGTGCATAGTGCCCAAGGGGTGTAAATACTTTTTTTACATACTGTATAACTTGTTTTTGGAAATTGGAATACCAAAAAACAATTCAATATATTTAAAACGCATGTATGACTGTGTGATCTTAGCTAATCTAGGGTGGTTTATAAACTTTAAAAACATTTTTTTTATTTACTAGGCAAAAAATATACTTTTACTTTTCGAAATGACTTGAACTTAAATTTTGGATGTTAGTCGTAATTTTCAAATTTTGAAAAAAAAAACTTATGATGAAAAAGTAAAAGTCTGTATTAAGGCCAAAATCGTTAATTTTTCGTGCAAATTCTCTGCTTTTTAACATTAAAAAAACTGAATTGTTGCGAAAGTTAAACTACAGTAGTTGTTCGGTAACTGGGCGTTGTTTAACTGGGCGCTCGATAACTGGGCCGTAGCCCAGTTAAAAAGCAGACAAACGTCAAAAAACTAAAACAAACCGAAATGACCGAGGGGTTAATGAAAGTTAAAAATCATATTCAATAGATAAAAAAAACTTTTTTCAAACTTTTATTTAATTTCAAGACACAATTAAAGAAATATAAAAAGTAAGCATTGTGAATAAATTTGAGTAACTTTTATCTTCATATTTCATTAGGTAAATATTTTGCATCGGTGGTCCCTTCGTTTTTTTTTACGATCAGCCCAGTTAGCGAGCAGCATTCGGTGACTGGGCTACGTTCTCAGCCCAGTTACCGAACAAGAACAAGTACATCGCCAAGTATATTGCCAATGTTTTTGGACATGAGAAATCAATGGATTTCATCATCAAATAAATTTGCGGAAACGTAGAAATCTGCTCATATGACTTTGAAGTTTGAAAAGGTGAATGACTAGTTATGATTTTATCGTTCTTTTCAGGCAAATACCAACCATCCTCGAGCGACGGCATCCCGCGCACCGGTTCGTTCTCCCAGCCATCGACAGCAGCCACCAAATCCAGCACCTTCGCGACCCTCACCAGCTCGGCATCGGCCACGGTGTTCTCCAAGTCCGCGGACGACTCCCACATTGCCGTCACCACCACCAACGGTTCCACCGAGTCGTCCTCCTCCGTCGGCGGCGGCGACGCGTCCAAATCCGTCGACGAAATTATGCCCCTGCTGCACCAAACCTCCATCACCGGAGCTGGCCCGGACGGCGTCGGCGATGGTGGTGTTGAGGCCGGCGATGAAAGCGACGCCGCGGATGGACCGATGCCGATGGTCAAACACGGTCGCAAGGGACACGGTCACCACGGTCAGGATCGCGGCATGATGGCGTTCAGCAGGAAGAAGCTCAAGACCAAATACATGAAGAGTAAGGCGGCCTCGAAGGGCGGCGGAGTGGTGGTGCTCGACGGGGTCGCCGGAACGATGACCAACGGTGGAGTTGCTAGTGATGGAGAGAAATGAGTAAAGCAATCGCTTCGTCGTTTTCACTTTCTGCCGTTCTCGTGATAGTGGAAAGGAGAGATTTGATTTATATTTTTTGCTCTGTTATTTTGTAAATAATAGTTTTAATCGCACGTTCACAGCAGGCATTTCGGATTGTGTTTATTATTTGTTTTTACGATGGTGTCGATTTTTCTTCCTTGTGGGCCAAACTGTTACTTTCCTTATTATTATTTTTATTAGTTATATTTGAAGCCATAGCAGTAAGCAGCAACATTGTGTTATTTTTTAAATGTTATACTATTGATTGTTTAAATTGTTAATTGGTAATTTTCTCGCATGATGGAAAGTGAACGAAGCATTCAACCAATTGTGAAGCAATGCACTGCCGTTCTACGCATAATTGTCCCATGTTCAAAAAAGTGCAACTGAGAAAAACGTGATTGAAATTTTTCGACCGATTTCTGTGTTTCTACGCATAGTTGTCCCGTGGTATCCTATTCGCCCTATGTGTCCCTAATCACCCCAGTTAGCAGTTCATCATCCTTATTTGTGATTCTCTTGCTATACACCAGGTAAACAAGACATAATGCTTAGTAAAACTTATGATTCCGTGTAAGAAAATACTTGGTGGGACAATTATGCGTAGAACTTTAACGATGGGACAAACAGACTTGGTGTTGTTTTTAATGAGTTTGCGAACAAAGTACCAGATTTTATGTGTTTTTCTTAAAGTACACATCAAACTAAACTCAAAAATGTCATAAAGTCAAAATCGTCCAAAACTGACATGGGACAATTATGCGTAGAACGGCAGTGCAGTCATTGAAAATCTTTGGAATTTTTCTCCGTTTGTTGAAATTTAATAGAATAAATAAAAAAGAGAGCAACGCGTCGTAAGATATTCATTATTTCGTCAACACCATTTATTCGCGTAGTTTAATAGAGAAACGTTCAAATTCAATCACCAAAAAAGTAATGATAATAATTAAAATATTCGATTTCCATTTGAAAACACACCACACACACACACATTCTAGCGAGAGCAGCAAAACACATTTCGTCACACACATTCGAAACGGTAATAAGGCACCAACAATTTTCGCTTTAACGATACCAGCAACAGCATGCAAGTCTAGGAATGGGTTTCTATTTCTTTCTTAAATCCAGATAAAGTGGAAAGTGGTTTAAGGATAGGTTATCAAATGAGAGGGAAACGAAACTAAATAAATAGCTTAGTCGGATACAATTTCAGAATGAATTTCGATTTGAATAAATTAATTGCAAGTGAAACCATGTTTCGTGTTGTTTATTTATTTCCGAAAAAAATAAAAATACTCTGAGACCGTCAGTGTACGCACACGAAGTTGAAACAAACGAATGCCGAGCACGACACTCATGCAGCCGCTCGACGGAAAGCATGTGCTCTTTCTTTCTTTCATTTTTGCTTGATGAAGTGAAATGAAGTCTTACAATAAATTTAAAAAAATACTACAAAAATATAAGCTCTCATAATTTCGATCAAATAGAAAACCTAAACAATTACTCCTTAAAAATAATTAAAAGTTTTAAAATGCATATAATTTCAAGAGTTATTTTGAAAATTGCCAAACATCGGTTTTATAACTGTAGAAGTGATGAGCATGGCAAATTTTTTAAACAAACTACATTTTTAATTTCATTCCTGGTTTCCTTTTCTAACAAAAAAAAAAAAAAAAAACAAAAAACGCTTCAAAATTATGGCTACAATCATCTTGATACTTCCAGCGCCGAATATGGCCGACCTCGTTCTACACATTACTTCTCTTTTTCGCTCTCATTGTCACATTCACAATCACCGGTGTTCAACCACAAAAGCCGCCACAAAACCAATTTCGCCAAATGTGTAGAGTGTTCCGGTCCAAATCTCCCTCTCCCTCTCTCGCGTTATGTCACAGAGGTTTTCTGAGAGAACAAAACACTCACCGGCGAGAGCGGGTGGTCGAGGATAAGAGGAGAACTGATCGAAAGAGAATGCCCAAATGAAGATTTGTTTTTATCATTAATCTTTTGCAACACCAATAATTACAGTTTGAAATATTTATGAATTCTTGTCAAACTTTATTTGTATCAAGTTTTCTTTTAGATTACGTTGATTTGAAATTAAAGGTGAAGCCTTCAATAGTTTCCAACGAAAATTAATCGTCACCCTTAAAATGCTCTGTATTTAGATCATTTTTACGAATATTTGCACACAACTGTCTTAAAAGCTCTGGTAATAAGAAACTAACTTTTATTTTCAGAAAAATGGATTACAGTTAAAAACAAACAAATAATATTTTATCAAAGTTTAAAAATATTCATACAGCTTTGTGCAAAAATAAATTCTAGAATATGGAATTTAATTTTAATAATAATGAAAAAATAATAATGAAAAATATTCCCAAGCAAGAAAAAGAATAAGAATCAATAAAAATTTATAAAAAAAATCATGTCTTCATATTGTTTACCAAATATAATGCTATTATTATTATACTTACAATTAATTTCACCATGAATTGCGTTGAACTTTGAATGATCTTTAATTGATTTTGACGAAATTTTGTTCTGTCGCTGCACGTTTATGAAAAATTATACTTATTTTTTTATTTTGAGGAAGAGTTGTTTTTCTTTTTCCTTATTACACCGAAATGAAATCCATTCCCAAATTTGCTAAATAAATGCGAAACCGCCCTAAGTCAGGGATATTATAAAAACGTTACTTAATCCACCCTTAGGTGGTTGGTGCCTTCCTCTCATTCAAAGGGTAATGCTATCCAAAATAGACACGCTCGTGGGCAGGTCTTTAAATTACCTATCCAGAGATAGGTCGCATGATATATTTGGAATACGTTTTCATCTAAATATCTGAGAACTAGCCTCCAAAAAGTGTATAAATAACTCTTAAGTGCTAATAACTTTTGATAGGGTTGTCAGATCTTCAATGTATTGGTCGCGTTGGAAAGGTCTTTTAAATAACTTTCTAAAAATGTATAACATGCTGGGGTTTCTTACAAAAACCAGCCTTTTTACAATCTTCCGGACTTTAGTTAAAATCGTTTTTTTAGCATAACTTTTGAAGTACTTTACTAAACTTCATAATTTTCAATAGAGACTTATGGGACCCCAAGACGAATCGAATGAGACCAAAACGGTCCAAATCGGTTAAGCCAGTGCTGAGATAATCGAGTGCATATTTTTTGGTGCACAGACCCACATCCCTACACACACACACAGACATTTGCTCAGAATTCGATTCTGAGTCGATAGGTACATGAAGGTGGGTCTAGGAGGTCTAATTGAGAAGTTCAGTTTTCGAGTGATTTTATAGCCTTTCCTCAGTAAGGTGAGGAAGGCAAAAACACCCAAAAAGCAAACACTGAAAATTTGGTTTATTGGACCTTTTAAAAAAACTCCAGATTTTACGAATCCGGGAAAGTTCTTTGCTTATATAATACAATTAAAACTAGATCAGATAAATAAAATTTTGCATTCTTAGAAAATATCAAAATTGCTAAATGCAAATTTTTTCGTGACTGAGCATTCCATTATTTGCATTAATCTGAAAAACAAATAAAAAAACAAAACCATCCTATCATTATCGTTTTTATGAAATCTGAGAAAATATTTAGCCAACTCAATTACTAAAATAAATATTCAACTCAACCAATCTCAAATTAATATTAAATATAGAACAATACAACATTTAAAACTGTGTTTCTGTTATTTATACCATCATATTTAGATCTCCAACTGCAATTACAAAAACTCATTGAGGCAATCATTGAAAATAACATAAATTTATTAAAATGCTTGTAAATTTGGGAGGGGGCCAAATCGATGCTTCGCCACGGGCGCCGTGGACCCAAGGTACGACTAGCATAAACAAACACAATTGAAATGCTCCCAAATTTTAGGGAGTGGTTTACGTGCCTAAAAGCAAACGAAAAAAACAAGTTATGAAAAATCGACCATCTCGAGCCATCCTAATGCACAATGCTCTTGGATTCGCCCTAAGCAAGAGATATGACCATAGAGATCTCCACGGTTTCTCTCACGAATACCATGATCCTGCATAAGTATTTGTATTTAAAGTATTGTTTTGGTTTTGATCGACTAACACTATTTTTACGCAGACATAGGCAAATCGAGTAGCCGAACTGGCCTTTAAAAACCATCTGTTTACCACGTGCTCGTGGTATAAAAAATGACACAGCTGATTTTGACAGACGAATTAATCTACTCGATTTGCCTATGTCTGTATGTAATTTTGTTACAAACTAACACACTCTCGCGCGTGGATATCTCTATTGGCATAAGCACGAAACCTTTGAAATCGTAAGGTTTCAAACTGTTTCATCAAAATATGTATCATTTCATGAAAATATCCTAAAAATCTTTTTCTTCCCATGCGTAACACACTCGTTTTGATATAAAACCACAATAAAACGCATCTTTGTCATCATCACCGCCAAACAAGAGAGAAATCGCGCGCGCGTGCTCTCACGAGAGAGAGAAAGGGAGCAGTAAACTATTCACGCGCGAGAGTAACCAAGGAGAAGAAGCATTAGAGTTGCCAGGTTGCCACACGTCTCTATGCCAACTTCATTCATCGATTCGTAGTGGCCAGATTCGGCAGCGGCAGCAGCAGAGCTCTCCGGCAAGACACAAGGCCCGTCGTCCCCGCCGTGTGCACTCTCCGTCCTGATCGTTCAGCCAGTACGTGTGTGGAGATCGTAGATTCCGGAGGATTTCCGCGTTCCGGTGGCCAATTGCTGTGTTTTGTGTCTGCGTGCGTGTGTGTAGTAACTCCTCTCCGACTTCCGTTTCCCGCGCGCGTCCCGGATTCTCCGTCGGAACCATCTTTTTTTTGCCAACAAAGAGCGGAGAGCGCTCTCGCAAGAGAAGGCTCTGGCCAACTTGGATCGATTAATCGCGACATGTCCGTCGTTTGCCGTGGTCGTCGTCGGTTGTAGAAAGAAGCAGCGCAAATTTGGTGTGTGATTTTTTTGTTTGTGTGGTGTGTGAAAGCCCCCAGAGCATCGGTTCCGGTTTTTGTCCACCGTGTCCCACCGCAACAACAGTGAAAGTATGAATCTTTGAGGAACGGTGATCCCGCGGACCACAAGCAGTTGTGTCTGAGCAAAGTTTTGCAGCCCTTTTTTGGTTTTGTCGTCGTCTTCGGTCGTCGTTTTTTGTTCCAGATTACTGCGATCCCCGAGGAATTTCTTCCGCAAGGGTGAGTACCTTAATCTTTCAAGAACCAAGTTATGACGCGTTGGCAGCAACTTTCGTGATAACAAAGACTTGCTTCAAGTGCCCCCCCTCCGATAGTGAGGGCAATTATTAATCATATATATATTAACAATTCAATGTACACGCGGAGGTAATCAATCTACTCTTTATACGAGACGAGATACATTGCATGTCGTATAGTGAGTAAAGAGTTTCAATATGTCCGCGTGCGGGACTCTTGCCTGCCTCTGTCCGGTTCTCTCTTGAGCAGATTGGTGCGAGGTCATAGATCGGTTTTCTAGAAAGTTCACTGGGTTTGATAACGCGTGGTGCGAACGGGCCATGAATACTCTGCCCATAAACGCATAGTTGTCCTACCAGGATTGTGGTCACTTTAGAGATGTTGTTGACAAGTTGTTTCTTTCGACCTTCAGCCTTGCAAAAACTAGACAAAAAGCGTATTTAGTACAGAATCTTCACATATTTAAAAATATTTGCCGGAATATACCATTCTCAAAATGATTCACAAAACACATCAAATACGATTTTCTTATTAAGGTGTTTTCATGTAAAATTTTGATCACGTCATCCTCCATGTTATCATAGAACCCCATAGAAAAACAAATATATGACCATAAATCGATAGTTAGGCTCAATTTTGATGTCGCGTGTTTTGACGTTTCTTACAAGTGTTCCTACAAAGTGTATACAAAGTACACGTAAGCGACAGCCAGTGGGGTATGTAACCTCCTCGAGCCAGATCGACTGGAGGCTCGAGCCTAAATTCTCAGTGGGCTGGCGTTTAAAAAACATGTGCTTTTTCAAATATTTTAGTTTTAAAATTGTATCTATTTTAGTTTTAAAACTGTATCTATTAGTTTTAAAATTGTATCTATTTTAGTTTTAAAATTGTATCTATTTTAGTTTTAAAATTGTATCTATTTTAGGTTATAAAAGCTATATCTTTCGAACCTTGATTCTGAAATTAATGTTTGTTTTTTTTTTGAGCTCTGAAATTAATGTTTGTTTTTTTTTAGCTCTGAAATTCCTCGCAACAACAACTTAAAGAGAAAAATCCCAACAAAATTTTTGCTGGAAAGTTAGATTTTTAAAATCACCCCAATAGTAAACCACCCTTATTTTCAATCAAGCTAAAATCCCTGAAACAACTCTTCCGAAGGCACCAACACTTCAAAACATTATCATTTTTTTGAAAAATCAATATTTCACTTAACTTTGCGATCCAAAACTCATAAAGCCTGAAATTTGGTTGTCTCAAATGATTAGACTCGTTTTATTATTTGGTCATAAGCTTGGGTCTAGCTCAGTTAGGGTGGTTCCAAAAATTGAAATATTCGAATAAAAACGGGTAAAACTGTTTTTTTTAAGTCGTATCTCCTCGTCATTTAAATTGGTTTAGCTCTATTGGACGCAAATAAAAGGTTATTTGTAGAGCTTTTAAGGAAAAATAGATTTAGGACTGGAAAATCTAGCCTTGCATCTGAGAAGAATTTGAGGCCTTTATCTGAAGTAAGTACAGTAAGAAGTTCATCAACATAATTCTGAGATGTTGTACTTCGACCGCGGCACCGTCAAAATCCAAGACCTGCGACGGACTAAGGCGTTGGACGGTTTTTGGGTAAACTGGCGGTTTTACTCCAAAAACCCAATGGACGTAGCGCAATGCCACCGTTGCCAGAAGTTCGGCCACGGCTCGCGGAACTGCAACCTCCCGCCCCGCTGCGTGAAGTGTGGTGAAACACACCTCTCAGAGAAGTGTGCACTGCCGTGCAAGGCGGACTTGGGGGACAAGGCAGAGCACACCAAGGCGCGGATTAAGTGCGCCAACTGTGACGGCAACCATACCGGTAATTACCGCGGATGCGTCGCGCGCAAGGCCTACCTCGAGGAGCAGGAAAAGAGGAAGAAGAAAGCAGCAGCATCCCACCCTTCTCAGCGCAATACGAGCGCAACCGTTCCTGCAGCTGGACAGCGTACGGTTCCCGTAAACAACTCAGCGTTCCCTCCTGGATGGGGCGATCGTTCGCCAGCGTGGTCGCTGCCGGTAGCGGTGATGCGGCCCAGCAAGAAGTAACCGGGGAAGATCTATTCACCTTGCCAGAGTTTTTTGCTCTAGCGGGTGAGATGATGACGAGGTTCCGGACCTGCCGTAACAAGGCGGAGCAATTTCTGGCCCTCGGGGAGCTAATGATTAAGCACATCTACAATAGATAAAAAAAAACTGTGATCTAGTTTAAGCTTTTTCTATTTCTATCCCCTTTCCTTTGCAATTTCAGTAAGTTTTTCTAAATTTTTCTTACTTTTGGTAATCTCTTAGTCATAAGCAATAATCGTTCCAAAATGGATTTGAGATTTAACACACAGTTGAAAGGAACTCCAAAACTCTGTTATGTACTGCGAATGAACTAATTGTAACATGATTATTCACTAATAAAACCGAATTGAATTGAAAATAATTCTGAGATAGGTACAGTGTTTTAAAAATAAACGAGCATCCGTCAAAACCGCCATAAGAATAGGGGAAATATACCCATTATCGTCACACTGAGCTTTTCAACCTATTCTTTTCATATTTGCAATTTGTCACTATTCAAACAACATTTTCAGATACAGAAATTCTCTATTGCTTGCTCACTTTTATAATTATTTTATTTATTGCTTTGAAATAATCAAAACAATTTACAAAAGCTGTGATTTATGATCAAAGTTCTGATAAGCCGCTGGATTCCAGGTTTTTAAGCGAAGATGGCGTTCGAATGGTGAACGTCCGAAATGTCAAAATCGCGCAGTAGCACCAACATTAGAAAAAAAAAATTGGCGATGGCGATGGCCATGGCACACTTTTTTTGCAATGTTGGTACCACTGCGTGATTTTGACATTTCGGGCGTTAACCATTCGAACGCCATTTTCGCTCAAAAATCTGGATAGAAATGGAACGAGAAAGGGTATATTTCCCCTAGTTTTCTAGGTTTTCGCAAATTATTTCGAGGGTTTTTATTTGTATTTTTATTTGGATGAAACTTTGTTGATACAATCCTTATGTCAAAAAAAAGCAATTTTGGATCATTAGTTTATCCAAACAAGTCTCGGAACAATTTTGCAGGCTGTTCATACAAAATGGGTTCGTAAATATCCATATCTGTATCTTTAGATAGGATTTTCTGATCGATGACTTTCTATTCAGAAAAAAATATTCACGCTATAAAAAAATATCAATTTCATCATTAAGGTCTTTCCACTATAAGTTGGATTTTTTATCTCAAAAAGACTTTTTTAAAGTCATAGGCATGGTGGTGCGAAACCTGATTCCAGAGATAATATTTTTTGGAAAAAAAAGATTTTAGAAATTTTCGATACTGTGCATAGTTTTGGGGTTGTAGTATTTAGAGTTTATAACTTTTATAACTTTTAGGTTATATTTTTTGGTTATTTTATCTTTTTTTTTATTTTTCTAAATACTTCCTGAAGGAAAGCCACAAAAATATTTTTGAAAAGTTCAAAATTTCCTGCATTTTTTCAGTTAGACTTAAAAAACGGACTGTTAGTTAATTAGTTTCTTAGAAACAAAGAATTCAAATCGATAAAAATGAGTTTTTTAGTGTCACCTAACTAACCTGTAATTTTCAACTGACCATATCTCGAAAACTATTGGTTCGATTTCATTGTTAAAAAATTAAACTATGGTGTAATTTTCAGATTTTTTTTCAATAAAAGACATTTAAAAATAAAACCCAAAATTTTAAATGAGAATGCTTGATTTTATAATTTGAAAATTATTTCAATAAGTTCATATTCAAATACGCACCGAGTCGTGAATACTGTTCTATGCTCCTCTCGTTGTTGTGTTGATAACAAGTCAACAATTTAACCGTACTTAACGCGTTCAACGTGTGTGTGCTGGTCAGTCCAAAAGGCCGTGGATAATGATAACATTTGCAATTATCTCCTGGACTGGTGTGGTGGTGGCCAAACAACACGAATGTTCCAAACACACACTCACCACTACCACTACCAGGAGCATATTAGCACATGGCTGCGAAATGAAATTACGCGGAACTCACACAATCGACCGACGGCGAAAGGAGAGGTTCAACACACTTTCGCGATGTGCGAAGGTTGGCCAACCAACCGACTACGAAGACGGTTCCTGGTTCAAGAAGAACCACCACCAATTAGGAACGAAAACGCGCCGGTTTTTGGAAAAAGTGGAAAGTTCTGGTTGAAACTGGAAAACGTTTGCGAAGATAATAGAACAATATTTTTGATGCGCAAATCATTTTCATCTCATTTGAAATATATGGTCTGTGTGAGTAGTCTATGCACTTTCTATTGAACCTGTTATGCAAATAAACCCAGCCCTGCATTTGACAGGTTGTGATGCCTTGCACACCTTTAGGATTGCCTACCTTGAGTGTGTCAAGGAAGACAATGCCAAAGGTGCAGTCGACTAGTCTGTGCACAACCTGTCAAACGCAGGCAGGGAAATTATTTGCATAAAATTGGTTGAAGGTAAGGTTCACAAAAACACTCGAAGTACGTTCAGCGTTCACATTTTCATAAAGGGGAAGGTCACGTTGCTAGCCTGACCTGTTTCTGAAAAAAATAATTCAAAATGATTACGGCTGGCCAAACTAGGTCAACTTCACATCGAGTCAAATCAACCTTAGCCGGAACTAACCTCTTGCAAAGCAATCTTTAAATTTGCTGTAAATTGAACAGATTACCCACTCGGCTGTGGGAGCACCTTTTGGCAGCCCTGACACAATTTTGCACAACCCTGAACACACACAAACGCTCATTGGTTTCTTCTTATTCGCATGGCGATATTTCTTTTTTCGCTTGTTCTCCTTGCCACCTCTTTCAAGGCTGTTTCAATCATTCTAACATGGCAAGGCTATCTGCTCCGACTGCCGGTTCAATAGCCGGACCTCTGCCCGCTCCATCTTTTTTATGGACTCCATGATGGACTGAGCGTTGGTTGCAGAGCAGATGAGCTTGTTCGACGACTTTCGAGCAGTTTTGATGACAGCTGAGACGAGATGATGACACGTTTGCTAATCTATAAATTATTGGAATAATAAATTCTAGCTTTGCGCCAGATTTTTCAAGATTTTTTTTAAGCGCTGGCCTGAAAGTGAGATCTGCCAAAATACAGTCGAGCACTTGTGACAGCTCGCACACCTTGCCATAGTTCGAGCACCTTGGGTCGTGTTTCGCAGGTTAAGCTGCCGGCAACATCCTGCTTTTCCAAGGTGTATCTGGTTTCTGCAGGATAAAATTTATAAAATTACGTATCAAATTTTGGCGAGCAATTAACAGCCTGTACGGGCTAAGTGTACCAGCAAGAGTTTGTTTAGAAACGGTCTGTTTACTTTTACTTATAGTTGGACAGCGACAGATTAGTTCTGTCCTTGCCCGGAAAACGTGGCAATTCAAGTGTAATGGCACACAAATGGTATTGACTTGACTGCACGGGGGCATTTTGAAGTGAGTTTGTTACTTTTATTGTACTTTTCAAGCAGCGGATTCCAGCCCCGCGTGTGACAGATGCTTACCTTTAATGAAATTTACCTTGATAATTATTCACGCGTCAAAATAATGCATAAGGACGGTAGCTTACCTTTCACACCATTATGTATGCATCAATGTAAATAATGCGGAAGGTACACAACTGTCAAACTTCAGCAAACATTCGATCCCTAATTCTTCAACTGACAATCAACCTAATGACTTGAGTAATTTCTGTCTCCACACTCTGTCAAACCAAACCATCAATTTTTAGCTAAATTTAGTTCCTTTCCATTCTCTCAGCATATCAGTTCTCTGAACCTCTTAAAAAATCGAGATAAAATTAACTTTCGCACACACTGCATGTCAAAGTGAGTCAAAAACGTGCCCCTTTTCCTGGACACGTCGCCGAGTCGCCGTGTCATGCCACCAAAGGCCGGGCTAAAACTGTCTCGTCAAAAATTGACATCTCTACGCTCTAGGAGTGCCACTATTTTTTCCCGTTGGCGAAAATGACAACACTCTAGGTCAGCCGCGGGGCCGTCGCTCCGAATTTTGACGAAGTTGCTCGACAAAATTTTACATTTAGCAAATTTTAAGAAAGCTACGAAGTTAAGATTTTTTCCCCGATTTCTTAAAAGTTTTTTTTTTGTAATTTTCTAGAAGATTACAAAAACATATAATTTAAGAAAAGTCTAACTAACACTTCTAGTTGAATTTGACGACTTTTTCACGAAGAAAGAAAAAAAAAACAATTTTTGGAACGTGCCAGAACGTAAAAATTTCACCGAGCCTTGGCCAGCTCTGAATCATCTCGAAGCGGTCACGGGAGGACAGGGAAAACCCTGTCCATTATGAGAACGTGAACGCATCGTCATCATCACCGAGCTAGTGAAAGTGAATAATTGTTTGCATTCGTTGGCACTTGAAAACAAATGGGTAGTGCACATGGTTCTGGACTGCACACTTGGGCGGCTGGTGGTGCAGGCGCATGTGCAGCACCACGACCGACGGCTGTGATTAAAATAGTGCGACTAGCAATTAAAAAAGCACATGCACTTTGTGTTTGCTTCTTGTTTTCTTGTGCGGAAGGGAGCAAAGTCGCCACTCGCCAAATATGCAAATCTAGGTCGAACGCAACAGGTGGGTAATTGTAGGCTGCATGTAATTTGCAGACTTCGACTTGATTCAAATTAGTGACAAATCGTTATGGACAAGTTTGGATAACCCCTTTTAAATGTTGTTGCATTTGACGTCCTTTTGAAAAAAATAAAAAAAAACCTTAGAGTTGTCTATCTAGAGTCAGTTGAAAATGAAGGCAAAATAGAATGAACTAAGCAAATTTCATTATTTTCAAATTTAATTCTTAGTTATTGTCCATATTTTCAAAGTCTAAAAATTAAAAACTGTGTTGTTGTTCGAACACTCAGTGCTCAAACTCAACCCAATTACGAATCATCTCTGCGATACGACTTTACGCAGTAGGCCTGGCCGCTTTAACGCTTGTGATGTTTCAATGCATTCCAATGCAATGGCGCACTACAAATGTTAATAAATGACAAGAAAAGTGCTAGGCGTCATCTAACCTAAGGCACTCTCCAGGATCCCTTCGAAAGGTTGGCTGCGCAAGGGTCTGATTAGATTAGATTAGGTTAGCAAATATTTTTTAACTTAATTATTCGATGTAAAATCGAATTCGCAATCAAAAAGTACTTAAGTGAAATTTTGATAAAGTGCACCGTTTTCAAGTTGTAGCCATTTTTAAGACAACTTTTTTGAAAAAAATGTCGCAGTTATTCAGTTTTAAAAATTAGAGCCCACCCATGTTTGCCCACCTATGATTTTTTTTAAAGCTCAGAAAATTCTCTATATTTTGCTTTTTTGAACTTTGTTGATACTCAGCAACTAGTGGTCCGATTTTCAATGTTAAAAAATGAAACATCCGTGAAATTTTCCAATCCATTCGTTTGACTTACGGATGCCAATTGCCGTTCAAGAGCCAAACGACATGCGACACCTAGTGTTGAGTAGCAGAACAGAGCAAAGAATGTCGATTGAAATTTCCGCCCTTTGAGGTTATGTATGCGAATTCTGTTTTGTTAAATTCCAGCGATCATAACAACTTTTGAGCAAAAATTCGAGCTGATACTTTGTTAACATTTGATGCTCTATCATTTTGAACAATATTATTTTTTCAAAATATTGCGCAATTCTCACTAACTTGGACTTCGCACTAAATTATTGCTATCGATCGCACTATTGCGACTTGTCAAACTGGCTTGAGAAATTTTAATTTTCTCAAAAAATGATCAAAGCGAGCCGATGTTGCTCACCTGTCAATCGCAGTTTTAAAGCGCGAATGTCCAGTTTGGTGGAAACTGCGACTGAAAATGTAAATAAACAACTGCTAGTTGCCTAGTTTTTTGGAAATTTTATTGTCAAAAGTGCGAGAGAAAAGTGCGGGCCAAATCCAAGTTACAGTGCAAGGATCAACTTTTTTTTCAATTTTTTTCATTGAGTTAATTTATAGAGGGATCACAGTGGTATTATGGCTCAACAAAAACAAAAATAATCCTGCAAGGACGTCGTGAACCAGCTCTGCTAGAATGTTTCGTGACTGGATTTCAGTGGCTCAGAAGTTGAGTGGTGAGAGCTGTCAGTTTTGTTCTGGTTTCTATCAAGGTGTTAAAAAAACTGGTATGCTAGATTCTTTATAAATTACTAAACATTTTTTTCATTTTTTTTTTCTTGAAAGTGGAAAAATCAATATAATGATCAAAAGATCGAAAACCTTTTTCCGTCACCTAAAATTGTAGAAAAAAGTTACATTTTTTCCGAAAAATCAGCATACCATAAGGTTTTAAGGCCTTGAAAGTAAAAAAAACGTTACTTAATCCACCCTTAGGCGGTTGGCGCCTTCCTCACATTTAAAGGGTGTTATCCATGCAAAAAGTGCGTAAATAACACTAAAGTGCTTATAACTCTTGATAGGGTTGTCAGATCTTCAATGTTTTGGACGCATTGGAAAGCTCTTTTGAATACCTATCCAACGATAGGTCGCATGAGAGATCCGGACAACGTTTTCATCAACATATCTGAGATCCGGCCTCCAAAAAGCGTATAAATAACACTTAAGTGCTTATAACTTTTGATAGATTTGTCAGATCTTCAATGTCTTGGACGCGTTGGAAAGGTCTTTTAAATACCTTTCTGAAAATGTATAGCATGACGGGTTTTCTTACAAAAACCACCCTTTTTACAATCTTCCGGACTATTGTAAAAATCGTTTTTTTAGCATAACTTTTGAAGTACTTAACTAAACTGCATAATTTTTAATAGCGACTTATGGGACCCCAAGACGGATCGAATGACGCCAAAACGGACAAAATCGGTTCAGCGAATGTCGAGATAATCGAGTGACAATTTTTTGATCAACATCCCACCACACACACAGACATTTGCTCAGAATTTGATTCTGAGTCGATAGGTATACATGAAGGTGGGTCTAGGAGGTCTAATTGAGAAGTTCATTTTTCCAGTGAATTTAAAGCCTTTCCTCAGTAAAGTGAGGAAGGCAAAAAGGCTGTAACAACTTTGTTCGAGTTTGTGTGAAAATTACGACAGACCTCGCACAACTCAGCTCAAAAGTTACCTTTTAGGCTCAACAAGCAAACAAAAACAAAATAAAAAGCATGATTTTTTGGAAAATATTCTAAACAAAACATCTTTTTAGGAACCATTCAACAGTACCTATTAACTATTAAAACGTGTTTGACATTTTGATTTTACAGTCAAAATGTTAATGAGAAATTTTCTGATATTTTCAAAAAAAAAATCTGATTTGGTCGAGCTTGACATAACTTTTATACAACCATTCAATTTGAAAAGATGCAAAGCGGCACAGCAACCAAGGAAGTTGTTTTCTTCTTATTCCAAAATTCTGGAGCAACATTTGAAAGGGGCGGAACGACATTGCTCTTACGACCTTTCATTGCACGCGTTTAAATGGGACGAAAGGCCGTAAGAGCAATGTCGTACCGCCCCTTTCAAATGTTGCTCCAGAATTGTCATAATGACGGACCCAATCCTGCAACAACCTGATTGTAAGAATAGTCAAACTTTGTTGTAAATTATTATGTAGACAGTACTTTAGGGGATGAATGGAAAACCATATAAATAGTTTTCGTAGTTTTCATAGTACACTCAACCCCCGGTGGTTGGTCACTTTTTCGGTTGACACTTTTCTAGTTTGTACCCCGTTGATTGGTCAAAGTCAAACTGAAAAGTGAGGAACTGTCACTTTTTACACGTCGCTCATGCACACTATCAAAACAAACGTTTGGTAGTGTGTATGAACTCAGTGTAAAAAGGGTGTCAAACTAAAAAGTGACCCCGTTCGTTTGACAACAGTTGGTGTCAAACCAACGGGGTTTGAGCGTAAAAGCTCTGGTTGATGTGCTCCGTTATGTGATATAGAGTTTTCAATGGTTTTAAATTTGATTTTTTATCTGAAAATTAAGTTTATTCAAAAATCACATCTCGGAATCCTGTTAATGAACTTTTCCCATTATTTTTATACAGCAATTCCCCACGAAAACAGCATGATGTGAAAAAAAGTTCTCCGATTGGGGTGTGGTTTTTTTTTACCACCATAGCACGGCGTAGGTCACCCTAATGGCCAGACAAAAAAATACGGGTCTAAATATTTTGGTCAAGGAACCCCAGAAAAATTTTGAGCCCGATCGGAGAACTTTTTTTTTGAATCATGCTGTTTTCGTGGAGAATTGCTGTATAAGAAATTATCCCGAGGAATCAGATAATAATATTTTCTGGCATAGGTTCTTTGGTCTAGACACCGTCAAAACGGCATTTTAAAGTTTCATATGACTTTTTCAAATGTTTCATTTGCGCCCAGACAGATTTAAAACCCGTTTGAAATGGCCTGGAGTTATTACTTTTAGAAAACAAATGTTTTTTAGCAACAAACATTGATTTTACCCCTTGTTTTTAAGTGAAAATTTTGAAGTCAGGGGAGAAAAAAAACCCAAATAAAATTTGAATTGGTACAATCATAAAAAAAACTGACATGACATCTAACATACTGCGTGCGTATCATCGCAGTTAAATCACCGTTCCCCCCATATGATGACTCAAAAGCACGCGTGCTCTAACGAAAAAACACGTTTTTTTTTCATTTCATCACCATTCCAACCAGTTGCACTTTGCACCACAATCTGGCAGCCCCTCGTATGTCATCGTGACACACAGTACGAGCACGAGATCGTCGTGCAAAACCGACAAGACACGACAAAGACGAAGATGCTGTCGTGCGGATGCTGATCGTTCTCGACGTTTCGTGGTGGAACTTTTGCTCAGTGCTCACGCTCAGTACTCGTCAATCGTGCCGAACGTTCACACGCGGTCTGGTCTTGATTGGTGAAAGTTACACTTTAGTGAAAAAAACGTGCAATTGAAAACTAAAGTCGCTGAATTCGAGTTCTATAGTCACACGAGGGCAGTCGAAGAAAACGTGACATTAGACGAGTTAAGCTCGCTCCATTTAAAGTGGTAATTTAGAAGTGGTACTTCAAACTACTATAGTACACTTAGAAGGGAAAGTCAAGTGGCGTGTTAGTGAGCTTTTCTTCAAATTACACTCGTACTTCAGTGGTGCAAGATTGTTTCCAGCATCCCTTTGTGCGAGAAAAAGCTTTCATACTGCTTGCTTTCAAAGTCTAGACTTTTCATCTGCTGGTGTGTTTGGTAAATTTTGCTGCAAGAAGAGAATAAAAAAGGAAAATCGACCATTTTTCGCACGGTAGTAAAAAAAGAAACACAACTTATAAGGTGCTGAAAAGGTGCAGTGCAGGGAAATTGTGACACGATTTTCTGGAAAAACTGGGACACGACCGACTGCAGCTTTGAACGGACTATAGCTAGTAGTGTGGAGCGGTGAAGGTGACTTGATTTTCGGTGAAACAGTTCATGGCATCGTTTGTGGAAAATGTGAGTCTTTTTAGGGCATGCAAGGAGGGAATTGTGAATAATTTACAAAGTGGAGGATAACAGTATGTTTTTCGATGGTTATTTTTTCGCGATTTCTATTATTGTATTATTTTTATCAGGATACAAATCTTCGGGCAATTGAACTTCGGATAATTGAAACTTCGGATAATCGAGGATTCGAATAAACGAGTCTAAAGTGTATTTAAAAAGACTTGCCTAACATCTTTCTATTAAGGCCACTGCAAATATGTAATGAATGTAATGATGTGATGAAAAATTATGTTACGTGACGCAAAACTTTCATATAAGCATTCATAAAAAAATGCAAAAAGACCTTGTGTTACGCGTTACACACAGAAAAAAATATGTAAATTTACACAGCATGTAATTACTGTTTCTTATGTAAACTCACTCAATGTAATGTTGAAATATGATGTAAAGAGTAAAAAGTCATGGAAATTGCTCCAATGTAAATCTAAATCTAATGTAAATCATGAATATAATGGAAACGTTGAGCATGGAAACTCAAATCTGGTGAATTTCTACCCGTGTTCGGCTTCCTGTAAATTCCTTTTTAATGTAAATCATATATCCAATGAATTTCTGCCAAACGTTGACTTCAAAACTACCCGAACTAAAAATAGTTATATCTGGTTCTCTTTCTATCGCTCTCATACTTCGCTGGCCCACTGCCTGAGCCTCGACTTGAACAAGTTGTTGCTTTAGCCGCTCGTTTATAAAATGCGAAGATGGCTCAGTCGGCAGCGGGTAGCAGCAGTAACACCGTACATCCTACCCGTCGTCCGTTCGATTCCAGTCCAGCGTTATTCCACTTGGCCGTCGACGAGAAAGCGTCCCCTACCTGCGAAACAACTTTTTAAAATCAGAATTTCCTTTTGCTGCCCGCTTCAATCATTTTAAAATAGAACATAGGCCACACCCTTTTCCTAATGCAATCCAAGTCGAGCTTCTCATTCCCATTGGCTAATTAGAATTAGTTGATTTGAACTAATGTAAATTCCAAAAGTAATGTAAATTTTCAAAACTAATGTAAATTTCCAATGAATCAAATGTAAATTTTCGATGAACCTAATGTAAATATACATCATTTATCATGATACCTTTTGGTACATGATAAATAATGTAAATTTACAGGAATATTTTTTTCTGTGTAGGCGTCATCTAACCTAAGGCACTCTCCAGGATCCCTTCGAAAAATTGGCTGCGCTAGGGTCTGATTAGATTAGATTAGACTAGCAAAAGTTTTCGGGCTTACCGCCCGACGACAGCTAACATATTCACAGGGACACCCAGTCACGAAATATTCTAGCAGAGCTGGTTCTGCCAGAATCCTGCTAGAACGGTGGAACATTTCTGCTAGAATGCTGTAAGAATATCCAGCTCTGTGAGAACTCTGCTAGAATCCTGCTAGAACGTCGTGACTGGGCAGTGACAGCTCGAGTTTGAACTTTGTTTGCATCAGGACACTATGACGAAGAGTTCGTCTTTTATGAGTAAAATCATATTTTTTCACTGAGCCTAGAAAGCCTTAAAGTTTTAAATTAAAAATTTTGTTCGATAATCAACTGGGTGATGAAAAGAGAGAATGCGTAACGTGATTTTCGAATGAACCCACTTTGTTTACATTTACAAAATAAGATGCTGTTCAAGCTCGAGCATGGCTTTTTTTCTTACAGGTTAATGAGATATTTTATAAACAGTCGTATGTGTTTTATTTTGTCTTGTTTTCTCAAAAGTTCACACGACACTGACTTTTTGCATTCTTGAAAAAAAAATCGCCGAAAATAGAATATTTTTAACCCTTTGAATGATCTGCCGAATAGAAAAATGGTTTCGCTTTGACATTTGAAAACGGTGCCACTTTTCGGCCCCACTTCTCACCACCCAGTTTTTGATTTGCATTTTTGCAATCAATCTTTGAGTTTCTGGAAAACTCGAGAAAAATTTGGGAATCCGTAAATAAGATTTGAGTGGCCACTCTGGAAGCTGTATCAGCATCAACGCTTTCTATTCACATTTTACTTTCCCATAATTTCGTTGGCGGATTACAGGAATGCTTCTACACATAAGCAAACACAAATACACACACCCAATCTTAATTTGTATCTGAAACTCGATCTGAAACCTATTAGGGTTACTCGATCTTTGTTGGTGAAATAACAAGTTTTTCTAAGGATATTTTAAAGTATCTCTGTCGGGAAGATTGTTAAAAGTCTTCTGAAATATTACGATTACTGATATTTGTTTTTCCATTTTTATCTCCTTTTCAGATCCCATCTGCCGATATTTTCGTTTGCAACCGTTCCATTTGATCCCATCAAGATTCTACCAACCAGGAAAATGCGTCCCCGTATCGAGAGTTCAATTGGCGGTAAGTGCTTTCTCGTCGAAGAGCTCCTCCTTGAAGAGATGTTTTTATTTTGACTTTATGGAAACAGGAAATCTGGACCAGAATAGACTCGGGTTTGTTTTATTTTGGCAAATGTTTTTTCTACTTCGTCGCGCAATGGCATCCTATTTACGCTATCGTATCGAAGGAGGGACGGGGATGTTATTTTTACTCCCTCGCAAGCTTCTTTTCTTACCCAAAGTTACTACTACGGAGGGGGGGCCAAAGTAAGTCGCATTCCGAGAACGAGAATTGAAACTACTTGACGCGCGCTAAAATTAAGCCGAAAGGAAATGGCAGTCACTATAGCCGGTACAAATTTGTCCATTGTGCAATACGCGGTTGATTTGGTCGTTTTCAGCAGTCGAAGGAACGGAATTTTGTGTACTGCGTAGATAAACGAACGACCCTAGATGTGCGCCGAACTGTCAGTCAACTGCAGCCAAGTGTCTCGGTTGTTTTGCTTACCTGGCGAAATTGTCATTTTGGTTAAAAAATAGACGCAAAGTGTCTCTGATATTTAACACAGCAACACTAGATTTGATTGTTTTCACTTTGTTTACAAACATCAAGTGTAAAAAATGATAACACTTTGAGCGGCGCATGACGTTAACCCAGCAAATTAGTGTTTGTTTAATCGAAAATCTTTAAATTATTTGAAAGAACTTTAATTTCAACGATATTATGCGCGAGAGAGTTGAGAAAACGGCTATGTTTTATTTTAAATCGATCAAACAGTCATGTCATTTTCACAGTCATATTCACCACAAATGGTTCACATTTGCTTGAAAGTGTATATGTCTGTAGCATGAATCTGTTTGTCTGTAGAAACTCTTTTTTCGAAACTTTATAAAATATTTAAGTCAACAGAGCATGCCATCGTCAAAAGTTGTGATTGTATGGATGCCACGTGTTTCACCAAGCGAAACGCGATAAACTGCTGACAGAGGAGTGCGAAAATTAGGAAGAGGATACAAATTTAGACATTAGTGGTGGATCAATGGACGATCAAAAACGATAAATGATGAGCAAGAATTATGAATGTAGTTGGAAGCAATTAATTCAACACTTTACTATTAAAAACAAAAGTGTAATCAAATTCACTACACATTTACAAATCACATTAAAAATTACTTCTCTCATTTCACTCCTTGCTGAAGCTAGTGAAGCACAGACAAATAGACGCAAATAATTGAGCATTTTTAAAGAAAATCCATCAATAATTTCTCGATTCCTCAATTTGAGAATAAACTGACAACCTGACGTATAACTCATTTTAAATAATGCATCAATCAACAATTAAACCAGGGCCGTAGCCAGGATTTTTGTTCGGGGGGGGCTTGGGTGCAAAAATTCAAGGAGTATAAAAATCAGCAAATCATTTATACCATCACTTGGTTTGTGGTATAATTATTGAGATGAATTGTAAAATTTTAATGTAATGTATGCATAAAAGTTTTCGAAGATTTTCATATTAAGTTATCAATGTATTTATTGAAGAAACTCGTTCGTCATTTTTTTCTTTATTTTAACAGCTAGTTTGTATTAAAGGAGTAGAGAAAGTGTTTTTTAACATTTTCTTGAATTGTTTAATTGTAATCCAATTTCGTGATAAACGTCGCTAAATTTAAAATATACTTAACTTGAATCAAATTTTTGAAAGCATAAATTTTTTTAAAAGAAATATCGATTTATCTAACCATAAGTATTATGTTTTCTGTATTTTATACTGAGAGAAATTTTAAACCGTCTGGATTTACATTTTCAGCTGTGTGATAATTGTGATGGTTTATCTAACATTTTTCATTTTTCTAGCACAACATAAAACTCATAACTGGGATATTTGTTTTTCTTAAAATTTTATAAACAAACTTAAACAATGTTTTATTTTAATTGTTCTAAGCTATTGAAGCCATTTCATATTTTGCGAAGCTCCTGGTGCTCTCAAAAATAATTTTTTTTAATGAAATACAAAAAATATAACCGTTGAAATTTCAGCTTCTGAAGTGTCTCCATGGCAACAAAAAAAAATTACGTCGAATCTCAAGTTTACATCAACTGAGTTTACATGTGATTCATTTTTTCCGTGTCGAGTAAATTCACTTTTTTTCTGTGTAGGCCTATAATAAATATATATTTGAAGAAAAAAAATCAGTGCCTGTGTTTAATTTTAATGTGTTAAAATATTTAGATAAAATGTATTAAATTAATTTTTAACGCCAAAATATTCACTGGAAGAGTTGTTAATAATGCATATGTAACCATTTTTAAATGCATATGTAACCGTTAAAATTTTCCTCGATTGCATCAAACATTAAAACGAATCATGTTTAACTTTAATATTCCGACTAAACGCCATTTTCAAATTCTTTACTCATTGTATTCTGAAAATTGGTCCAGAATTTGAGCAAAAATAAAATTTTAAAACATGACAAAAAAATTAATCAGATCTCAATTCTAATGATAATTTTTTAATAAAATTTTAATCTATATACATGTTTAATAATTTAGGATTGTAACCATTTATTAAAATCGATGTTTGTTCAAGCAATATCTTGACTCTAGGAACAAAATCCTGCACATTTTATGGTTTAGAAATTTTATATTTACGAAACGTTTCTAAATTAAAAATAAAGAAAAACTTTATGTAAGAATTCATAAATTGATAAGTTTTATCCTGTAAATCTAATCTTAGTCTGCACTTGAATTCAAACATACCAATATTCGAAGCATCAAAAAAATAAGATTATTAAAACATAATTTATTGAAATGATTGAAAATTATTTTTTGAAAATCTTTATTTAAAAATGAAAAAAAAAATGTTTTTTTTTATAATTTAATGATTTTTTTAGTTGTAATTATTTTATATTTTTTTATGTATTTGATTTTTTTCATTTTTGGAATTTCAGATTTTTTTGAAATTATCATGTGTAATTATTATCTTAATTTTTTGTTTTAAAAGTAAAGAATACTTCATGTAAGAATTCTTAAATCAATTACATTTTTCCTGTAAATCAAATCTTAGTCTGAATTTTGCTACAAGAACTATATTTTACTTTCAAACGAAAATTTTAAAAAATGTCCTGTAGTACGGAGACTCTTAAAACTCCATACAAAAAAATCTCAAGAAACGGTCAAGAAAAGGTTTACGAAAAGACTTCTCTTAAGCGGTACGCAGCTGAAAAGGAACAGAAACAAAAGCGTCGTTTGATATTTCTTCGGGAGCAATATGTGTTGATGAGATTTTGATTTGTTTATTTGGATGCGACTGAAAATAACGTTTGAAAATAATGTATTCGCTTAAATAATATTGAAGAATTGCCTCATGAAGCTGACTATCAAAACGCTGAATCTTAAAATGCTGAAATAAGGGAAAAGCCATTACAAAAATCACTTAATTTTCTGGTAAATATAAATTAATTTAGGAATACTAGAATTCAAACATAAAAATGTTTAAAGCATCCAAAAATTAAGATTTAATGGATTTTGAATAACTTAATTTTAAAATGATATTTTTTTTTTAGTTTAGGATTTCTTAAGTATCAATTATTTTATTAATTTTTCAGTTTAAGATTTTTTAATTTTTGGAATTTCAGATTTTTTGATATTATTCTGTTGAATTGTTATCTTAAATTTTTTATGTTTTTATTATTTTTATTTTTGATTTCTGGCATTTCTTTGTCTTATACCAAAAATTTAAATCAAAAATTATGAAAATTTAGAAATTTGAAAGTGTAAAATTTTAAATCTTCAATTAGCCGTTGCGAATATTATTCTGAAGTTTATGTCACTAAACTCTGACCAAAGTTGAGAGGGTTATAAATCAAAACTACAAGCTATGGTTTTATTATTTTAAAAGTGTTCAAAACACACTTTAAATCAGTACAGTTGTTTTGCATCATTAGTTTTCAAAATATCTAGCTGATAGCGAAATCCTTTTTGCCTTCCTCACTGAGGTAAGGCTATAATCCTGCTCTGAAAATGAACTTTTTATTAAAAGCTCCTAGACCCACCTTCATGCATACATATCGACTCAGAATCAAAAACTGAACAAATGTCTGTGTGTGTGTATGTGTGTGTGTATGTGTGTGTGTATGTGTGTGTGTATGTATGTATGTGACCAAAATTCTCACTTAGTTTTCTCAGCACTGGCTGAACCGATTTTGATCGAACCAGTTGCATTCGACTTGGTTTAGGGTCCCATACATCGCTATTGAATTGTTTGAAGTTTCGAAAAGTAGTTCAAAAGTTATGTATAAAAATGTGTTTTCACAAATATCCGGATATGCATGTAAACGATGTCCGGATCCATCATCCGACCCATCGTTGGTTAGGTAATTGAAAGGCCTTTTCAATGAGTCCAAAACATTGAAGATCTGGCAACCCTGTCTCGAGTTATGACCACTTAAGTGATATTTATGTACTTTTTAGAAGCCGGATCTCACTTAAATGTCTGTAAACTATGTCCGAATCCATCATCCGACCCATCGTTGGTTAGGTAATTGAAAGGCCTTTCCAATGAGTCCAAAACATTGAAGATCTGGCAACCCTGTCTCGAGTTATGACCACTTAAGTGATATTTATGTACTTTTTTGAAGCCGGATCTCACTTAAATGCACGTAAACTATGACCGGATCCATCATCCGACCCATCGTTGGTTAGGATTTTGAAATGCCTTTCCAAAGAGTCCACAACATTGAAGATCTGGCAACCCTGTCTCGAGTTATGACCACTTAAGTGATATTTATGTACTTTTTTGAAGCCGGATCTCTCTTAAATGTATGTAAACTATGTCCGGATCCATCATCCGACCCAACGTTGGTTAGGTAATTGAAAGAACTTTCCAATGAGTCCAAAACATTGAAGATCTGGCAACCCTGTCTCGAGTTATGACCACTTATGTGATATTTATGTACTTTATTGAAGCCGGATCTCACTTAAATGTATGTAAACTAAATCCGGATCCATCATCCGACCCATCGTGAGTAAGATAATTGAAAGGCCTTTCCAATGAGTCCAAAACATTGAAGATCTGGCAACCCTGTCTCGAGTTATTACCATAATGTATATCTGTGTTTTTTTTCTGGAACTAAAAAAAGCTGAAATGTGTGTCCAAACCACTCATATTACCCATTTTTGGTAAAAAGTGAGGAAGGCATCAACCACATAGGTGGATTAGGTTAGTTTTTCGTGAGAAAAAACTTTCCGCGGTTCCGCGACATGTTACAAAAATTCTAAATATTTTTAAACGAGCCCAAACATGTCGTATATGATTATCAAAGCAGGAAAAACATTTCAAATTTGGTTTCCGGACCGACCTGGTCGCTGGTCCTAAAAAGACTTAATCGAAATAAGTTATTTCCATTCAAATTGTGAAGCTGTTTTTTTTTTAAATATTGTATTTGCTCTCTGTTTTTTGGTCCATTTTGAAAAGGTGGCAACATAAACTTTGGAAAATATTTACAATTGATATTCAGAAATAAGAAATTATAAAAAAAAATAATAAAGAAATTTTAAAATTTTCAAAATGCAAATTCTAATCTGTAAAATCCAAAAAAAAAGAAATTAAATAGTTTAAAAATGAATTATTGATGAGAAATTATATAATTTGAAAGTGATGTTTAATTAATTTAATTTCAGAGTTTTTGAATCCAAGCTTAAATTTTTTTAACGTTTTGAATATTTTTATCATTTTATTTCTTCCTTTAAAAATCGCAAGCTCATGCACAAAGTGAAAATTAGTTGATAATAAGTATTCACTTAGTTGATCTTCCGATTTTGATATATTAAATAAAAATTGAGATTGGCCACGGTGGAAACTAAAAATGTGACCAAAAGAAAGCATTTTGGACGAGTGGTTTCGGAAAAAAGGTTTACGAAAAAGTAATAAAAAAATACACACAGATATTTCTCGAGCATTTTTCTCTAAGGTCTTAGATATGTAACTAACCATATTCTTAAAACCAAAACGATAAAATTAGAATTGTATTTCTGATAATAGTCAAAATTCACTCAAATGTAATAAAAAAATACACACAGATATTTCTCGAGCATTTTTCTCTAAGGTCTTAGATATGTAACTAACCATATTCTTAAAACCAAAACGATAAAATTAGAATTGTATTTCTGATAATAGTCAAAATTCACTCAAATGTTTTTCATATTAAATGCTTTCGTTTTTGAAAACAAAATCTAAATATTTTTGAGAAATTATGATAAATTTTGAAAATGTAGAGAAAAAACATGTATTAACAGTTTAAAGGTTTTAATGCAAATAAAGGAGGGCTATTAATTTTACAATCCAAATTCGACTAGCCGAAGCCTCAATTATCCAAAGTTTCGATTATCCGAAGTTCGAAGGACTTCGGATAACCGAATCAGGAACAAATGAAATCGGCATGTTTTATTTGCTTGTTTTTAACATCAAATTCGGCATCTGTTTTTTAAATGGTCCAATACACCAAGTTTTTGCTTTTTGGGTGTTTTTTAATACCCCTGACGGTTTCAAAAGCACCCAAAAAGCAAAAACTGGAAATTTGGTTTATTAAACCTTTAAAAAAAACACCAGAAATATTTCTTGACCTCCATTTTGACCGCCACATTGAATCCAAAAATTCTAAATTATTTTATGGTTCTTCAGGGGTCATACTTAAGTTCTACAATCAAAAATAAGACAACAAGATCTAAGGATTTTTGCTGTCCCTATTCAGACTGTAGTCCCGATTCGCCCCAGATGACGGTAATTATTTCTATGTAGCCCCTTAGAGCAGTCCGCTCGGAAATTTCTATTTTCGAAGGATAATAACTTTTTAGCAAAAACCCCAAAAAAATAAGGTGTCTTCGGGAAAGTTTTTCCAAATTTAAAGAAGATATTAGTTCTGAAAATTGATAAGAACTGGATAGTTATTGCGCCTTCCATTGGTCAAAAACTGAAACAGTTGCTTTTCTCCATACAATTTGACAATTTTGCCCAAATTTGGTGGTCAGTGGTCAGAAAAAGCTCAAATTTTGGAACTTAGGCTAGTGATGCGTAAATCTTTGATTTCAGGGGATAGCCCCAAGTAAGCCCAGATTTGGACCATCCTAACCAATGTAATGCTAAAACTACAAGATAAATGAGATGTTACTGAATGGAACAATGTTCAAATCTGCAGCTCAATTTTTAAATATCCAAATTTTGGGTCCATAATAGTTTGATCAATCAATTCTTGATTCTCTATCTTACAAATTATTTCTGGGAAGAGAACACGCAATCCTTGATTTAAGATTTTTTTTTAAGGTAGTTCAATTTTAAAAAAATTGGAAAAAATTTCGGGGGGGGCTGCAGCCCGGAAGCCCCCCCCCTGGCTACGGGCCTGAATTAAACTGTCCATTTGAAATGCTCACCACGACGAATGTGAATTCACCACAACTCATTTTGAAAGACAATTTTTTAGTGATTTGTCTCTGCTAAATTTTCACAACACGTCATCAGTAAATTCAAAAATTGCCTGCATCAACGCCAACAGTCTCGTATTTCGCGGATGCACTCGAAGGCAGAAATTACAACCAAATTCTCGCCTGTGTCCACATCTCCCACACTCAGCACTTTCTCGCCGAACACTTTGCTTCCCGTTCAGCTCAACCATGTGACAGAGGGTGGCGCGCTAATTTATGACAAAATTTGTACAATTTCGCGAACCAACCACGTTCGGCGGCCACGTCTAGACATAACCTCTCACTTATTGGCGCAATCCCACCAGTGAGTCTAGTGAGGGAAGACGATGATTCGGTAATTTTTTGGCTTAAGTAGCTCTCGACGAAAAAGCCGGCTCGCATAAATCGCCGACAATGTCGACCTGTTGTTGCTGGGGGCGGCCTAACCGTATTCGATCCTGTTTGACCACTTTGTCAAGTGGTTGACGGTGTGACGTAGATGTTCAATTATAAAATTCATAGAAATTCGTCAAACGAAGCCGGAGGAAACCCTTTGCGAAGGACATCGATTGAAAGGCGACCTTCGAGCAGCTGTTTTCACACAACTTGTGCGCATATAGGACATGTAAGCTTGTTATTGACTTGCAAATACGTCATACGAGAGCTTCCACAAACTGGTATCATAGGAGGCCGTAGGCAAAAGTTGGTCGTTATTGATCTTGTACTTTGTCAGCGCTGCACTAGATGTAGTCGTCGTCATGATGCTTAATTGATTCAACCTCCTCGGTAAACTTCCACTTCAAAACAACAAAGCAAAGTTTGGAAACCGGAGGAGCATCGCGGTACTTTATCAACAAACAGTCAGGTGTGAATGTTTTTCATAACACTGTATTTACACAAACATTACCGCGCAAGTTTGTTTATTTTGCTGCATGTCCGCCGTTACTTTCATCGCACTTTCATGAGCACACCTTTTTCAACCTTAGGAGTTGTGTTTACAGCTAGTTTTGCCAATTCGGCCAAAGTTCGATCACCGAGAGATCGCTTGCCCCTTTTGGCAAGCGAATCTTTTGCTGTTTGCGGTTTAACTCAAAGATCGGTGGAAAGATTTCAAGGGTGGTCAGTAACTTTTTTATTATTATACTGACCGAAGAAGTAATTTTGCTGTTTGCATCATTGCTTTCTTTGTGCAGGTATTTATACAATTTTGACAATTCGATGCCTCTGTGCTCTCTTGCGCTAACTAGATAGGAATCCCAGCAAGCTTAGTACAAGAGAGCACAGAGGCATCGAATTGTCAACTTTTCCTATCCTTCAGGCGAGACAGATCGACCTATTCTGCCGCTCTAATCTAGGTAAAAACAGCAAGATCAAGAAAAACGCCAGTCAAAATTGGCCCGCCCATAAGACTCGTGTTAGAATTTCACGAAAAACAAGATTTTCTCCGGTTTCCTGGAATAAAGTACAAAATTTTATTGGTTTTTCTGATAGTTCATATGATTTCGAACCAAACTGTATCGTTACTTCAAAATTGACGAAATTACATATGGGACGGACTTGCTTTGAGCGGCAGAACTTTCTCCTACCAAAAAAAAAAAACAATGCTGAAAAGTAGTGTTTTTAAGCACTGGGTCTGCGCAGTCATTTTTGTCATTTTTTGTAGGTCAGTGTAATCCAGTAAAACCACAACGAATGTATTTTGCAGCCTGCCGAGTATTACAGAACCGAATCCACCAAATGAACTGAAAATTCAGATGTTTGCTATACTAAATCACAGATTTTTTTTGCGGAGTTTTGTTAATTTCTTCAACCGAGCTAATCTGTTGTGTTGAAATCAGTCGTTCAAGGTCACCCGCGACTGACACGAACAACAAAACAAAGAGAAACAAAAAAAGTAAGTTTTTCAATACTTTTTGCCTTCCTCACTGAGGTAAGGCTATAATCCTGCTCTAAAAATGAACTTTCTATTAAAAGCCAAGTTGAGTCCAAAGCATTGAAGAACTGACAACCCTGTATCGAGTTATTACCACATAAGTTATACATTGTGTTCTTTTTTTCTGGATCTAAAAAAATGATGAAATCACTCATATACCCATTTTTGGTAAAAAGTGAGGAAGGCATTAACCACATAGGTGGATTAAGTTAGTTTTTTTTCGTAAAATCACGATAACTGGTGTTCTTTACAAGCAAACCTCTTAATATTTATTTATCTTTTTTTTTGTAATTATCAGTTCTACAACATTGTAAAACACTGTTACACTCTAAAAAATAACCCTGCAATGATTAAAAAAAAACACGAAATATTAAAATATTTGTTTTGTTCTAAATAAAAAATTATGATTCGAAAAGTGCATTAAATTTCCCATAAAATCACATATATAAAAAAAAACAACAGTCGGGCAACGAATTTTCATTTTTATTCATTTTATTTTTAAACTGACGAAAGCTCGGCAAATATTGATCGGATTTGTAGGTCCTCTTAAACATACAAAAATACAATTTTTGGGATTTTGTTGTTTTTTCTTCATTTGTCTAAGGGAAGTTTTAAACAAAACAAAAGATATAATGTTAAAATTTCTTGAAATCGGCCAATTTCGTAGAGGATTGCACTAGGCGATAATTTGTGTACATGTACTTAGTTTTAAGCACACCATTTGGGCATGTGGTGCCTGTTTGGTGTTAAACAAATAAACAAATACTGTTATTGTCGACTTATTATTCATCGCCAAAAATAACCGTTCTTAAAATTACTTTTTACAATTCCGTCGTGAAACTACGCCTACTTTTCTGTACCAAAAATAACAGAATCCAATAGCAACACTTTTCAAAATAAATGCTGAAAAGTTCTACTTTTCAGCACTCAAATGGGTGCTGAAAAGTTGAACTTTTCAGCACTTGTTTCGAAAAGTAATACTTTTCAACATTTTTTTTGATTTAAACGATTTATTGACAAAATACATGAAAATTTGACATAAAATTTCACTCAGTGTGTGTTATTTGGAATTGCAAAAAATGTTGTATGGAACTCGTTGCAAAACTTGATTTTTTCAGCACTCTTCGTATTTATCCAACTCGGTGAACCTAGTTGGATAAATGTACGACTCGTGCTGAAAAAATCCTCTTTTTGTAACTTGTTGCATAAACTACTATTTCAGTGTCTAACTGATTGATATTCAACTTTTCAGTACCTGTATCGAAAAATTAATCTAACGATAATGTTCTGGAGTTTGATACTAGAGCTCTTCTTTTTCGCATATCTACTTTTCATATTATTTTCCGATTCGGATGCAACTTTGTCCATCGATTCCTTAGGTCCATAACGGAATGAAAATCTGTGGGCCTACGGCTGTTACAAGGACTACATTCGATGGTTCGGAACAAGGTTGTTAACGATAAAATTATAATTCGATAATTCTATCGGCGGTAATCTTATAGCCGATAATGGACGATAGCTAAATTTTTAATCTTTCTGAAATTTTTAATGCATTCACTAAGAATATATTTTTTCACTAAGGATTTATTTTATGAAAATTTAGTAAGTTTGAAGGTATAAATAAGTATTAAGTATTTTTCCAAAGTACTCAAATTATCAAAATCAGCAAACGAAGCGATATTTAATATGCTTTTTCACTTTATTTGTTTCTTTTTGTTAAAAACTGACATTTTCACAAAATACCGTATTATTTTTGAAAATACAAAATTTTTTAAAATTTATAAGAGTTTTCTTTTGCTGAAACACTAAAATTTTGATAAAATATTGTATGTTTCAAAAGAACTCAAATTTTTGAAAATTCGCAAGGAAGCAACATTTTGAATGTATTTTTAATTTCTAATTTTTTTCTTAATCACTTTTTTTACGAAATATCGCAATTTATCGAAAATACTTAAATTTTTATGATTTTCAATATGCATGGGTATCAAAAAATGCAACATTTTATGTGAAGCATGTGGGGCGTCCAATTTTGCTGGGTTTTGAATTTCCCGGGAAAAAGGAAAAATATTTTTGAAATCCCGGGAAATTTTTGAAACAGTCATAAAATCTATGTTTTCATTATATTGGTTATGTTTTCAAGCTAAAAATCATAGAATTAGCACAAAAATATTAAATGATGATAATCTACACTTCAAGCGAAACTAGGAAAGCTGTTTTTAGATAGCTTAAAAGAATATAAAAGAATATTTTTTAACCTGTGTTGTGCTTTGGATTTTAAATTAACCACAATTCATTGTGATTCAAATTTAATAAGTCTTTTATAAATATATTTCTAATATTTATTTTTGTTTTAGACGTGAATAGAAAAGCAAGAATTTTGTTTTGAAAATGTAATAAAAAACAAGAAGCGAAAACAAATAAAATAATACCGATCAATGTAAAATTTTAGATAGGTTTTGAATTTCATGATTTATATAAAACATATTAAAAAAAATATTTTTGAGTTACTACTTCTAGTTGTAGAAAATCGACACTGCAGTCTTAATAGATACAGGAGATTTTAAAGCAATAAATTTGGAAATGAGTGTACTTATTGTTTGGTTCTGTTCCTGTTTTGATAAAGTCAATCAAAACATAATGCAAAGAATGCGTCAACAGCTGTCTTAATTCGATGAAAAATAATTTTAAAGTGATATTTTTTTCAAATTCAAAAACATAAATATACGTAAATATAATACCCAGTCTTTTAAAAATATGTAAAACTAAAAACAAAATAGTTAAAGTGCTAGACATATTTTCCCTGCTAACAATGCTAACAATTTTCCCTGATATGCCAAATGAATGCTGATGCATGCCGAATATTAATTTTAATACTTCAAAATTCTTATCGATTACTAAGTATTTAACTTGTTATCTGTTTCTACAACCATATCTGAATTTTCAGAATAAATTTTGATTATTTTTAATAAACTTTGGGAATTCCCGCACCCAAAACTGGGCAGTGCTAGTCCGAGAGAATAATGGCCTCGAGACGAGACAATAGTGGTACCATTTACGGACACAGAGAACACAGCTCGAGATGGGCGAAAGAATAATTCTCTCGAGGTTCATTTGCAAAAAAGTTCATCCGTCAAAACAAAAAACCAAAAGTGACAACTACGGGAATCGAACCATTGACCTTTGGCATACTAACCCAATGACTTAACTGCCTCGGCCGCCCCAGCTTAGTGTCTAAGGAGTGTTCAGATGTCGATGTATGACACTTGTAGAAGATTTATTGTATCAATCCACGAATGAACTCATTTTCCTGGTGTTGTGAGTTGGTAGAACTATTCTCTCGATGAGCCCTCAATAAATTTTGAGGGAACGATTCTCTCGACTCGGAATTTTGGGTGCGGGACAAATTATAAATAATCCCGGGATTCGGAAATTCTCGGTTTTCGAAAAATCCCGGGATTTTTGTCCGAGGAAATCCCGGGATGGAGACACTAGAAGCATGCAAGATTTTGCTTCGTTTGAAACCCGTATTGCAAATTTTAAAATTTGGTATTTTCGAAAAATTCGATATTTTGCGAAAATTTTAGTTTAAAAAAACTCAAATAAAGTGAAAAAGCATACAAAATTTCGCTCCGCCATTTTCTTTTAAATCAAGATAATTCCTGGAAGGTTGTCTAATTGAATAAAAAATAAGATAAATATTTCTCAGTTCAATGATAAAAATGCTGAATCACAATGCACATGTGTGTCCGCATGCAAGTCCCCATCATTACCTGCTCAAATTTTAATTACCGTTTGCCGTAAGTAATGACGGCCGTGTACGTTGTTTCAAACGTGATCTCAGCTGTCTGTACTGTGCTGGTGTGGTATGGTTCTCCAAAAGGTAATGACGAAACCAACTTCCAGTCGGACACTTTTACGTATTTCTCGCATGTGCTCATAAGGTATTAGTTATATTTTGTTTAATCTAATTTGTGTGTGAGCGCGCGATATTTTTACCCGGTCTATAGTCACATGTGTTTGCATATTATTGTGTTGCCTTTTGGATGTCTGGATAGTGCTTTGTTTCAATTGAATACTCTTTTATATACTAAAAGATAACTTATAAAGTCAAACAAAATTGAGTCAGCTACCATTCCATTGAATGGTTTTGATCTATTAGCATGCATAATTAACGAGCAACCTTGCCATTGAAAATCACAACACCCTAATATTATCGTTCTATTGCTTACCTCTATACACACAGTCCAAACCTACAGCAAAATGACTACAGAAGCAAAATCAATAACTTATGAACCTGCCTGTTTACATTGTTGGTTCCATCCGCGTATAATCGAAGAAGTTGGGGGTTCGATTTTCCCTCCCCAAACACAATACCAACGAAAGCCACCCACACAACGACACACGCTTGATGTATACACAGGGAAACCCTACTTTTGAATGTTTACAGGAAGAAAAGGAAAAAAAGAGCTGCAAATCTTCCTCCCTCTCCCTGCCTTCTTGTGTTGGTAGCTGCTCTTGACCTCTCTCTCTCACTTTTTCCCTCCACCCAACAGAGGGGCACGTTTTGGGGGCCGGGTTGGAAAATCGGTAAACAGGGTTGTTACGGACGGCGCGGATCGCGCGGATGGCGCGGATGGCGCGAATCGCGCGGATCTGGCGCGGATTGGCTGGCTAATTTTGCTCAGGCGCGGATTTCGCGCGGATAGCAATTTTGATAAACAAAATAATTGCGAACGATAGAATTTCTTTCAATTTACAGGGGAAAATATTATTAAGAATTAAATAAATTCAATATTTTTCGTTGAGTGCAAAAACATCAAATTCCTAAAAAGTTGTTAATGCAGAAAATTTTCTTCTAAAAATTATTGATTTTTTTTCTTAATACGAAACATTGAAATAATCTTCAAGGAGCGTTTTTTTTTTTATTGTATTGAGATTTGTTATATAAATTTAACATAACATTACAACTCATTATTTTTAAAACATCTGCTTAACAATTCATATTAATAACAATTTTATTAAAATCAAAATAACAAAATTCGAAAAATTACAGAATTTAAAAAATTTTAAGCTATTGAACTTTTTAGATTTTCTAAGTTTTTTCAATATAAAAATTGAAATTTTTAAATTTTTGGTTCATTGAAAAAATGAAAAATTCTGCTGCCACTCTGATTCAGGTAGAATTTATTCTCCTCCCAATTATCACAACATGATGAAATTCACTTAGCAATCTGAAAAAAATCTCCGTCTAAAAGCGAGTGTAATGTCAAAACTAAAAAAAATAAGAAATCTGGAATTCAACAATTTGAAATTTCAGAATTTACATATTCAAATAATAAAAAAATTAGAATTCATAATTTTAAAAAACGTAAAAAGTACGAATCATTAAATTGAAAAATTACGAAAATATTACAATTGATGTTTTTAATTTTTTATTTTTTTAAGAAAGTTCTTAAGTTAATAAATTATGAAATTATTAAATCCTTATATTACTAAATTATTAAACTATTTAATTATTAAATTATTAAATAATTAAATTAATAAATTATTGAATTATTAAAATATCAAATATTATATTATTTAATTATTAAATCATTAAATTATTTGATTATTAAATCATTAAATTATTTGATTATTAAATTATTAAATTATTAAATTATTAAATTATTAAATTATTAAATTATTAAATTATTAAATTATTAAATTATTAAATTATTAAATTATTAAGTTATTAAATTATTAAATTATTAAATTATTAAATTATTAAATTATTAAATTATTAAATTGTTAAATTATTAAATTATTAAATTATTAAATTATTAAATTATTAACTTATTAAATTATTAAATTATTAAATTATTAAATTATTAAATTATTAAATTGTTAAATTATTAAATTATTAAATTATTAAATTATTAAATTATTAAATTATTAAATTATTAAATTATTAAATTATTAAATTATTAAATTATTAAATTATTAAATTATTAAATTATTAAATTATTAAATTATTAAATTATTAAATTATTAAATTATTAAATTATTAAATTATTAAATTATTAAATTATTAAATTATTAAATTATTAAATTATTAAATTATTAAATTATTAAATTATTAAATTATTAAATTATTAAATTCGAATTATTAAATTATTAAATTATTGAATTATTAAATTATTAAATTATTAATTTTTTTTGCCATTTTCTTAGTTCGGATTATTTTTGGAGTCATATTTTAGATTACAGAAATTTAGAGAAGAAAATAATAGAAATTTCTTATTTCGATTTTCCAGAGTAAAATTTTGGCGAGAATTATCAAGTACAAAATCGCTAGATTTTATAATTTGGTGATTAATTTTATGGTTTTAAATTTTTAAATTTTTGAGATTAGTGCGCTGACCTCGGGGACGCGCTGTCTTGTTTTTGCATGCTTATTTTCATTTCTTTTGTGTCGCTGTTTGTGTGCTTGGGTGAGTGGTTATTATAATTAAATAATGGCATCATTAGTGCGCTGACCACGGGGACGCGCTGTCTTGTTTTTGCATGCTCATTTTCATTTCTATTGTTTCGCTGTTTGTGTGCTTGGGTGCGTGGTTATTATAATTAAATAATGGCATCATTAGTGCGCTGACCACGGGGACGCGCTGTCTTGTTTTTGCATGCTCATTTTCATTTCTTTTGTGTCGCTGTTTGTGTGCTTGGGTGCTTGGTTATTATATATAGGTGAAGGGATTTTATTAAATGATCATTATATTGCATTATTATATTTATTTGATTATATAACCACACTATATTTTACACTTAACACATCATACAAAACACATATGAAACTGTAAACAGGAGCGTTTGGTACGGTATGTCCACGCTTCCTTCCTCCCCTGTAGATTCTGTGAAATGTGATCCGTTCTCAGAATCCTCTCTGCGGTAAACACAACGTAGTAGGGCTGGCCGCTTTAATTTTTGCAATACATTTTCGGGTGTTCTCGGATGTACTGCAATTATTAATAATGACAAGAAAAGTGCTTGGGGCGTAATCTAATCACAAGACTTTCCAGCATGCTTTCATCGGACTGGCTGCGTTTGTGTTAGATTAGATTAGATTAGATTAGATTTAAATTTTTAAATTTTTGAATTTAATTTTTTTTCCTTAATTTGTTTTCAAAGCAACGATATTTAAAGTGCTACAAAAAATGCTAATATTGTTTCAGAGATGACAAAAAAGGTTCCACTTAGTGCAGGTGGTATATGAATCCACATCTGATCAACGGTACTGATCCAAATGCTTTCTGTATTATTCTTTTTTCGTTTGAAATTTCATTCATTATTTTACGCTCTTCTATGTTTGTTGCGATTTTTTTATATGGCGCGGATTTCGCGCGGATTGGATTTTGGGGTCGGCGCGGATCTGGCGCGGATTTTTTTCGACTTTTCCGTAACAACCCTGGGTAAATTAAGGGGGTTGTGGGGTTAAGTTAGATCATTTGCAATGGTCGTTTGTCTCTGTATGTGAAGTTTTAGTGATCTGAAATGTTTGTTTATGTTATGCAAACAGCATACTTTGCTGATTTCATTCTTCAAGGCTCTGAAAGGATTCATTCCTGATCGGCCTATTGGCGAGTATTTCTAACATATAACAGTGTTGCCAGATATCTCCCGTTTTCCAAAAACAATTTGAAAAACTTTCTCAAAATGTTAACAAGATATTCTTGTTTGATTGCCCAGATGTCAATCCAGAGTCGTTATGCATACGTGATGAAGAGTCTACTAGGCTTGATAAAGCAATTTTACCCCACTGACCCCCCGATTTGCCCAGAATCGTATCACATGGCGCCGACATCCGCCACACACCACCTTTTCAAAACCCCGGGGGAGGATTGGTTTGTAACGGTTGCGCGCAGGTTGTCGATACTCACCACCACCAACTTGCCCATCATCGGCAGAACCACCAACCGGTCTCGTAATCAGCTCAGTCCAGTGGCAACCGTATCGCGGAAATAACACGATGCCCTGAAGTTCTGTGCCGCCGACTTGGCAGAGGTCCCCAATTCTAGTCTAGTTGTTTCCGCCGATGCACAGTCGATATCGAGCCGCGAGCTATGGCACAAGTGCACCCAAGACGACTCTGTGATAAACTGCTGACCGCCGCCGGCTTGGGCCAACGCGTCGTCACGGGTGTGATCCGGATCAACCAAGGGGCGAGTCCTGATGTTTAGAGGGAAGAGTGTTGTGTAACTCTTCGAGGTCTCGGATGTGCTTTTGGAACGAATTGTGATTTTAAAATCGTAACTTCCGATATACCAGAGTGGCCTGTTGTTATTTGTTAGTTTATAGGGTCGTCGTTTGTAGTTTAAATTAGTAAAAGTTTTGCTGTGCAACTCCTAGTGAATATCTGTGATACATATTTGTGTGATTCTCGAGCAAAGAAAAAACACCGGAAATCAAAATGACTCGCAAGCACGGTTACAACATCACGTACGACAGTGGTAAGACATTTAGGTTATTTCATCATTTTTTGGGACAAGATTAATCACAAGTTCTAGTGATTGTTCAAATATCGAATAGGAAGCTGATAATTATTCCAATAATAATAAAGTTTTTGTTCTTTTGACACATTTTAAATGTTTTTTAGACATTTCATACGAAATTTCCTGAAACAAAAAAGAACATTCCTGGAAATGGACACTTATAAGCAACTCAAAATTTCTTTAAAGTACTTTTCTGCCGTTCTACGCAATATTGTCCCATGTCAGTTTTTGACGATTTTGACTTTATGCCATTTTTAAGTTTAGTCTGATGTGTACTTTAAGAAAAACACATAAAATCTGGTACTTTGTTCGGAAACTCATCAAAAACAACACCAAGTCTGTTAGTCCCATCGTTGAACTTCTACGCATAATTGTCCTACCAAGTATTTTCTTACACGGAATCATTAGTTTTACTAAGCATTATGCCTTGTTTACCTATTGTATAGTAAGAGAATCACAAATAAGGGTGATAAACTGCTAACTGGGGCGATTAGGGACACATAGGGCGAATAGGAACCCACGGGACAATTATGCGTAGAAACACAGAAATCGGTCAAAAAATTTCAAACGCATTTTTCTCAGTTGCACTTTTTTGAACATGGGACAATTATGCGTAGAACGGCAGTTTTCGATTGGCAAATTTGAATATTTAATATTTGGCAGAAATTCATTGTTTGAGACTATCAAAAATCATTTCTTGGCAGCTAATGTTTATGTTTATTTTTACTGAGACTCAAAAGTTGTCTCTCAATACAAAAAAAATCAAAAATTTAAATATACAGATTTCGGGAACTGAGTAATGCTCTATGATTTCGCAAAATTTTCAATTTCAAATATTTTATTATTTGATCTAAACTAGGAAAATTATTAATTAGTAGATCTTTTCAAAGGTAGAGCTTGATTTTATTTCATTTAATTTCATTTTATTAGGTTGCTTTAACAATTACATTGGTGCAGTTGTTATCTTGAGCTGAGATATGGACTACCTTTCAACAGCTGATTTGTTCAAAATGGGAAGAGATTTTACTGGTACTAAGGATAACGAATTGGACAGAGAAGGAAAAAAAAATGTAAAAATAACCTTCGTGAGCTTGATTTTATACTTTTGAAAATATTTTTATTGAAAAAATCAGAAAAATTTGCAAAAATAAAAACATTAAAAAAACAATACCAGTAATATCCGAGATATCTCCAGTTAAAAATTACAAATTAATAAGGCGACAAACAGAAAACATAAATTGCATCGATTCGAGTTCTTTGAGCGGTTGTATCTAAGAAACTAATTTCCTGATTTTCGAAGTTGCAGAGAGAAAATCGTAGGAGATTTTCTCAGCTTTTCATTTTTGAAATACAAAAAAAAGCAAATGTGCAAAAATAACGAACTGAAATTGAAAATATTTTTGGTTTGCAACTTTAAGTGACATTTAAAAAATCTGAATTTTTATTTTCAATGAAACATTTTTTTTCGAAAAAGTCCGGAAAAGTAACCTTTTCGACACTTTTTTTCGAGCTTTTCCAGTAAAAATCTTTTGAAATAAATCGGCAACACTGCCAATTACATTTCGACTGTCTTGATTCTTAGCTCAAAGCTGGAAGTTTTTTATGAGCAAAAACTTTTCAAAAATGAGTTATTTCAAAAGCCATTTATTTTCTTAAATTTTAAATATTTTTCTTTACAGACCTAACAAATCTCGGGTTAGTTTTCAAAAAGGCGTAAGAGCCATTGGTAAACAAACCCTTTTTACATCGATATTCGACCTATTAACGAATAACCAATTTTAAAAATGCTTGAGATTGTTCATCTTTTATTTAAAACAAATGAAACGGAATCGACGTAACACCTTATAATGTGGCCCTCTTAAACCTTGCGGTTTCGTCAACGGATCCACAGGCGTGTATCGTTCTTTTCGCGACAAGACTCCGCCTCCCGGGTCTGCTAAGTGTGAAGGTATGGGCACGGGGAGAGGGCACCGAATACCTATATTTACACTTAGCATTTTTGCGTCCGCCTCGGGATTCGAACCGGCGACCTCTGGATTGTGAGTCCAGTGCGCGGTCCGATTGATCCACACAGGCAGACAAACAAAACAACAAACAAATGAAATATTATTTCAATTCAGAGAAAAACGAAAATAAGTGCTGGAGGTCACAGTGGCTCTTACGGCTTTTTGAAAACTCACCCGACAAATGTTTATAACTTCGCCTTGTGCACCAAATCGATCAAAAGTCCGTTTAAAAATTAAGCTTGTGAAAAAATATAAATTAACATAAAAAAGGATAAATCCTTGTCAGTTTGTTGCCACAGAGTTTTCTGTGTGCAAACGTTTTCCTAATGTTTTTTTCTTGACCTGATCGAAAGTGTAAACTAACAAGTTATCGTGTCCAATACCGTAATCTGGGGTGAAACGGGACACATGGGGTGAATTTTGACAGTTGTTTTAGCCCTGTAACTGCACAATAATTTGATATTTTTGTTAAGTTTCTGCACCCAAAGTTAAAGGCCAAGGGGATAGTCCTCACGAAAAGAAACGTGAGGAAAGTACAATTCGTTTGTTCATTTAAACAGTTTATCCTATTGAGTGGCTTATATTAACAAATGACCGCCACTTAGTCACCGAACCATGGTGACCCATACGGCAAAGGCACGGGTAATTATGCCGAAGGTTTTGGGTACGAGTCTCGATACTGGTACTTTTTTTTGTTGATAGATGAACTTTTTTTGGAAAATGAACACATGAGTAAAGTACTCTCGGTAATTTCGGGATTTATCCTCGGATTAGAACGCTATTCAGAACTTAGAACCCTTATCAAATGGACACAGACCCTGCGCGTATTTAGCTGGTATTAACAGTATTCCTGATTCCAGCCATAGCACACCAAGCTGTGACGGCGTAGTGGTTAGCATTTTTGCTTATCAATCCAAAGGACGGGCGATCGAACCCCGACTCGAGTAACTTTATTTTTTGGTTCATGTTCAGAGTTTCAAGATTTATATTTTCCTATACTTTCTCGTTGGGAGCAGATGGGAATCGAACGCAGGACCATTCGCTTACAAAGCGAACACCGTAACCAGTCAGCCACGGCCGCCCAACTTCTGATAGAACATACACAGTTCTGTGTCTAAATTAGTGCGTCGTTTTCAAATTTCAGGCCTTAATATCTGGAGTTTTTTTTGAAAAGGTCCAACAAACCAAATTTCCAGTTTTTGCTTTTTGGGTGTTTTTGAAACCGCCTTGAGTCAGGGGTATGAAAAAACACCCAAAAAGCAAAAACTTAAAATTTGGTTTATTGGACCTTTTCAAAAAAACTCCAGATATGCTCCTAAAAACGGTTGTCCCTTTTTAGACTGAGTCTCCCCAGTTAGCGGTACATCAACAAATCACAAATGAAAACAAAGAACTGTCAGAGTATCTGTAGAATAGCAGCTATAAGTCACATGATGGTAAACAACTTTCGCAAGAAAGGGAAAGCAGAATTCTAATGCAAAAAAAATCTAGATCTAGATTTTCAAACATTTTAAAAACACTTTTGGTTTTGCATAAAAAAGCCAATGTCGAAGCCAATGTTGCTTAATTGCATCTTTGGTAATTGATAAAGAACCGCTACATTCTCGTTTGTATTTGGTTATATCTAGCATTCAATTTGCAAATGCTCATGCTTTAAATTGAAATTCAACATCTAAGAGGGGATGGAAATACATACATACAAAATATAATTGATGCATTTTTGCCGGCCTTATTTTTGCTTTGGCACACTTTCTTTTTGTTGCCCAAGAACATCCTAAAAACCTTAACTTCGTGTTTTTTTTTTCTTTTTCTCAAAATTGCGTATTGAAAAAACGCTCGGTTGTTTTAACAACTTTTAACGACTCTAGCACGCGGCCAATGTTTGTGTTAAAATGAATGTTAGCCGACAGTTAACGAGTTGTGTCGTTCGTGAGTTAATAAAAAGTCAAAAAGATGTCCAACTCGCGTGTCATCTCTCCTCACACCGCGGAATCGTTCATCAACGATCGATGTCGATTCGTAGAAAATGCAAATTAGACCGGCGGGGGGAGAGTCACTTTCATTGTCGAGTGAAATAATCAAGAAGGGTTTATAAACAAACCTTTCACGTTTGTGAATGGTTCAATGCGCTGCGGCCCTTTTACATTGTTTTGCTCGAATTTAATAATGCTCCCAATAAATCAACAGTCGATAGGTTAATGGGACATTTGCATGGGAATCCGGAGGCAATTGAATGTTACGTGTCCTTTGACGCAGTAGGGTAGGGTAGTCATCAATGAGACACTTTTGGTTTTTAACTTTCAACTATTTTTGTATTTTTTTCATCAGCATGTTTTAATGAGCTTTTTGTTGCATTTTCTTTCTTTTAATGTGTTCTAACATTGACCAAAATATGAGATCGATCCGACCTCTACAGCCAGAGCTATTCAACTGTCTCATTGTAGACGCACTTGGCAGGAACAATGAGACAGCTGGGGAACAATGAGACACTCTACGAAAATCAATACTTTTCTAGTAAAACATCATATTTTTCTATTGTTCCATTGCAGGTGACTTGCCTTGAACATTTTAAAGCAATTTTGCCAACTTGAAACTTTAATTAACAAAAGTTATACTAAAAAGTATTTGAATTTAGTAAAATCCATTTATTTATACCAAATAACTTTATATTTTTGGTTAAATGAAGTCAAAACTCAATAAATAGGCCAAAAATCACATTTAGTTCATGTTTTGAAGGATTTCCCTAGATTTTGAAAAGTTTAATGAAGAAAAATCAAAGTGTCTCATTGTTACCCATGGGCTGAAAAGAGTGGGGAACAATGAGACAGCCCTGGATTCTGTGTATATTCTTAATGCTGGTCAAATCTAATTAAAGGCAATTGTTGCCCAACTCATGCCCTATGAAATGACGAAAGAAATTTGGAGAAATATTAGTTTTTGTATTAATGGCAGCCTATGAGCGAAAATGTAATTTTCAGGCATAATTTACTTTTACACCCCAAAATCAAACATTTATGAATAAATTTGCAAGGGAGTGTCCATAACCAAAGCCACTATAATGGCAGACGTGTATCCAGTAGACACACCTTTCCTCAAAATATGAGCCTGATTGGTTGAAACTACGACTTGTAAGAGCCATTTTATCATTGTTCCCCGTGTCTCATTGATGACTACTCTACCCTATAATTTAATGAATTGTAATGGTATAGTGGATGGAGGATGACCCTCGTCACCTCGTTATCTGACCCGCTCGGGATGCCCTTATTCTGTCCAGTGAAAATTGTGATGAGTGGTTCTTTTGGCATAATAAAACTCTATCTAGGAAAGTCTGATTGGACCTATTGCCAAATGATAATGGAGAGTGCGTCACGTCTGGCGAGAGAGGTAGTCCACAATAAAAAGTCCAATTTGAGTGGGACGAAAATGTACCACATGGTCACAGCCGCAGTCTGCGAACAGATGGATGATTTATTACACCTTTGCCAAACTGAGCTGTCTTCTTGTTGATACGTTTCCATCGCGTCATTTCGACCTAGATTAACAGACAGTGGATTTCTGGGGAGGTTTCAAAGTTTGAGTTTAGACAGCTGCTGTCGCTAAACTCGTGGGATCTCCTCAATCTCCTGGTTGCGTAATGCCAGGTCGGAAAGCCAGATAAAATCCCCCGGAAACACCCACAGATCTTGATGCACCGCCAGAAACATGACGCAAGCGTAAATATCTGCTAAGCCTGCTATCACGTGCTAATCCACAGGGACACACGCTCCGTCCAGATGCCTCCAAGAATCTCAACCAAGACTTGCCATAAGCTTTGAAATTTGCAAGCAGAGATAACTTGTGATAACGGCCAGATAGCGTCACACTTGCGGAACACGACGTTGTTTATAAACAGTGTCGTGAAGTCGCAGCACTGAAGAATCAGCAAAATAAAATTATGGAGTGAAATTTGAAAAGGTCCGATAGCTCTGGCAGCTTCGGATTTTTGTACAGTAAATAAACCAAAACCGGTTACTCCGCAACAATAAGTTTATAAAATTCAATGGCTTATCTTATCGAACTGATAAGCAAACCAGAAAGGTGTTTTCTTTTGGCCACATGATTCATTTTTAGACCAGAAATGCTAAGAAAGCACAAGTCGGTAAGATTTATCAGTGTTATGATACCGCAGCAAACAGGCCATGTCCCCGGATGTCGCAGTGCATCCGAAATTGATGAGTTGACGTTTCGATTGTTTATAAAATCGCTGATTAAAAGGTTTTTCAACTGTACGATTTTGCATCACTTTTCTGCTGCTCCGGCCAAAGTAAATAGCAAACAAAATGCTTACATAATTTTCGAAAAAAAAGTTTCTACAAAAGGTTTACAGGCATTTGAGTTTGCTTTTACCTTCATGTGAAAGCTTTTCTTGCGACCTTTCGATTGATGTATAGACCGGCTGTACATTTTTACGTTTTTATCAAGTTTTTAAAGAAAAACATTGACCCTTGAAATCCACAAATTCGGAACACTTTTTTCTTACGATGTAAACAAACTTTATTTTCTCTCCAGGAGTACTTATTTTTTTGAGAAAAATTACTTCACACTCTGAAACCAATAAAATTCATGCTTTGACTGATAACTTTTTGTGTGAAAATTTCAGTAAAATTCAGGTGTTCCACAATTGTGGGAGGAACAATAACATTCCACAATCATGAAACAGGCAATTTGGAAACATAACCAAACTTTTCGACACCCCAAGCAAACGACCCATCAGTACAAATTGCTGCCGGATCTCTTCCAGAAAAAAAATTTGTACTGATTTGACGTTTGTGGGGAGAGTATAGAGGTTTCTACATGCGCATGTATTGCGTGTACGTACACAAAAAAGATTGAGGTTAAATTTTGTCCGGCCAGCAAAATCAGATGGTGCGCTAGTGTGCGTACGCGAAACGTCATAAAGCTCTATAGAGTATAGGGAGTAGAGAGAACTAACTCAGTACTGAGTTTTGATACCAAACGTCAAATTTGAATGAATTTCACTCATAATTCGATTAAACATTAATTCGACACTTTTTTATTTGCACCCTGATGGTTTGACAAAGTGAAACTGCAGAGTGATGAACTGTCACTTTTTACACGGTACTCACGCACACTACCACAATAAACGTATAGTAGTGTGTAAAAAGATTTTCAGTCGGTGTCAATCCCAGGCATGTCAAATTTTGAAGATTTTTTGGCACATTACAAAAACGCAAATCAAGCAAAACATTGTAAATAGGCCAAAGCCGAAGTGTAAACAAAGAGTCTGTCCTGCCCGTTCCTAACGTAAACATCCACTGACGTAAGCAGGACAGACTGTTTGTTTACACTTCGGCTCTGGCCCATTTACATTGTTTTGCTTGAACTCAACGGCAAAATAATATTTTTAAAATCTGTTTTTGGCATAAGAAGCAAAACATTGTTATCTGCAAAAGTTGCATCCCTGGTCAAACCAATCGCGTTATTAGTGTAATACGCACTAACCACCCGTTCAAAACGATGAATAATTGCCATGGAAGTGCCTACTGCGATCTATTGGAGCACTCACATTTTGATGTATGGAGATTTCTCTGCTGTTGATTACATTAGCCATTTTCCGCGTGTTATCGCGTGCTGTCAATACGGGGATGGCGTCGCTATTTTTAGACCACGTTTTCCACTTTTTCTCATCGAAACCGACTACTTTATCGACTTCATTTTGCTGGGCGAGATAGGACGCCGTCTATTTTTAGACGATGACTCAGCACTTTTCCACTCTTGCGCTTAAAAAAACCAGGTGGCAGCACGATGTAACGCCACGTCCCTATTGGCCCATCTGACAAGCGTTCGTGCTACGTTTCTCCGCATGACGCAAATTCTACGGAACCCGTTCCCTTCGGACGTGATCAAACCGTCCACAAGTTTGTTAGATGATCAGCTGCAACGTGACGTATCACATCTATGGATTTTTTGAAAATAACTTTTTATGCAGAAAAAGTTTTCAGCTCATTTCGTAGCATTAAAGCTTGAAAGGCACGTCAACGGAGTTTTTAAGTTCAAATTTAAATGCGTGAATTTTTTTGCTTTTTTCTCTATCTCAAACTTTCGCTGACTCACATCACCGGTTTGAAACGTGACGAAACACGTGTTTCTGTAGCGTCTAATGATCTGAAATGATGGCAATCATGGGTGCAATTTTGCCCCACCGCAGAACGTGCAGTTCGCGTACACTTTCCCAAAGTGACGGGTACGTCGCGTGAACCGGCAATAAAGGCGCTCCGACAATTGATGAACACGCCCACCCCCTCGCGTTCTGGGAATGATTTTTAGTGCATGTTGTGGTCTTGTGACTTGTGATCATCATTCAATTTATGATGTGTACTGTTGTTGTTGTGGAAAGGTAGTATTTCCGGATTTTCATTGAGATTGACAATTTTCAATTTAATTTTAATATTTTTACATTTCAAAGAATCTTGCTTGTTTAGGTTGAATCATCCTCGACAAACAACAATTTATTCTCTTATCGAATTTCATAGGTGACTAATACCTCAAAAAAAAACAAGCAGCAGCGTGGAAAAATTTAAGCAAACGCGCAATAGCCGCCGACCGGCCGGCCTCAAGTTTCCAAATGTTTAATCGATATCGTTATTATCGAATTGGTTGGGTGGATGCCGCCGACCTCCAAACAATCCGGATGGTTCCTGTTGCTGTCAGAAAACGGTTTGATTTTAATCGCTTGGTTTGTTCTTTTTTTGCTTGTTTTTGGCAAACCGGTCACGTAAACGAGATTTGCGCGAGGTTGTTGTCGCGAAATGGGTTGACGTAACTTTAAAGTCCATCAAAATGACGGAATTACTGAATACTTGATGATAAGCTGCATGCCGAAGACAAAACAACTTCTTTCAATTTGAAATTGATGGCTGGGTTTTCTGAAAAGTAATTCGAACTAACATAATTTGTGGAAAGACACTGCAATATGAACTAATTATATCCAGATTTTTAAGCGAAGATGACGTTGCAAATGATGTACTCCCGAAATGTCAAAATCACGCAGTGGTACCAACATTAAAAAAATAAATGCTATGGCGTCGACAGCCACAATTGTTTTTCTTATGTTGGTACCACTGCGCAATTTTGACATTTCGGGCGTGCACCATTTGGAAGGTTTAGAGAGCGTAACTACGAATATTTGTGCTTATTTGAGTGATTAGGGTGATCCCGTCCTCCAAATTATTTACAATCTCATGAGTCGCCTTTGGCGTCATAAATTTCCAATTCCACGAAAAAGAAAATCCAAATCAAAATTCCGTGAGCTCATTTTGGTACACTTGAACTGGAGTCAATCGTATACTTGCTTGACCAACCTTCACCGGCCTCTCGATCCCGTTGGCCACCACTACTCATCGCCTGGCCATATTTTTCGGCTAGAATTTATGACGCCAAAACGACGCCCCGCTCCTCCTCTTACGTTTTCCTCGAAACAGGTGGCTCATTAAAAATTTACTACCCAGAATGCACTTAAAAACACGAGTTTGGAAAGCCAAAATAAATACATATATTCCACTAGCCAGTAATTGACGAGGAACGGCAAATTGCGGCCAACGATCAGATTCGTCTGGAAAGTTATACATGATACTCTTTCTGATTCCGAGTTTCACCACGACAAAAAAAATGACAAAATTCGGAAGTTAATTAGTATGACGTGATCACAGTCTCGGAGCGGTCGGCAAATGTTGAATAATTAATTTGGCACGACTTGTCAAACATTTGCAAGTCATTAACCCACTGATTTGGCGCTGTACGGTGCCATTTTTCATTCTGATTTTCGTTTCGATTTTCAGATAAAATTATTGCCTATGATTCCTATAAAGTTACAAAGTTGAGTGCTGCCACCTGTTAGCAATTTTACGAACCTGGTAAGAACTACTGGAGCAGTTTTTTTTTCAAGCAGAACTTTTTAAGGACTCTACCAATCTTTAAGATTTTCATTTGGGACTTATGGGACATCAAAACCTACCAAATGGAACAAACCCGGACAAAATACGTTCAGTCGGTGCCCAGAAAATCGAGCGAAAAAAATCACAAAGAAATTCATATTTCGAGTGAATGCATAGCCTTTCTTCAGTGGAGAGAGCAAAACGATTCTTTTCTTGATTATTGAGTCCATCAAACCGGTGTTCTTCATGCGGTAGAGAAATCTATTTTTACATTTTGGGAAAAGTTGTATTTATTCACGAAAATGTGAATGAAGGAAGAAAGCATTCATTCATACTTTTTGACGTTGCATTTTCACCGTTTTATTTTTGTGGCAGAAAAATGCAAAAATAGAAACTCAGTACACCTCTACTCGTCGATACCTAGAGTTGTCGTTTTCATTTGGTTGTGTCATTTGAATTGATTTGTTTTTTTAAGGATGTCTTGTCCTTACTACAGTTTAAAAGTGAAATTATTTAATAAGATGCTGCGCAAATTTTGTTCCCAAGATGCAAAAATGTAGCCATTTAATCCTCAAACAAAACGTCACACTATTTATGTGTGGTCTTGGCCTGCCTACCAATGGAGCACCCGATTCGAGTGGTAGAAATGACAGATCTCCCATGATGAATACATTGTAGAAAAAAGCAAATACTGCTCGAATGGAAATGTATTATTAAACAAAAAAAAAACGTTTAACAGGGTTCCTACATCATTAAAATCTTTAGGTTAACAGAATGGATTTTTAAACAAATTTCTAAAAATGATCAGAAAAGTGTTTTTGGGAGACATTTCATCAAAATATCTGAGATCCGGCCTCCAAAAAGTGCTTAGATATCACTTAAGTGCATATAACTTTTGATAGGGTTGTCAGATTCTCAATGTTTTGGACGCGTTGGAAAGGTCTTTTGATTACCTCCCCAACGATAGGTGGCATGATAGATCCGGACAACGTTTTCATCATAATATCTGAGATCCGGCTTCCGAAAGTGCATGAATTACACTTAAGTGCTAATAACTTTTGATAGGGTTGTCAGGTCTTCGATGTTTTGGTCGCGTTGGAAAGGTTTTTGAAATACCTTTCTGAAACTGTATAACATGACCACCCTTTTCACAATCTTCCGAATTTTAGTCATAATCGTTTTTTCAGCATAACTTTTGAAGTACATAACTAAACTGCATAATATTTAATTGCGACTTAAGGGACCTCAAGACGGGTCGAATGATGCCAAAACGGACAAAATCAGCCAAAGTCGAGCTACTCGAGTGACATTTTTTTGATTTACATGAAGCTGGGTCTAGGAGGTCTAATTGGGAAGTTCATTTTAGAAAATCAACGAGACAAGATAAATTTATTGAAACAAAATTTGGTTTTAAAGACACGTCAATAATTCTTCGTATTTGTTAAAATTATTGAAGTTTATGAAAATATTTGTTTTGGCTCTTTGATGTTTTGACTCATTTTGAGATATTTTTTATATCTTAAAAATATTTATTTGCTTAAATAAAATATTTATTTAAAAATATTTTTATTTTCAATATGATTAATTTGCTTCCAAAAAAATAAATTATTTTTGCTTATCCATTTATGAAAAATCAATTTTAATCAAATTTATAAGATGTCTTTTTAGTCTCCTAAATCATTTAAATAATATTATAATTAAAAAATATATATTAATTTGGAAATTTTACATTTAATGATGAAAAGCTAGATAAAAAAATCTGATTTATTTTTCCATCCAAATCAAATTAAATCATGTATTCGCTCTACAGCATTGTTTTGGCGTTCTCAATTGCGAGATTCCTACTCGAAACTAGATGTCCGAAGGCTTGATTGTTGGGGCAATTGCAAAACACATCTAAGCATCCATCCACCGCGGGATTCGAACTGACGACCTTTGGATTGTTAGTCCAACTGCCTACCAGCGACTCCACCGAAGCAGGACCCAGGGAGACGACTCCTACACCTGGATTGAACTAACGACCTAACCCTTTAGGGGCCAACATTTACTTCCCCGTCCGACGGAAGGCGTGGTCAGACAAATCTCGTCTTGAAAAATGCCACCGGGACCGTCTAGGATCGAACCCAAGTCGACTGGGTGAGAGGCAAACACGCTTACCCCTACACCACGGTTCCCGGTTTTTTTTCTTCGGTTTCCGAAAAGTCCTAATCATAACCTATAACTTGTATGGAAAACTAATGATGCAAAATGACTTTTTTCGGCACAGCGAATGCACGGACAAAGTTCATCCAAATAAAAAAAAAAACAAAGAAAAGATGATTTGAGAAATCTAAGAGAAGCACTCATCTTTCATACAAACCTCAAAAGGACGTTTGTTCCAACTAAATAGGAATGAATTTATTTTAAATTAAAATATTATCAACCAAGCTCCTCTTGAGGCAAGTCTTCACCAAGTCTGGGCTGCATTCTAAAAGTAGCTTGCTGCGCGTGCCACTAATCCCTAATTAAACACCGTTTATTTTTAGCAGATGTGTGTGCATCGGCAGATTAGAAGTCTTCAACTAGTTGCCACGATCGTAGTGCAACCCGGTCCAAATATCTTCTTTCTTTAGTTTCTCACAAGATGAGTTGACCCATTATCCTAATCTGTGCCACCTTTTCTCCACTTTCCACAGACGATGCCATGGAGAGCCTCGGCTATCTCAAGTTCACCGACGAAAGCATGAAGTCCAACTTCTTGCAGAGCTTAAGCACCATGCGCCGGCACCGGCTTTTTTGCGATGTGATTCTTTTGGTAAGTTGTTAGCGTTTGTTGAACGACCTCGCGGAGTCTCGAAAGAGCAGTGGAAAATTCCCCGGCCCAAAACTTTCCATTGCTGTTTAGAGGTTGGTGTTGTGAGTTTATTGAGAGGGGGCTCGTTTGAGGTGTGTCTTTTTTATAGGTTTTTTGTGGTTTTGATTAACCCTTGGGTAGACATCAGTTGAATTTCAGTTGAAATCAGTTCTAATATTCTGAATGATGATAGAACTGACAAATCTACTTGAATTTGACAGTTTTTGATCTAACAATCCTTGGAACAAGGTAGGTCAATATTGAGGTGTACTTTATTTGACAGTTTGCTGAGTCCTGAGTTACCTTAGTGTTGATTGACGTTGAACTGTCTTGAATCGATCATTTTTTTTTCTCAAATCAATCTCAAACGCATCCGAGGGTTAACGAAAAGTGGTCGTCGACCGGTTGTGGCCTATAATCATATGCAGAGTAGAGGGCCCACTAGGAAGAGCATATTTTTTGTCTCGTCTGCAGTCGGTCGTCGCATCGCCGCTCGCTGAGCTGATGTATGGCCAGAGAGAAAGACCACTTAAGCACACGGTGTCGTTCACCCCTTGAGAGTCCGAGTTGCACGGGCCGAGGGATCAGTTGAACGTGGGGAACCGAAAACAAGTTTTTTGGCGCGGCGACAAACAAGCGTGATGTGTGTCGCGCGTGTGCCGGTCACATGTTGGTATATCGTTTGAGACTCAGCGTGAACGAAGGGAACTTGTTGCTTTGAATGCATGGGATACGATAAAGAATGAGGAACACCTCTCGAGTGGGATGACCTGATTCGGTTCATAGATGAGTTAATGAGCGGAATTTCTTGATTTCGATTGCAGGTCGGCAACACGGAAATCCACGCCCACCGCAATGTCCTGGCGTGCGTGTCCCCTCACCTGATGGAGCTGTTCAGTTCGGACGTGGTAAGTGTCGAGCTTCGGCTCCCCCTGCATTAACCATGTGCTTTCTGTTCTTTTGGGATTCCAGATGTCCTGGTGGCTTCCGAGCTTCGACCGGAAAACAGTGCGCTGTTTGCCTTTTTTTGTTGGAATGATCTAGAATCGTCTCGTTGCACTTTTCCCTCTTGTTACAGGACACCGTCAACGGCGCCACCGCCGACGGGAAGGCTCCCTGCTACCGACTGAACGGCCACATCACGCTAACCGGGCTCAGGTTTCTGGTCGAGTACGCCTACACCGGCTCGCTGGAAGTGCCCGGAGACATGGTGAGTTGATACGGACTGAGCACGGGGATCTGATTCCGCAAGAGACCCCCGGGAAGGGCCGTGTCTTTGTGTGTGTATGTGCATATGTTCCGAACAGGAACAGTTACCGATAACAATTTTCTAGATACGCGATGTGTATCTGGCTGCCTGGCAGCTCAAGATTGACACCGTGGTCAAGGAATGCGCCCGGCACATGGTGAGCGACCTCGAGCCGGAGACTTGCATCGAAACGCGCTCCCTGCCCGGTATCAACCGGAACAAGCACTTTGTCCAGGACGTCGACGCTTACATAGCGAAGAACTTTGCGGAGGCCTCGCAGCAGCCGGCTTTCCTCCAACTGCCGTGCGTCCTCATCGAGGTGCTGTACCAAACTAAGCAGGAAATGACGCTGGTGACCGAGGCTTCCCTTTGCCGCCTGGTTCTGGACTGGATCCGTCGTCAAATGATGGAACAGGGCAGCTCGGTAACATACTCACTCCCTCCTCCATAACCCCAAACACTTCTTAGTCGTTCCCTCTCCACAGGTATCAAATCTCTTGGAGCGCTCCCATCTGCTGTATCTTGCCCTGGACAACTCGCTGCAGGATTGCTCAGACCTGCCTCCGGGCCAGGAAGCCGACAGCGATCTGGTGCAGGACTACAAACGGTTGGTGCTCAAATGTCCCGGCAACAAGAAGCACCGCAAGGGCCTGAAAACCCCAAACCGACCTCGTGTAATTCTGTACAACCGAGACATCGGCGAACGCGACGAAGACACCAGCCAGGACTGCGACTGGACCCTGATCGGCAGCTCGAAGATTTCCGACCACACGTTCATCTCGCTGGTCACGCTGAACGGCAACCTGTCGCGGTTGTCGATCCAGCTGCGTCTGAACGTGCCGACGACGCCGTCGCCGATCACCACTCCGGACGTGCTCAGCGCCAGCGTCAGCCGGGACGAAGATCTGAGCGAGGCGCAACAACCGGAGCTGTTCTGCGAGGTGGCCACCATGTCCGGACCCAAGTGCGGACTCGGAGTGGCCGAGCTGGAGGGCAAGCTGCTCGTTTGCGGTGGTTACGACCGGGCCGAGTGCTTGAAATCGGTCGAATCGTACTGTCCCGTGTCCAACAGTTGGACCCAGCAGTGCAACATGGGCGAGGCCCGCGGCCGGGTGCAGATCGCCGTGATCAACGGGACGGTGTACGCCGTCGGCGGCTGTAACGGTAAGGACATTTGTGTGCCACAAAACTTGTTTCTTTGCTGAGCCTCTTGATCTGTCGTGACCACGATTTTCTGAAACTGATTCAATTGCCACTTCCAGTTTAAAAACGGACATTTTCCTAAATCTGGCAAAAAACGTACCAAATTTCATGTTGATTGCATTTTGGAGTGAATCCGAATTTCATTTGAAAATTTCTTCAAAACTGTCGACTTAGAACATTTTGCAAATAAATTGCATTTTTGAAACTTACTACTTGATTTTTTTTTACAAAAAACATTCTCTAAACACGTGGTTTTCAAATCAAATTGATCAAAACAGTAACAAACAATCACTGACAGCCGAGAAGTACACTCTAAAGCAAGTTCAGTGAGATCAGTGCAAAGTTTAGGCACATTACCCAAATTAGAGTGCATTTGCTAACACGGCTTACCGGTTGCAGGAACCACCGAACTGGACTCTGTCGAGTGTCTCTCGAAGCTGGACAAAAAGTGGCGCAAGATGTGCCGGTTGCCGCTGGCCCGCAGTAACGCGGGTGTGTGCGCGCTGAACGACAAGATCTACTGCATTGGCGGGTGGAACGGGCAGAGTGGAATCCGGCAGTGCGACGTGCTCAAGCCGGAGGACAACAAGTGGATGTCGATCGCGCCTTTGAACACGGGGCGCTATCAGGCCGGGGTAGCGGCGTACCAGGGCAAGCTGTGGGTTGCCGGAGGCAGTGATGCTTGGAACTGCTTGGGCTCGGTGGAGGTGTACGATCCGGAGACGGAGCAGTGGACGTTTATGCCGTCGCTGTTGACGCCGAGGTATGGGATTGAGGTTTGTTGTGTTGAGTTGGACTGGTCTGAAATTCGGATTTCTATTGTAGACGCGGTTGCGGTTTGGCCGAGTTCAACGGTAAGTTGTACGCCGTGGGCGGAAGTGACGGGACGCACTCGTTGAGTACGACCGAATGCTACGATGAGGCTTCCAAGTGTTGGGTTGCGGGACCGAATCTGACGACGCCGCGGTCCATCGTGTCGGTGGCTGCCGTCCAGAACCGGTTGTACGCGATCGGAGGCTTTTCGGGCAAGACGTTCCTGAACACTATCGAGTATCTGGACGCCTCGTCCAACGAGTGGACCACGTTTGTGCCGCAAACGAACGAGAACATTGACAGTCTGCTGCAGAATGCCATCTTTAGCGGGCGGGCGGGATCTTCGTCGACGTCCTCGTCGCCGGACAATTTGAGCGGCCAGAACGGGGACAGCGAGCACACCTTCAAGCCGATCAAGACCGTCGAGGTGAACGCGTACAACCTGGAGCGCGGCAAAGCCTCGTCGACGGACAAGGAAGTGTCGCAGATCATGGCACCCGAAGCGTCCGCCAAAAAGCTTGCCATCGAGGACGTTGAAGAATCGAATAGTGGAGAAATTAATGGTACAAACAACACACACGATAGCAGTATTAAACTACAGAAAATTCTGGCAAACACGTGCGCGGAGATCGCCGCCAACGGACACAACGGCAGTTAACTACCGGCCGCCGTCCCGGAACAGCCGTCTTCGTTGCTCTCAGTGTCCGGTGCTGAGTCTGAGCTAGACTAGCTGCAGGCTCGTGTGTTTAAAAGATTTCGCGGTTTTTCGGTGGTTTTCTGGATTATATATATTATACACAACATTGAACTCAATATATTTGATAAGTGATCTTTTTTACTACTATTAAGATTAAAAGCAAAAGAAAACACGTAGTTTACTATCAGCAGTAATTGTAACACAAGATCAGAAAATTTATACTATTGTGGTGAATGTATTTTAGCGAAATAAAACAGAAAAGTTGTTACATCAGGAATCACATGGAGCCACAACCACTGTTGAAAATAGTTGAAATCCAAGGGAGAAATCAAGAAGGATAACACACTGCTACCGAGACTATAAGAAGAAAGCTGATCAGGTTGTTACTCGATCAGTGTGTAGCGATCACCACTTTCCCTCCGTTTTCGATGGGCAACATTTCATCACCGCTCGTACGCTTCCGAGGCATAGCAAGCAGCCAATGCAATAAGAAAGTCCAATTCCGTTGATGTTTCCAACATTTGCATCCGAAAAATCTCCTCCAGCTGGCTTGAAATTCGATGTGAACACATGTTTCACGGTGAAGCCCACTGCAAAAAGTATGACGGGGAGGGATATTAGCTCGAAATGATTAGCTCGAAATTGTATCGTCACGGTGTATCAAGGCGCTGTCATGTTTCAAAGGCGATTTTTACACGCTAACAATAATATCTTATTTCTTGGTTAATTTTCGACTAACCGAACTTCCTCAAAAATATTAGTTTTTTTTTTAATTTCTTTTCACTCATTTCTGAAAAGGTAATTTTATAAAATCCTAACAAATAAAGTAAATAATCTTGTTCCAGAAAATAGACCCAAAATTGAATAAAAAGAAAATTTCCAAAACTTATATCAAACAAACAGGTTAGATTCTGACGAAGTATGAGTGAAAATAACTCAAAATTAAATTATTTTGAGTGAGTGTGTAGGGAGCATCTTTAACGAGCCTTGATACACTGTAACGAGATAATACTCATTTTAAGATAAAATCTCTCCCCGTCATACTTTTTTCAGTGGGCTGCACTGCAGAATAGGAGCTCAATTCCAATTTCACGGCAGTCGGAATAGATTTTTTCTTTTCGACAACATCCAATTGTGGTCCATTCGTTTTGAACCTAGCGCGTAAGTACATTTTACACTCACACATCTACACTAATTTGCATTCGTTGACGAAACAAAAAAAAAATAAAACCACTTATCCTAGCGTGTAAGTCAGAGCAGGTGGATTAAATACGCAAAGAAGAAAAAAAAGAAAGACAAAACAATTGTGCGAAACGCATCCACGTAATGTTTAGGGAAAATTCTTAGTGCTAAGTGAGAGAAACATAAACAAAACAACATTTCTACACATAAACCAATATAAGTAGTAGGTGGTAAGCAACTAATCTACAACTTACAAAAACTTCTCGATGGTTTACTTGCTCTGAACCCCGCCCTAAAAATACACATTTAGAACAATGGATATTTTAGACTGGTTTACATTGTGCAAACATTTACACGGGAAATAAAAAGAAGCCACCCAAAACCGCTGTTCACACCTAGCGTCTCTGTTTTAGTGACTTGTGTGCGGTGTTTTGCAGAACGAAAACATAAAAGAGTACGAAACATGCATTTTCTACTGAGAAAACATATTACTAGACAAATAACTCACCAGGAACTAAAAGCAAACGTAACGAGTAAAAGCCATACAATTTTCTTCATAAGAAAAATAATGAAACAAAAATATCAAAAACTGAACAGAAACGGCGTGGTATAAAAACAAGAACGGTCACCGAAGCGCACGTGTTTGAACGACAACCAGCGCGTTAAATTCCTAATTAAAGTGCTATAATTACACCAACCGTTAGTTTTTCCCCTTCCCAGAACATGATTCTAATTCTAAACCTTAAAGGTCCCCCCCTTAATGATAGCGATACAACATTGTGATTCTTGTTTTGACTCGATTTGTCCTCCCTCCAAAATCCACAAAAGATCAACCAAGGGGCGCAGCGAGTGGCATTCATTTTTTTCTTTGAAAGAAGTAAAATTTTGCCATTTTTACGTTCGTTTCGCTGCGCTGCCCAAAAAAGGGAACCATCGCGAACCCATAAGTTAGTATAAAAGAAAATGTGTTAACATTTAAGCGTAACATTCTGAGGTCTTGACAGAACAAAAAATATTGTCCGGAAAAGCGAGGAGAGAAGGACACCCGCCCCAGAAAAGGGTGTCTACCTAGAAAAGAGGAGCAGAAATTGTTGAAAGTTGGTAATAAAGTTTAAGAAGGCTAAAAGTGGGTGTTTCGATTCGAAGTGGAACTGAAAGAAAGTTGAAGTAAAGACCGTTTCAAATAAATCATTTCTGAGTTATTTTCACTCAGATTTCGTCAAAACCGAACCTTCTCAGAAATTAATAATGAAGAGTTTGTTTCTAAGAACTGAAATGAGTGAAAAAAAACACCAAAACTAATTGGGTACTAAAGCCCTATGTCAATTTTTATGTACAACTAAAAAAACATGATTAAACCATTTCTGATCACTATTTTCATTTTAATGCAAATTTTTTTTTGACAAGACAACATTTTTTCGATGGATCAACTATGATCCTCTTGGAACGAGCTGTCAAGTAGGAGCTTTTTTGTCAAGAAGGACCGCGGGGTTAATTTTTCAAAATTGATTTAAAAATCCATTTTAAACTCTTTGTGGTCGTACAAAGGGTCATTGTACTCAGAAAAATAAGCTTGATCGCTGTAAACAATAATATTAGCAATCTAAGCTTCATTTTAGGACCCAATTCCTAAGAAGGTTCGGTTTTGACGAAATCTGAGTAAAAATAACTCAAAAACTAGTTATTTAAATAAGCGTGTGCCAAAAGAATTAAAAATTACTTTCTTCTAAAAATCTACAAAAGTTTCATTCAACCAAATCAACTCAAAGTAACGAGGACTTAGGTCAATACATGATTTAATTTAACACACTACGTGTAATTTTTGGATTGATATGATCAAAAAGAAATTTGTCAAGGCGATAAAAATATGATCTCAATTTTGAGTTGAACTAGTTTTTGCTTGATGACCGCTATGTACACACACATTCAAAATCGCTCAGATTTCTTGTTTACTTCTTCAAAAGGTTTTATGTACAAAGGAAACATATAGGAACGAATTGATTTCGTCAAAATCGAACGCACTCAGAAATGAGTAAATTTTTCTAATGAAATTGAGTGAAATTCGCCCAGAAAAAAATTAGGTAGAACTGAGTGGAATTCTGTCAAATCTGATATTTGCCCCATTTACTCATTTCTGATTTGGATCAGTTTTGACGAATGGCTCAATGTAAATCTCGCTCACGTCAGTGAATGTTTATGTTATTCTTAACAGGCTGCACGTTTTGTTACAAACTCACACTGACCCATTTTCACTATTTAGTTTGATTTGAAACAAAGTTGGGTTGGACTAATTCTGTGTGTAATTAAGAACCCACACGCTAATCCAAAATAACATGTTTTAGGATTTGTTTAAATCTGTTTAAATCAGCGTTAATTTTCTCAGACTTATTTTTCAGCTTATTAAATTTCTAATTCAGTTCAGTTTAACTAAAAGTTCATAAAAGTCCAAATCACCCACATTAAATCAATAAAATTGAGCGTGTACTGACGTCAGATAAAAACAACCCTGTTTGAAAAATGTCGCACGTCGTACGAGCTGTCGCGCGGTTTTGATTTTACCGTTTCGATATCGATTGGTCGAAAGGACGACAATCGTACGACAAACACTTGACATGACCGACATTGTTTTTCCATCGATTTTCCTTCAATTTGAAGTCAAGATTTTCGACGCAGGACGGGACGGCTGGATAGAGTCTTCTTTTTGAGTGTTTACGTTTGTATTCTTCTTCTGTTTTTTGCAAGAAAATTCGTGTTCGAAAACAAATATCAAGCAATCTGTGATTCAGATAGCTTGACAATTCAAATTTTCTTGATGATGTTTTTCAACTCAGTGCTCAAGCATGCGGATGACTATTTCTTTGGTTGAAATGTTGTTTAGTTTTTCCTCGCAGAATTTGGCAGTTAAAATTTGCGGTTGGACGTGGGTGGAGAATCCTGAGTTTATGTTCCATCGTTTTACGGTGGATCCGTTCATAAGGAGCTGCCGGATACAAATTACTTGAAATGGTTAGCAAATCAAAGATGAGTCAAAAAATGTTCACTTCTTCATTTTTTATGTGTTTTTTATATGAAACATTTTTAATTTTCATTTGGATGTGAAAAATGCAATACGATTCAAATGCGTTTTCTTACTTCAATCTAAAAAAATCCTAAAAAGCACACAAGCGAGCCTGCAAGTCATTAAATGGGAGGGGAGATTTTTTCTTAGATCTGCTCCTGTCGTTGTCCCGTTACGCAAAGAAAGTAAATAAATCTTTTCCAGTTCCCCAAAGAGGAGCACGTCGAATTTAACGGCAATTTTTACTCAACTTTAAAGAAAGTTAACATTCCATAGGTCGCACGCCCTAAGGTGTCAGAATCGAAAGAAATGGCTGGCAAAAATTCAAATTTGTACCAATTAATTCACTTCAAAGAGCAAATAAGTTTGTTTTTCAATTTGTGGCAAAGAGTTGAAATAAAAAGGTGCGAAAAAAATCAAAAAGGCTAAACTGTGGCCTTTTTCTTTGTTTACTCTTTAAATCCAGTACGATGTTGTTTCTTCACGCCACATTTTAATTTCATGGGAAGCACAGGTTTAATATTGTTCAATCTAGATGACATTTCTATGTAACGCGAAAAAAAATAACAATAGTTTTAAATGGGCAAAAGAATAGTCAGTTCATGAAATGTATTGTTTTTTTAAAATGAAAATGCTGATAAGTCAACATTCGGTGTACGATAGAAATAAATGCCTTTCAATTGAAAATATTTTAAACAATCTATTAATGCAATTTACAATAATTAATTTTTTTTAATTTTTTTTCAACTCAAATTACAATACTTCTCATTTTCTCCTAATAAGAAAGGACTGGTTTAGATTGACAGAAGCGGCCATGTTGAAAGTGGTTTAGTTTGACAATAGGTTTTTTTCTCTCTGTTTATCCCATCCCACAACTAATAGAGTTATCTAAGCCCGAGCTCACGCACACTAGCACACCATTTGTTTTGCTGGACGGTACAAAATTTAACCTCAATCTTTTTCGTGTACGTACACGCAATACATGCGCACGTAGATAACTCTATGCGTGAAGTTAGCTCATTGCTTCTCTACTTAAAAAAGTGTTGCCAATTGTATACATCGTAGGATTATCTGTATGCTAGAGTATCTGTGTTGCCAGCAAAGGCATTTTAAAGGACTGAAGTGGGTTTTGAAACAAATCCGTATTAGCTTTACAATACGGCGAATCCTTGATTGTAAACAAACAATTTCCCTTTTTCTCAAGTGACAGTTCACGTTGAGTACGGGTAATGGCTTTTCTACAATCACTTAGCTTAGAATAGTTCAAGCAAAACAATGTAAATGGGCCAAAACTGAATTGGACACAAAGAGTCTGTCCTGCTCGTTCCTAACGTGAACATCCACTGACGTAAGCAGGACAGACTGTTTGTTCACACTTTGACTTTGGCCCAATCACACTGTTTTGCTTGAGTTAAGCAAAATAGATAAGTTACTTAGAAAAGTACGCAATTTACGGCCGTCTCACATATTCAACTTAGAAAACTTGCTGGGCTGATATATTTTGCTATGCAGTTGTTTGTTTACCTAATACCTAATACCTAATGAAATGTCAATTTACCGTAGATTTTGAAATTTTCCAATCCACACGTTATGTTTCTTATTTGATTACTTTGCCATTGTAGAAGATCAGAATCATTTCCATTGATTCAAATTGCTAAGCAGAGTGCAATCTAAGTAAAGTGATTGTAGATAGGCCATAAGGCTGCTAGTTTACAATGAAGGAATCGCCCTTTTAAAAAGTTAATACGGAAATTTGAATGAGGAATTTGAATTACAGCAGGGTTTCAATTTGTGGAATCCAAAGTTCGAACTAGCGAGTTGTCACCGTACTCAACCAACTCGTCCAAAACTTCTCTACACTGAAAACCCAACCATGGTAGTTGCTACCATATTGTAGGGTTAAATTGAGAATACGCACCGACGTATTTTTGCTAAAAACATTCCGTGCTTGAATTAACTGATTAACGCAGTCAGTTTTACTATGTCGAGAGCGGTATGGTAATTTCAACCCTCCAATATAGAAAGAATGATAATGAATTCGTAATTGCTATCATGCAATTTTGTGGAAGCATGGTACATTCTACCATTTTTGGGTTTACTTTCACCAAAAAGCCACAGTTATTTTAATAAGCAGCATTTTTAGCAAATGTTCTTAAAATTACCATGGTCGGGCTTTCAGTGTACCAACTTTGCAGACTTTTCTTGATCCTAAATACAGCTTTCAGCCGAAACCATCTGTTCTGGCATCCCTGTAACAACAGCAACACAGGGATGCCAGATGAAATTTTGAGTTATCTGCAATTTTTTTTTCAAATATCTGCAAAAATCTGCAAACTCAAATACACGAAAAACTAGGTTTATGAATTCGTATCATACAATTCTGTATAAGGCTTTCTAGGCCCAGTGAAAAAAATATAATTTAACTCAAAAATGACGAACTCCTCGTCACAGTGTCCTGATGCAAACAATGATCGAGCTGTAGCTGTCACAGCCCTGCGAAGTATGTTGTCTGACATATCGGGCAGCCAGTCAAAAAAAAACAGCTAGAAGTCGCCTGACAAAAAAACTTTTGCTAGAAAGAGATAGGAAACCTGATGCAAACAAACGTCCAGCTGTCATGTAAACATACTTTGAATGTGTTGGTAAATTTCTGACTAGAAAGCCTTATAACAAAATTATGGTGTTTAACACAAAAAACGTTCACATGTATGTTTTATGTACTTAAATCAGTGTGAAATCAAACTATTTTGCTAAAACTATTTACAATATTTTCAAGTAATTTGAAAGAGTCTTAATAAAATGTACTATAGCTTTAATTAAATCTTATTTACCTACATGATCAAAAGTCTGGATCGAATTGCATTATGTTTTCCTTTTCGATAAACGGCAGGATACCCTTAGTAAAAATTTAAAATTATACAATCAGTATTCCAAAAATTAACATATTTTTCAAGATACCTTTTGGATTGTTTATTCCACAAATTTGTGTTTTCCTATTTCAAGGTTAGGCTAATATAAATATACTTTTTAAGTTTTTTTTTCAATCTTTTTCAAGAACAAAAAAAAAATAACTTATCTAAAATAATTTTAATTAAATAATTTCGGCACGGTTTTAGTTCTGCCTATTTTGTGATACTTTTGAATAACTTAACAAAAAGTTAAAATAAAATTTGCGTTAGTATTATTTCTTGCAATATTGTATCTATGGAAATGATTGTTTCAACGGCTACTAACGGTTTAAGCTGATTTCACGTAATTATAAATTTTGAATTTCTAAAGTCCATGTAGCATATTTTCAGATAAGTCCAATTTTTTGATAACTATTTTAATGGCATATTCTTCTTGCACCACTTTATTTGAAATGTTTACTATTTGTATAGTCATGTCAGTTATTTACATAAACTTCAAAATTATCATACTTTTTATTAGTGGGAAAGAGTTATTGTTGCATCTTGCTGTAAAAATCTGGCCCTGGAGAATCCGGATTATCTCCGGCCAGGAACCCAGAATCTAGGTTTTTCCGATGTATCGTGTTCGGTATTAAATAGCTGAGCCGTCGAACCCAGAAAAACTAAAATTGGTTTAGTTTGAGCCAAGATATGGGAATTATTCAATATTAAAAACCCAAGTGATGATTAAATGGTTAACAAATCTGTAATCTAAACTTTAAAAATTGTAAAAAACAGTCCACACCAAAATCTCCTAAGCCTTCGCAAAAAATGTACTATGGAAAATCAAATCACGTTAAAAATAATTTTGTCTTTGCCTTATTGTGGGTCTTTGAGCTCGAGTACGTCCCCAAAATCAACCGAAGTGATCTGGAAAAAATACAGTTTGTAAAAAAGTTTATACTTATGTACCCTTTATGCATTTCACACAATATGTTCTGAAACATAAAAAAAAACTTGAAACTTAGCTCTACATTTTGTAAAGTAACTCATGCTGAAATTTTGTGGAACAATGAGTTAGTAAAAAGATTTATACTTAAAAAACTTCCAAAGCAACAACTTAAGGAAAAGAAAATAAAGATTTTTTTTTAAATATTGTGTTTATTTGTTTGTTTATAAAAAGTAAATCTGTAGAACTTCATAAAAGCAAATCTTTGATCAGTCGAGTCTGGGTTGTATGTAGAGCGTCCAACTTTCCGGGGTTACAAAATTTCCGGGAAACGGGAATTCCCAGAAAATTTTGAATTTGACAAAAAAATATCTGATCCTAGATCTGATCCTGGTTTGGATTAATATTTTGCAACAAAATTGCATAGAATGTCAATAGCAATGGTTAAAATAAGCTTGAGAATCAATTAATGCCTTGATTGCCTGTAAAAAACATACGACTTCAAGAAAATATATATTTTATGTCAAAAAAAATAATAAGTTTTTTTTCTAGGGTTTTTTTCTCAAAATTTATTTTCCTAAAAGAGCACTCAGCTAGAAAAATCTTATGTTAGAAATATGTACAGAATTTAATAAAAAATAATATTGATAATTCAGTTGCAATGAAAATATTTATTCCAGATCAAATTTTACTGGTTTGAGTTCAGAAATAAATAGATAGGCATTTAATTTGCCTTAAAAATAATCTTCTTCGCTTTAAATACAATTTTTATGCAATCACAACTCAAAGTTTTCAAATATTTTGAGCGAGTTTTTTGAAAGAATGTTTGCATTTTTCGGGCGCTTTTGTGTAATACGAAGAAGTTGTTCAATGATTTTTAAATGATTCAACCTTCGGTTAAAATCATTTTTCATAGCAAAAAAGTAGTTTCATATTTAAACCTCTTACGCCCTTGTAGTTTCAAGTTTATACTGAAATTTCTCGAACAATTTCAAACAAATTAACCTAATTCTTCTAGCACAACCCTCTTTGAGACATTTAATGATATTAATTCAATTTTCATCTAATTTTGTCATGGAAAACAAAAACGTAAAAGAAACTTAATTTTGACCTTTTCGGGAAATCACGGAAAATAAACAAATTTCCCGGGAAAAGGGAAATATTCTTTTTTCGGGAAATCACTCGATTTTTTACCCGGGATGGGAAATTGGACACTTTAGTTGTATGTGTTCTCTTAAAATAATGTAAAAGTCAACACTTTATTGTCGATATTCCTCTTCGATAAACTTGGCCCTTGAACAAAACAAAAAATAAAAAATAAATAAATATTTAACGTCGTTTTGATCTGTTTTTGCTTTTGATCCGAAAACATAATTATCAATTTCGTACAAAATTCAAATACCTATATCAAAAATAAAATAAAAACTCGGATTATTGTTCAGAATGACTTTAATATTAATTTTCTAACAGTTTTGAATGTGTTTATTTAAAACATAAATTTTGAATTGAAATTTCTTTCTTGAGGAATTTGATAAAAATTGATTTACTTACAAATAAGTAAGCAAAAAATGATGTAGTTTTCAAGAAAACTTTTTATCAGTAAATTTTGTTAGGAGCCAATATTTTTAAAACATTGAAAAATGTTTGAAAATGTGTCAAGAAATCACCTAAAAATATATTGTTTAATTGAAATTCAACTGTTTGAACAAATTAGAAGAATAGCTTTTAAAATGTTGTGTGAGTTCAAATTCAAATTATGAATCATAATTATTTCAATCAATCCAATTAAATAAAAAATTAGGCATTAAAAACGAAGGATGCAACTGACGTTTTTGTGCAATTTAAGAAATATTTTGAAATGATTCGAACCACAAACCCAAAATTAAAAACAGGACAACAATATATGTTGAAATGCTTTAGAATGTTTGAACATGTGACTTGAAAATACTAAACTAATCATTCTTTATATGTGAACGCCTTAGGTGTATAGAGAACCAGACAAATTATACAAGACTTTTTTTCTTTTATATCTAGAGTTTTTTTAAGTCCTATAAGCTATTGTCTTTCATATGTTTATAGGACCTTTTTGAAAAAAACAATATCTACAGTGTGATACAAACAGTAATGCAGAAAGTGCTAACAAAATCATTAGAAAAAGTGACCGGCTTTCTTTAGTACCATATTCATGTATGATTCGTTTGTAATTAGTCGTTTAACATTACATATGCATCTTTATAAGTTATTTTTGACAAATTGAAATTAGCTGTTTGTCATAAGTTTTTTTAGCTAACAAAATTGAATAGGTTATCAAAAACAAACATCATCGACAAAATTTGGCTGTACCGGCTCAATGAAAAGAGAAACTCCGGAATATTTTCTCACACATAAGTGTCATGTAGATTGAACAATATTGTACCTGTGCTTCCCGCTAAAAGAAAACTGAACTTTTAAAAAGAATGTATACATAATCGCTACAGTTTAGCATCGTTATTTTTTTGGTCAATATTTTTGGCGACTTAGGTTAAAACGAATGTAAATCATATGTGAATAATTGAATGTTTTATTTAAAAATTGCCATTGAACATTTTTCTGTTAATCTTATAATAACAATATACCAGGAGGACGACTCTTACGGAATGACTTAACAGCCAACTGAGACCGGGACCAACGTTTTACTTCTCCATACGATGGAAGGCAATCTTATAAAATATTTTGAAAACCGCATTGAAAATTTTATGTAACTTCGCATTTTATTTTTTTTTGTTTTTTGAAAATTAACAGAGGTAGAAAATCTAATTCACCGTTAATTCTTAATTATTACAAAACATGAAGAAATTTATTTAAAAAATGCTAAAACTCAAAACTGTGCTTTGTCATAAAGAGTATCATAGGTTTGATGCTTATTTGGCAAGGAGTTTGATTTGATCCAATGTGGAATTAAAATCGAAGTTTTCAGTATATTGCTGAAGCTTCCATTTTTACACATGGACACCACTTCATGCTACGAGAACCCACTTTGACGCAGTCTCAGGGCTTAATCGATGACCGGTAAGCTGTCATCGAGACAAGGAGGTTCTCCGATAGTGGAAATATCACATTTGTACAATGAACCGCTACATATGTGATTTTTCCCTATCTTAATGTGGGTGTCAGGTAAGGATGCAGGTTTTTAAAAATTCAGTTTTTGTAGAATTTAGGATTTTAACTATAAATATCAACTTTTTTTACTTTGCATTTAGTTATTTAGGGACAAAATTAGTAATAGTGAATTTAGTAATCCTATCAGAATCGGTGATTTTCATTCAAGTAGCATAAAAACAATTCTTATTTGTCAAAATTTCCATAGAGTCTCGATCAATCAATAGTGAAATGATATCGGACTAAATTCGTTGATCTGTTGAACTAACGACTGTCGGATTATGATTTTATCGACCATTGTTGCGAATCGAGGATCTACTGGAATTCTGACGATCAAATGGTCGTCTCTTTTTCAATTCACGACTTGTAAAATATGAAATGTTAATCTATTTTTTTTGTGTTTTTTTTAAGAAGCCAGACAGGTTTTAAAAGAAACGTTCTAGATTTTTTGGCTAGTAATTAAAATGTCGGGGATTTGAGATAAGAGTAGCTTTCGGATATGTTACTTTAAATCTTGTATTCAATTCAAGTTAGGTAGTTATCCGCAAATGAATATTTGGACTTATAAATAACACACAACTGTGCATTTATTCTAGAGTCAGATCCATACAGAGTCAGTGTTTATTTAGTCGAAGTGTACTAATTCATTGGCAGATCTGGTTCTAGTTGTAATATACGACAAGACTACTGACGGACGTGACAGGACGAGGGCCCAGTTTAGAGGTTTCGACATCAACGATGTGCGGCTGGATCACCCTCTCAAATAAAAACTCAAATTGAACTTATTTAAGTCAACTTATTCAAAGAAATTGTCACATAAGGATTTTTTTTTGCAAACCTCATCGGTAAAATATCTGCAAAAATCTGCACCAAAAAAGTTGTCTGCAACAAATTTCGGAAATCTTCAAATTTGCAGAGAAATCTGCAAATCTGGCATCCCTGACAATGTTAACATCGAATCTGTCACATTTGACAGTTCTCGCGTCGCGCAAGAAAAGAGCATCAAATCAGTTTGTGCCCTAAGAGGAAGAGGTGCCAATGAGCTTCTTGTTTTTCTTTTCCACCTCTTTTTTTTTGACAACATTGTGCCCTATCAAACATTTCGACGGGGTAGTGCGAAGAGGGATACCGAGTTGCCAGAAAGTGTCATTCTGTTGCATCCTACTGCTTGTAGCGCACGCGTTTGTTTTGATTGGAGTGTGGTTTTGATTTTCAATTTTTTGTATTTTTAACATGAAGTGTACGGTTATTGGGTGTGGGAGGACACAAGCTGAGGAAGCAGTTCCGGCGAGAGCGCCAGCCAAAATCATCGGATCTTCGCCAGTTTCCAGAATGGTAAGTGCGTGGGTGACGAAAACCGTTCCGGGTTCTGAATACAGAAGACATTTTGCTGAAGATTTTGTTTTTTGATTTTGTTTTTTTCTAGCGATGGTCGCACAGGAAGACTGCGTGGAAACACGCGCGGCATTTCAAAGGAGGATGCGCTTTGGAACTTCAAGTTGGAAGTGATCAAACCGGTCGTCGATCAGGAGTTAAGGGAGCGTTCTTTTATTACGTAACGCAGTAGGGGGAGGGGGTAGGAGGTTGTGTTACGCTCCATACAAATTTTTAAAATTTGTATGGAAATTTTGTTACGAGGGGGAGGGGTCTAAAAGTCCGATTTTTCGCGTTACGTAATAAAGAACGCTCCTAAACTATTACAGCTTCCGGCAGCTGAGGGCCAAGAAGATAATCCCGAAAAAGGAGACTGCTAGCATATCCTAGACGAGCTGGTGCATACTCAGGTGCATCCGACCATGAGCTGATTGCTTAAAATAATAATAATTTAAAACTGAAAAACCCCAAGCTTTTTTCTTTATTTAACTTTAGTACCAAATGTTCATTACTCTTCATAAAAAAGGTTTACTTTTTACTCAAAAGTCGATACTTTTACTGTAACAGTAGTTTTCCAACGAAAAAGTACTGTGGCATTAAAAGTAGGTGTACTTTTTGATCCAAACATTTTATACTTTCTACTGAAATTCTCCAATACGTAGTTTTATCTCAACCCACGAAGCTTTTGGCCCAACAGTAGTTTTTCTTTGTGTGGACGAGTTATGGCAATATTGGTATCAAAATTCATGGTTTTTGATACTGAACATGAAAATTGCAATTGCCTTTCGGTAATGAATCTGATATCCAGAATAAAATCGAACGTGAAGCAGAGGTACTTCCGAACATCTTCCACTGCGGTAAATTCAAAAAAAAACCCTAGTGGGAAGATTCATCCGCCTACGATTGAAGACATATCATCCACGAAAATCGAGACAAATGAAGTTTGACAGCAGGAGTATGTATGTTTCATCTTCGTTTGAGTTGACTGATTTTGTTGTTATCACTTTTTTATTTTAAACGGTTTTTGCTACTGATTAAACATGAAATAAAACATTACTTGAAATAAAACTTTCATTTAATTATTTGAAACATAAAATTCTATCCATTCTGACAACACTGCCAAACGCGATGGATGATGCCCTGTTGTAGTTTTTTGTCTACGGTGTCGACTGAGCATCTGTCAAATTTCGCTGGTTCCTGAGCTGGTTTCAAAACAGTTAGCGAGTCGGCATCTCTTCCTCTTAGTTTGTGCCTAAGAGGAAGAGGTGCCAATGAGCTTCTTGTTTTTCTTTTCCACCTCTTTTTTTTTGACAACATTGTGCCCTATCAAACATTTCGACGGGGTAGTGCGAAGAGGGATACCGAGTTGCCAGAAAGTGTCATTCTGTTGCATCCTACTGCTTGTAGCGCACGCGTTTGTTTTGATTGGAGTGTGTGGTTTTGATTTTCAATTTTTTTGTATTTTTAACATGAAGTGTACGGTTATTGGGTGTGGGAGGACACAAGCTGAGGAAGCAGTTCCGGCGAGAGCGCCAGCCAAAAATCATCGGATCTTCGCCAGTTTCCAGAATGGTAAGTGCGTGGGTGACGAAAACCGTTCCGGGTTCTGAATACAGAAGACATTTTGCTGAAGATTTTGTTTTTGATTTTGTTTTTTCTAGCGATGGTCGCACAGGAAGACTGCGTGGAAACACGCGCGGCATTTCCAAAGGAGGATGCGCTTTGGAACTTCAAGTTGGAAGTGATCAAACCGGTCGTCGATCAGGAGTTAAGGGAGCGTTCTTTTATTACGTAACGCAGTAGGGGGGGAGGGGGGGTAGGAGGCCGTGTTACGCTCCATACAAATTTTTTAAAATTTGTATGGAAATTTTGTTACGAGGGGGGGGAGGGGGTCTAAAAGTCCGATTTTTCGCGTTACGTAATAAAAGAACGCTCCCTAAACTATTACAGCTTCCGGCAGCTGAGGGCCAAGAAGATAATCCCGAAAAAGGAGACTGCTAGCATATCCTAGACGAGCTGGTGCATACTCGGGTGCATCCGACCATGAGCTGATTGCTTAAAATAATAATAATTTAAAACTGAAAAACCCCAAGCTTTTTTCTTTATTTAACTTTAGTACCAAATGTTCATTACTCTTCATAAAAAAGGTTTACTTTTTACTCAAAAGTCGATACTTTTACTGTAACAGTAGTTTTCCAACGAAAAAGTACTGTGGCATTAAAAGTAGGTGTACTTTGATCCAAACATTTTATACTTTCTACTGAAATTCTCCAATACGTAGTTTTATCTCAACCCACGAAGCTTTTGGCCCAACAGTAGTTTTTCTTTGTGTGGACGAGTTATGGCAATATTGGTATCAAAATTCATGGTTTTGATACTGAACATGAAAATTGCAATTGCCTTTCGGTAATGAATCTGATATCCAGAATAAAATCGAACGTGAAGCAGAGGTACTTCCGAACATCTTCCACTGCGGTAAATTCAAAAAAACCCTAGTGGGAAGATTCATCCGCCTACGATTGAAGACATATCATCCACGAAAATCGAGACAAATGAAGTTTGACAGCAGGAGTATGTATGTTTCATCTTCGTTTGAGTTGACTGATTTTGTTGTTATCACTTTTTTATTTTAAACGGTTTTTGCTACTGATTAAACATGAAATAAAACATTACTTGAAATAAAACTTTCATTTAATTATTTGAAACATAAAATTCTATCCATTCTGACAACACTGCCAAACGCGATGGATGATGCCCTGTTGTAGTTTTTTGTCTACGGTGTCGACTGAGCATCTGTCAAATTTCGCTGGTTCCTGAGCTGGTTTCAAAACAGTTAGCGAGTCGGCATCTCTTCCTCTTAGGTTTGTGCTGCTCGGTGGTTCAGTTGTGTTTTTTTTTCGTTTGCTGGTGGAAAGGGTAAAAATTCGCGAGTTTTGTGTGTGGACTTTGGGAGGCGACTAGTTTTCCCACATTTTCCTCTTATTTCGCATCGTTTTGGCACCTCGGAGGTGCGAACATTGTTCTGTAAAGTGCACACTCATTGGTTTAAAACCTGGAAAAGTGGTTCACAGGTGGCATGATTTGGTGATTTTTCGGGAAGAGAACAATCTTGGCGTTGTTGCGTTTCTTGAATGCCTCTTTTTTCCTCCTTTGATTCTCTTGCTTGACTCGCAAGACCGTTTTCGTTGGCGCTGCTGCCCCTCCCGTCTGGTCGTTTGTGCTGCTGCGGTGAAGAAAATTCAGTCTACGCGAAACAAGTTCGCGACTTTTACGCCACTGTGTGTGTGTATGACTTTCCGCGTTTGTCGAAACGCTGCTGCTGGATCACGTTTTTGGCTCGGAGGCTGCGGCTAGGTGAGTGATTTTATTTATTTTGTCAATAATACATTTTTTAGAACTCAATTTGTTCACTTGAAACATCAAAACAACCATGAAACAGTTGTCCACATTCGCTCTATGGATTAAAAATAAGAATGATAATTAGAATTTTAGAGTTTTTGATAGTTTTGAATTTTAAATTAAGAATTTTAGAATCATAGAATTTGAAAATTTTTGAATTTAAACATTTTAGAATTTTAGAATTTTAGAATTTTAGAATTTCAGAATTTTAGAATTTAAGAATTGTAGAATTTTAGAATTTTAGAATTTTATAAATGTAAAATTTTAGAATTTTAGAATTTTAGAATTTTAGAATTTTAGAATTTTAGAATTTTAGAATTTTAGAATTTAAGAATTTAAGAATTTAAGAATTGTAGAATTTTAGAATTTTAGAATTTTAGAATATTAGAATTTTTGAATTTTTGAATTTTAGAATTTTAGAATTTTTGAATTTCAGAATTTTAAAATTTTAGAATTTAGGAATTTTATAGTTTTAAAATTTTACGATTTTGGAATTTTAGGATTAAGGATAAAATTTTAATATTTCCTAATTTTATAATTTTATAATTTTAAAATTATTAGAATTTTAGAATGTGAATGCCTGGCACGAACACTGAAAGCGTGTTCTAGCGTGTTGCTCGTACTGACTCAGAGCAAGGGGGAGATGTAGGTGTAAGGGCAGTGCGTGTTCCTTAAGAACCTGGTCCATAAGATCGGTCAAGGCCAAGAATTTTATATATTTAGAACTTTAGAAATTCAGAGTTTTAAGTAATTCGGATTTTTAAAAGTTAAGAATTTTAAGTTTTTTTTTTAATTTTAGAATTATAAATTTTAGAACTGTACAATTTCAGAGTTAATGTAGGATTTGAATTTAAGAATTTAAGTTTTTTAGAATGTTTAAATTTCTAAATGTTCACATTTTAAAATAGTCAGTATTTTAGTATTTTAGAATTAAAAAAAAAGTTTCGTTCAGTTTCGTTCTATACTGAAATTCCACTAAATTTCCAGAATTCTTTCCCGTTTCAAATCCGGATACTTTGAAAGTCGTTTAAGTTTAGGGCATCTCTGCAAGGTATCCAATCCATCTATCGCTTGGTTAAATAGTAAACACGGTTTTTGCAAGCTTCCTAACTATTGTTGATCATAAACAATTTCATTAAAATCTTTTCTACAGTAACTCGTCGCACTGACCTGGTCCAAAGTGACAATAGGTATGACTTGTTTGCTCTTGACCTTAGCTTTCCTAAATTGAATTAAGCCTATCAGCAGCGTCAACAAGCTCTATTGAATTTTGGAATGCAAACTACAAACATCATCACGCCCCTCTTCTTTGTAATCGTATTTATCCCAACGTTTTAAGTGCGCTCAACACACAACATTTTTTTTTATTGTAGCTCAATGTACTGTTGTAAATGTTTGCGTTCATTCTCTCTGCTGCTGTCGCTCTCTCTCTCTCTATCTCGGTACATTCACTGATATGTTGCTCACTTTTTTCACAGTCTCCATCTCTCTGTATTTGTTGCAGGGACGGCCGAGCAGCTCACAACATACTTCATGCCAGCAGTGTCGAGTTGAACAGGCGCTCGACGTTGATCATCGCAGCAGCAGCACCAAGTTATTGCCTCAGTCAGTGGGCTTTCGATTTCGTTACCCGCCTAGTGTGTAAAGTGTATAAGGGGCGCACAATTACCCAAGAAGAAATAATTTCGTTCTGTAATTACGCCGAGAAGAGGTGGGGAAGACGAAGCATACCTGATACTGTAGGTGTACGAAGAGCTGGGGATTAAGTCAAGGAATCGGGAGGAGATAAGGCTTCCTCAAGTGTTGTGAATTTTGTGGTTCCTACGCGTTGGCGAAATAAAGAAGCAGCGAAAAAAAAATAATCGCCTAAACACATATCTCAAGAGTGTCTGTGGGTGTGGGTTTTGTGTGAAACCGGGAAGAGAATCTAATTTCGAGTGGTGGCATATGCAAAGCAGCAGCAGCAGTAGATTTCAAAGTTCAGTGACCAGCGGCAGAACCAGGAAGCGAGGAGAGTTTTTGGCAGCTGCAGAGTCTAGTAGTTCTCTCGCAATTCAGCTCAGCTGCACGCAGACGAAACAGGTGCCCCTTGCTTACGTACTTGAACCGTCGCACCTGCACGCGCCGCGAACGTCCCAAAGTTTGCAGAAACGAAACAGGGCAGGTGAGTTCTGGTGGGCACAACTTCACTCGATCATTTTCATAAATTATCGGTTGGAGTTCGTGTTTGCTCCGGTTGGTGATGAGCTCATTTTTGTTTTTATGGAAGTAAGGTCTTCTTCTTGGTTTGGCTTGACTGATCACGTTTTGGTGCAGAACTGAAAATTCATGGTTGTGCACTTCTCTATCAAATCTCGATTTATCATGTCGTGAGTCAGATTCTTGGAAAGGGGAAATAGTCACCAATATGAAAATAAACATCATACAAAAAAGAGTGCAAAATTTAATGTTGGGCTGCATTGGCAAAAAGGATAAAGGAACTAACCTGACCGAAAAAAACACCTGCAAAAAAAATATAGCAAGCCAGAGTCTCAACAAGCAAAAAGTGTTTAAAAATGCATTTTTACTAGTTAACCCTCTACAACCCAACCCCGCCTTTAGACGGGCTTCGATTTGAAAAATCGCCAAAAATCCATTTTTCAACCAATTTTTGATCTTCAAAATGCATTGTAAAGAAGAACTCTTAAAATTTCAGAAAATTTATGGGTTGGAAGTTTTACTTGTTTTATGTGACTTTGCCAATGTTTTTAAAAATGTCATTTTTTTAGGGGTCAACTTTGGCTGTGTTTTTTACTAACATGTCCTATATTTTAAGTAAAAATAAGTATGCAGTAATTTTTCTAGGGTCCTAGGCTATGCTTCTACGCATTTTTTTTGCAATTTAAATGATAATGGTGCCATTCTATAGCAGAAAATGTAAAAAACAAGCAACAAATTGGAAAAGTGACTTAAAAACATGAAAAAATTAAATAGGCAAGATGTAATGATAGGAGGTGGAAGAATAGGCCAAAATTTAATATTTTGTATTTAATACTACCAAAAACAAACATAAACTAAACAAGATAAATGCAAATTAAAATACTGAAAATAAAACAAGAAAAACATAAAACAAGAGAAGTAAAGTTTTTCGTAGAACAAAAGTTGCTCAAAATGACCTCCTAAACACGGGGAAAATAAAAAAAATCGAAAAAAAAATTTGGGCAGTAGAGGGTTAAGTTGTTTTGCAATTATTAGTTTTCAAAAAAAGTAAGATTTGACGAAAACAAAAAAAAAATGCGTTTAAATCAACCCAAACATGCTAAAAATGTTTTTAAACGTAGAGGAATGCATTTTGCATCAATTTCATCTGACTGCACTTAAATTTCCTTTAAGTTTTTTGAAAAAAAAAAATGTGTTTGCCACTTGATTTTTTGGGCCACTTTCAAAGGGGGAAGAATTGGTTGGTTGACAAAACCTTTAAATAAAATTTGTACCAGCCTGAATAAAAAAGTGGTAATTTTTTCTATTTTTATTAGTTAATTAGTATACCTAAACAAAAACTAGACTTGTTTTCTGATGAAACAACACATTTTTAATTACAAAAAATGTTTTGTTTTTGATTTGCTTATATACAAAATTTTATTTGTTTTTGTAGGGCGAATTATAGAAATAAAATTCAGCAATTATTGCTGTTATTTCAGTAATGTTCCTTAAATTTACATTATTTCCACTCTGAAGTGAAATAATCAATCAATAAATGATTGGATAGTTGATTAAATCATAAAAGAGCAATTCCAGCCCAAAACTGGAATTTTTTAAGTATTTTTTTCTCGACCCTCTCCGATTTCAATGAAACTTTGTAGATATGTTATCCTACCTTTATATAAGCCATTTTTGTGTATATGGAGCCAGTTACACTTGATAGTAACATTTGATAAGGGCGTAAGTGTTTTAAATATTTTTGTATTTCGTAATTTAAATATTGCTGTATCTCGAAGCTGTTGCATCGTATCAAAAAGTGGTCAAAGACAAACTTGTAGGAAATTTGACGGGCTTTCCGAAAAAAATACACTGAAAGAAAAAAACACTCCACTTTTATGAGATTTTTTGATTTTTAAGTTTTTTTTCGTTCAAAATTTTTGTGGAAATAGCCTAAGATGTTACAAAAAGACTCACGAAAAATGCAGGATGGAGCAACTCACTTAAAAAAATACAAAAATAATTTACTGAAACCTTTTTTTTTTCAAAAGTGCTCTAAACATCAAAATTTTCAAAATCCGAACACGAGAGTCGATTCTCTAGACAATTTTACATAAAAGTCTCCATATTGACCATTGTCCAAGTCCAATCCTTGTGAAGTTACATCGGTTTTAAAAATAAGCCCGTACATCAAATTGAAATGTGGTCAAAGGCAAACTTACGGGAAATTGGACGAGCTAAAAATATTTTCGAGACTGAAAAATCAAGTCTGTCATATAGAAATTACGAAAAACCATCAAAAAACCTATTTTTTCATTATTTCTATTTTTTAAAACCGCTGTAACTTCACAAGGATTGGACTTAGGACAATGGTCAATATGGAGACTTTTATGTAAAATTGTCTGGGTAATCGATTCCCACTACCAGTTTTTGAAAATTTCGACGTTTAGACCACTTACAAGTAACAGTTTCAGTAAATTATTTTTATATTTTTTTAAGTGGGTTGCTCCATTCTGCATTTTTCGTGAGTCTTTCTGTAACATCTCAGGCTATTTTCACAAAAATTTTGAACGAAAAAAAATCGTGGCCTCACCCTCAAATTTGACTTGTAAACTTAAAAATCAAAAAATCTCATAAAAGTGGAGTGTTTTTTCTTTCAGTGTTTTTTTTCGGAAAGCCCGTCAAATTTCCTACAAGTTTGTCTTGACCACTTTTTGATACGACGCAACGGCTTCGAGATACAGCAATATTCAAATTACGAAATACAAAAATATTTAAAACACTTACGCCCTTCTCAAATGTCACTATCGAGTGTAACTGGCTCCTAGGATAACATGTCTACAAAGTTTCATTGAAATCGGAGAGGGTTGGGTACAATCGATTCCCTATTTGACATGGAATTGCTCAACATAGAAATGCTGCTTTGTTGTATATTTTCACTAGTGGCCATGGCCGATTTCAGGGGTCGAACGCAAAACACTTATTAAAGCTAAAATGACAATTAAATGTCAGTCAATATTGTTTTGAATGATGCCGAACACGCCAAATAAAAGATTGGTTTACAAATATCTGTTTAAATTGTGATTTTATTGATTGCGTTGTGCAAAGTTACGAAAAAAACTGGTACACGTAAATTTCGTTTAAAATTTTTAAAATCACATTTTGTCATTTAAAATTAATTTAAAAAAACATGTTTTTCATTTTTTTTTTATATGATTTAGGGGCCTGGTTAAAGTCGAGAGGCATAAACTTTAATTAATATTTGAAACGGCCTTATGATATAAAATAAAAGCGATTTTTTACAAAAATCTGAATCAAAATAAAAAATTTAAATGGCTTCATTCTTTTAAATTACATTTAATTTGATGCAATCAAAAAGAACTTAAGTGGAATTTTGTATAAAGTGCACCGTTTTCAACTTACAGCATTTTTTCAGGTAACTGTTTTTCAATGTTTAGAAATAGTGCTCATTTTTGCCAATCCTTGACTTTTTTTTGAAAGCTTAGAAAAATCCCTGCATTTTGCTCTTTTGAACTTTGTTGCTGAAATATAGCCGTGCAAAGACAAAAAAAAACCTTCGATTTTTATCACTGATATTGGGGACTAATGGTCTGATTTCCAATGTTGAAAAATGAAAATTACTTGATTTTTTTTTACTATGTTCCATTAAAAAAAGAAATCGAAATTTAGCTAACTTTTCAACAACAAGTACGGAGGCACACCATTTATTTTGGTCAAATTCTTGCTGTAATTTTAATTTGGCCTGTAAGTCAGGTTTGTGAATTAGCAGGGTCTATTTTAAACAATTCCACATTGATACATTTAGCTAAAACTTCAGTTAATTCAACAAAACAAAAGCTGTTTCACCAATTACAAAAAAAGTCAAGCCAAAAATATTGCAGTTATTTTTTCTTACTAGTTTATGGTAGGGGAAATATACCCTTTCTAATCAAACACCTATCTTCGTCATATGAAGAGTTTGATGCTCGATTAAAGCTCCAAAAATACTATTTAGGCTATAAACTTACCAGTAACAGCACCTCCTCGAGTAAGCACGCAAATGTATGCGACTTACTGACCAAAAAGATCAAATTTAATGCACTTTTGATCATAATTTCTATTTTGCGAGACCATTTCTCATCATTTTGGTGGCACACACATCCACACGCAAGATCAGAGGTTAACTGCTTAACGAAAGTCGCCATCAATATCTTTTCACTTGCGCTAACGATTTCAAAGCGCTTAAGATATAAAATTGCTTCCAACTACCGGCAACATGCTCTTTTGCACATTAGTTAGTCACTCACTTGAAAAAAAAATCCCGAAACATGTAAATAATTAGCAAGCGCCATCAACAAAACAAACGCGCCAAGTCTTTTGACGTTTCAATTTTGACGACCCATTCCAATCGAAGGCTGAAGAAAACCGAGCGAGAAGCGAAGGCAAATAAAGAACAAAGGGTGGCCGCCAACACCAACAGCAGCGCCTGTTGGAGTGAGCCAGTGATGCCAGAAAATTTCCTCTATAAATGCCACTTTTCGTGAATGTTCGCTTAAAACTTCATCAATTTGGGCAGCACTAAGCACACCTAAAAGAGCGCTGGAAGGAAAAAAGAACTAAGCTGAAAATAGTAAAATGGGCGTGGCCCAAAGCACTCGACTGATTGGAATGCATTTTTGAAATATTTTTTTTTAAATGCTTGTAGAAGGATTAGCATAGCTTTAAATAAAAGTGAAAATAGACAGAAATGTTCACAAAAAGTTGTTCTACTCGTTGGTGTACTTGGTTTTAGTAAATTTCAAGGAACACTCCAGATTATCTAGCATCATTCAATCACGACCGCTTATTAGGCTTAAAATGGGTATATTTCCCTTATGTGATTTATGTGGCTTGGTACATCAATATTCTTTAAAGTTTGGAGATTTGTATCGAAAAATAAAAAAAGTGTTTCACATACAGCTACTTTCACTCACCTAAAACAACCAAATACAAACTCCGTGCTGCAGCAACCTCATTAGCATTCGCGTCCGTTGCTTCTCGACGTCGCCGAAAACAACAGCAACAAAAAAAAAACGCAACATCAAATTCCAACAACCACCCCAATCGCCAACAATTGAGGGATCGAATCGGAAAGAAATGATTTGAAATTACTTCTTTCTCGTTCGCTTTTCACGCGTAACGGCGAATTCTTTCAGTTTGTGTGGGTGCGGAGATGTAAACCATAAACCACCACAAGTTTACGTTTTGCACTGTGCTGGTTTTTGGATTGCCAGTTTTAAGTTGTGTTTTTGCTGTTTAACCCCCACCCGCAATATAAGTTTCACTTGACCGTGGAGAAGAGCTTTGAAGCGCGATCTGGCCGGAAAAAAGGTGTCCTTGAAGTTAACCAGAGCACACCACTGATCGGCGGCGGTTCAGGGTTAGATCACTATAGTTGGATGATGGTTGAACTAAGGTGAGAAGGTTTTTTTTAAATCTGAGGTTTGAATATTTGTTTTTGTTTGCAAACTGTTTGAATTCGGATAGTCGAATTATGAATAGTTTAAGCCTGTTTGTTTTTTTTTACAGAGATTTATTCAATTGAATTGAATACATAAGCATTTTAAATTTGAGTGGTTTTCCAACTTCGTTTTCGTTTAGTAATTTTTCCATGCAAAATAACAAATTTAACTTTTAAGTGTCATAGGTTTTATTTTGTCGGAGCCCTTTATCAAAAAATCTGTAAAGTACTTTTCGATTGCAAATTCAATTTTGCATTAAAAAATAATGTCAAACTTGTTTTTGCATGAAACTTCGATTTATTCCAAAAATCACTATTTTTTCAAAAATTTATAACTCGGCGGCAGATTTTTTGACCAAAAAATCTGCAATTTTTTTCCGTGCACCTATTTTTTTCTCAAAAGTCCTCAACAATACCTACAACTTTGCCGAAGACACCAAATTGATCAGAAAATTCACTCAAAAGTTACAGCTGTTTGAATATTTACATACCATTTTTGTATGGACAGCTGCCAAAATTGTATGGAGACTTGTATGGGTGAACCAATGACACAAAATAACTTATTTGGTTATAGGGAAGGCCCCCACAAAGTTTAAGTCAAATAAAAAAATACAAAAAATAAAAATGGTCGAAATCGGCCGATTTCGTATAATGAAACGCTACATATGTGATTTTTCCCTATCTTAATGTGGGTGTCAGGTTATGATGCGGGTTTGTAAAAATTTAGTTTTTGTAGAGTTTAGTATTTTAACCATAAAAATCTGCTTTTTGTACTTTGCATTTAGTTACTTAGGAACAAAATAAGAAATAGTGAATTTAGTAATTCTATAAGTCAAAATTTCCATAGGGGTAATGCTCCGCCAACTCACACAGCAGTTGCCCCGACCCCTCTTAGATTTGCGTGAAACTTTATCCTAAGGGGTAACTTTTGTTCCTGATCACGAATTCGAGGTCCATTTTTTTTCAATCTCGTGATGGAGGGGCGGTACGACCGCTTCCGTTTTTGAACATGCAAAAAAAGATAATTTGCAGCCTGAAACGGTGATGAGATAGAAATTTCGTATCAAAGGAACTTATATGTAAAATACTTTTTTTTTTTTTAATTTATATTTATTCAAATTTCTTTTCCATGTACATTCATTCAGTTAAAATATTATTGAGTGTCCAATCACAAACGATGACTTTTCACCTCAATTTTAAATACTAGCAACTTTCATTTATTCATGAAATATTGTAGCTTTCGCTATTCAGTGATTTCAAATGTAGGAGGTCCTACATGTACAAAAGGGAAAAGGGATACCTTAAAACTAACTTATAAACTATATAAAGAGCGGATCAATGCAGCTGAAGACTGCAATGATTTTTGTCGAAATGCATCAATTATCTTATTGGACATAACATCCAAAGTGTCAACTTCGGCTAATTGATGAAGTTCACTGGTGCTGAACCAGGAGGAAGTTTCAGAATCATTTTCAGAATTTTGTTCTGAATCCTCTGAAGTTTTTTCTTCCTGGTTAAGCAACAGCTTGTCCAGATCGGCACAGCATAAAGCATGGCAGGTCTGAAAATTTGTTTATAAATTAACAGTTTATTCTTGAGACAAAGTCTAGAATTCCTGTTTATAAGTGGATACAAACATTTAATATATTTGTTACATTTAACCTGGATACTTTCAATGTGATCCTTGTAAGTAAGGTTTTGTCAAAACCAAGTCCAAGATATTTCACTTGATCCTCCCACTTTAAATTTACCTCATTCATCTTTATAATGTGATGACTTTTGGTTTAAGAAAATCAGCCCTTGGTTTGTGAGGGAAAATAATAAGTTGAGTTTTTGCAGCATTTGGAGTAATTTTCCATTCTTTCAAATAAGAATTGAAAATATCCAAGCTTTTGTAATCTTCTTGTGATGACACGAAGGCTTCTGCCTTTGGCGGAGATGCTTGTGTCATCAGCAAAAAGTGATTTCTGACATCCTGGGGGCAAATCAGGCAAGTCAGAAGTAAAAATATTGTATAAAATTGGACCCAAAATGCTTCCTTGAGGGACGCCAGCACGTACAGGTAGTTGATCAGATTTGCTATTCTGATAACATACCTGCAGAGTACGATCCGTCAAATAATTTTGAATAATTTTCACGATATAAATCGGAAAATTAAACCTTTTCAATTTCGCAATCAAACCTTTATGCCAAACACTGTCAAATGCTTTTTCTATGTCTAGAAGAGCAGCGCCAGTAGAATAGCCCTCAGATTTGTTGCTTCGAATTAAATTTGAAACTCTCAACAACTGATGAGTAGTTGAATGCCCAAGGCGAAATCCAAACTGCTCATCAGCGAAAATTGAATTTTCATTAATGTGCGTCATCATTCTATTAAGAATTATTCTTTCGAATAATTTACTAATAGATGAAAGCAAACTAATGGGCCGATAGCTTGAGGCTTCAGCAGGATTTTTATCCGGTTTCAAAATCGGAATTACTTTGGCATTTTTCCAACTACTGGGAAAATATGCCAAATCAAAACATTTGTTGAAAATTTTGACCAAGCAACTTAAAGTTGCTTCTGGTAATTTTTAATTAAAATGTAAAAATGCCATCCTCACCAGGGGCTTTCATATTTTTAAATTTTTTGATAATAGATTTTATTTCATTCAGATCCGTATTAAAAACTTCATCTGATGAAAATTCTTGTTCAACAATATTCTGAAATTCTATTGAAATTTGATTTTCAATAGGACTCAAAACATTCAAGTTGAAATTATGAGCACTCTCAAACTGCTGAGCAAGTTTTTGAGCTTTTTCCCCATTAGTTAATAGAATATTATCACCATCTTTTAAAGAAGGGATGGGTTTTGAGGTTTCTTAAGAACCTTTGAAAGTTTCCAAAAGGTTTGGAATAAGGTTTAATTTGTTCGACATCTCTTGCGAACTTTTCATTTCGCAGGAGAGTGAATCTGTGGTCAATAACCTTTTGCAAATCTTTTGAATTCGCTTCAGTGCAGGATCACGAGAACGTTGATACTGTCTTCGGCGAACATTTTCAGACGAATCAGAAGCTGAAGATCGTCATCAATAATGGGAGAATCAAATTTGACTTGGACTTTAGGAATAGCAATATTCCTAGCATCCAAAATTGCATTAGTTAAAGATTCCAAGGCTGAATCAATATCAGCTTTGGTTTCTAAAACAAAATCATGATTTAAATTATTCTCAATATGATGCTGATACCTGTCCCAATTAGCTTTGTGGTAATTAAACACAGAACTATTGGGTCTGGTAACTGCTTCATGAGAAAGTGAAAAAGTTACTGGAAGGTGATCAGAATCAAAATCAGCATGAGTCACTAAAGGACCACAATACTGACTTTGATTTGTCAAAACCAAATCAATTGTTGATGGATTTCTAACAGAAGAAAAGCAAGTTGGCCCATTCGGGTATAAAACCGAATAAAGACCAGAAGTGCAATCTCTGAACAGAATTTTACCATTGGAATTTACTTTTGAATTATTCCAAGATTGGTGTTTGGCATTAAAATCACCGATGATCAAAAATCGAGATCTATGCCGAGTAAGTTTATTCAAATCCCCTTTGAAATAATTTTTATTTTCCCCAGTGCATTGGAATGGCAAATATGCAGCTGCAATCATAATTTTCCCAAAAGAAGTTTCAAGTTCAATGCCCAAACTTTCAATAACTTTTAACTTAAAGTCACGTAACGTGCTATAAGTCATACTACGGTGGATAACTATTGCAACTCCACCGCCATTTCGATTCATTCGGTTATTAGTTATAACTTTATAATCTGGATCACTTTTCAAATAAGTGCCAGTTTTTAAAAATGTTTCGGTTATAACAGCAACATGCACGTTATGAACTCGTAAAAAGTCCATGATTAAACTTCAGGGTAAGAACAACATCATTCGCAAATTTTAATCCAATCTGGATTGCTTCCATCATGGATGTAGCATTACTCATTGTTTGAATCAAACCAAACAGTGAGTTTTGCAAAAAAGTCATTTTTTCAAACGTAACATCGCCGAGATCAGAAGATCCCAAAGCGTTGCCAGCAGAAAAATTTTCAAATGAAATTAGAGGTACCTGCCCAATTTCAGAAAGATTGGTAGAGGATTTAAAATTCGTGGATGAGCCCGAACCCGAAACGACGTTAGCATAAGAAATGCCATTGTTGTTACCTAACTTTTCCACGGTAGGGGTATTTCTAGAATTGTTCGAGTGAGACAACACGAACGTTTGATTTAAAGATGCAGGTACAACCTGACTTTGAGAAAATTTCGGTTTGGATTTCGGCTGATGCTTAGCACGAGAATCCAAAACCTTTTTTCTGATGGGGCAATCCCAGAAATTTGATTTGTGATTTCCACCACAATTTGCACATTTAAATTGGGTGACTTCTTTCACGGGACAATTGTCCTTGTCGTGAGAAGAATCCCCGCAAACCATGCATTTTGGAACCATGGCGCAATGATCAGTACCGTGACCGAATGCCTGGCAACGCCGGCACTGGGTCAGATTCTGGCCATTACCGCCATGTTTCTTAAAATGCTCCCACTTTACCCGTACATGGAACAAAAACTGAACTTTGTCCAAAAGTTTCAAATTGTTGATTTCATTTCTGTTGAAATGAATCAGATAAAATTGTGAAGTCAAACCAAAGCGAGAAATATTCCCGTTTGATTTTTTCTTCATTGGTATTACTTGGGATGGGGCAAAGCCAAGCAACACCTTAAGTTCGTTTTTGATCTCATCCACCGACAAGTCGTTGGAGAGACCTTTCAAGACCGCCTTGAATGGACGAGCATTCTTGGTCTCATACGTGTAGAAATTGTGTTTGTGGTTTTTCAAATAACCAACAAAAGTTTGGTGATCTTGTAAAGATTCCGTCAACAAGCGACATTCTCCTCTTCGACCAAGCTGGAACGAAACTTTCAAATTGCAAGTTTCCTTGCAATTCTTCAGTTGCGTTCGAAAGCTGGCCAAATCGGAGACGGAAGTCACTACAATTGGCGGAGCCTTTACTCGTTTCTCGACGGCAGAAGGCTCAGTACGAGGAGAAGGTTCCTTGTCATCAGTTTCGGATAAAACACCGAAACTGTTTGTCAATGGAATTGGAGGATTGACCTCACATTCAGAATCAGAATCAGACCTCAGAAGAGGCTGTTTTCTTTTTCTGTTTCCGTTAGCCGGTTTAGCGTTCAAACGCTTCACCGACGTAACGACCAAATCTTCAGAAGATTTGCGTTTACCTTTGTTTTGACGCATTTTGCAAGCAAAGTTCTCTTAAAAAGATGGCTTCGTTTGTAAAATACAACAAAATTTCAGGCGGGGTTAGTCTTGAAAAGACTGTTTAGAATTTTGGAAAATAACTCAGGTAGTCTTTAAAAAGACTGTGAATTTTGTTTTGAAATAACTCTGAGCTTAGGTAGTAAAAAATACCGCAGCTCTAGTGTCCGTTCACCACGAAGGTTCGCAAGACACTGATATGTAAAATACTTAAACGCCCAATTTAATGGCGTACTCAGATTTTGGAAAAAACGTATTTTTTTTAAAAAACGTTACTTAATCCACCCTGAGGTGGTTGGTGCCTTCCTCACATTTAAAGGGTGCTATCCAAAATGCAAAAAGTGCGTAAATAACACTTAAGTGCTTATAACTTTTGATAGGGTTGTCGGATCTTCAATGTTTTGGACGCGTTAGAAAGGTCTTTGGAATACCCATCCTGCGATAGGTCGCATGAGAGATCCGGACAGCATTTTCATCAAAATATCTGAGATCCGGCCTCCAAAAAGTGCATAAATAACTCTGAAGTGCTTATGGCTTTTGATAGGGTTGTCAGATCTTCAATGTTTTGGACGCGTTGGAAAGGTCTTTTGATTACATATCCAACGATAGGTCGCACGAGAGACCCGGACAACGTTTTCATCAACATATCTGAGAAGCCTCGAAAAAGCGTATAAATAACACTTTAGTACTTATAACTTTTGATAGATTCATCAGATCTTCAATGTCTTGGACGCGTTGGAAAGGTCTTTTAAATACCTTTCTAAAAATGTATAGCATGGCGGGTTTTCTTACAAAAACCACCCTTTTTACAATCTTCCGGACTTTTGTTAAAATCGTTTTTTAAGCATAACTTTTATTTTTAATAGCGACTTATGGGACCCCAAGACGGATCGAATGACGCCAAAACGGACAAAATCGGTTCAGCCAATGTCGAGATAATCGAGTGACAATTTTTTGATTAACATCCCACCACACACACAGACATTTGCTCAGAATTTGATTCTGAGTCGATAGGTATACATGAAGGTGGGTCTAGGAGGTCTAATTGAGAAGTTCATTTTTCGAGTGATTTTATAGCCTTTCCTCAGTAACATGAGGAAGGCAAAAACACCCAAAAAGTTTTAAAACTCTACCATTTTTAGTTACTTGACTGTAAAAAAAATTTGGAACTTGTCATTTTAAGGGAAATTTAATTTCTTTTTCGAATCTACATTGACCCAGAAGGGTCATTTTTTCATTTAGAACAAAAAAAAAATATTTTAAAATTTCGTGTTTTTTCTAACTTTGCAGGGTTATTTTTATAGTGTAACAATGTTCTACAAAGTTGTAGTGCAGACAATTACAAAAAAAGTTATATATAAACATATGGGGTTTGCTTAAAACCAGTGTTCCCACGAGCCTAAGCCATCGGCTCGGCTAGGTTCATTTTTCTGGCTCAGGTTCACACCGCACGCCGGCAAGCATCGTCGGCTCAGGCTCACCGAGCGCCGTGAGCCATGGTTCATTTGGTTCAAACCAGGCAAGCTAGCCAAAATGAACCATTGGCTTGAACCAGGCTTGAACCTGATCAAAGAATGCTATAGGCTAAACGGTGAGCTCTGTTCAGGCCTGCAAAATGTTTCCAACCCAGCGTACACATGAAGCAAACCAAAATGTCAGTTCACTGCTAGCATCTGACTGTAAGCCTACTGTGTCCGTTCAACCACTGCCGCCTGACTCGTGCCGGTCGGCTGCTGGAGAATGATAGACGTGAAAAAATGAGCTACACTCACTCAATTCGTGTCGTATGACTGACTCGTAAAATCCTCTCTAAACACTATTTTGACTATTTTTAAACAATTGAATGGTTCTAGACTGTGCAAAACACTTAAAACCACCATAACTTATATTCAAAATTACATTTCCACACATAAATAACAACTTTTTGTGTAAAAACTTGTTTCTTTATGTGTGTGCGTGCAACGTCAAATGAGCGTTGGTCGACTACTGCCTCGCATTGCAGCTGCTCAGTGAGCTAGGGGACTCACGACTGAGTCGGGTTTGTTTATGTCACGGTTTTGCAGTTCAGTGAATGGATCTGAAAAAATCGTGTATGCGTCGCTGATTTTCGCGTCAGGACCCCTGACATTTTCAGCTCTGGCTCTGTTAGACCGTGACACTGTGCAACCCTAAATCTACTACTTCGTAATATTTGTTACACCGTAACATTCGTTACACTGTAATATTGTTACACCGTAGCATTGTTACACAGTAACCGTGTTACACCGTAACCGTGTTACACCGTAACACTGTAACGGATGTCACGGTGTAACGAATGTAACGGTGTAATAAATGTTACGGTGAAGTGAATGTTACGGTGTAACAATGTTACGGTGTAACAATGTATCGGTGTAACAATGTATCGGTGTAACAATGTATCGGTGTAACAATGTTACGGCGTCACAAAGTTACGGCGTAACAATATAACGGTGTAACAATGTTACGGTGTAACAATGTTACGGTGTAACAAAGTTACGGTGTAACAAAATTACGGTGTAACAAAGTTACGGTGTAACAATGCTACGGTGTAACAAAGTTACGGTGTAACAATGCTACGGTGTAACGAATGTTGCAGTGCAGCGATTTTACGAAATTAAAAAGTTTTTTCCTAAAATCGCGATAACTCGTGATGTTTATAAACAAACCCCATATGTTTATATATAATTTTTTTTGTAATTGTCTGCTCTACAACTTTGTAGAACATTGTTACACTCTAAAAAATAACCCTGCAAAGTTAGAAAAAACACGAAATTTTAAAATAAAAATTTTGTTCTAAATGACAAAATGAGCCTTCTGGGTCAATGCAGATTCGAAAAGTACATTAAATTTCCCATAAAATGACATGTTCCAAAAAAATTTACAGTCGAGTAACTGAAAATGGGAGAATTTTTAAAACTTTTTTAGTGTTTTTTTTCGATGAAAAATACATTTTTACGGAATTCTGAGTACAGTCATCCCAAATATTCGGAACACCCACAAACTCGGAACATAATTGTGATAATTTGTCAATAGCATGAGAAATGCAGCTATTCTCTCGACCCTACTATTTTTAGGACCTTTATTTGGACATTTTTTTGCTATTTCACTAGTAAAAGTAGTACTTTTTGAACAAAAAACTTCATTTCCAGACTATTTCATTCATAGCAGCAAAACACTGCCTCCAAATTGGCTGTTCCATGATTGTGGGATGTTATTGTGCCTCCCACAATTGTGGAACACCTGAATTAAACTGTTATTTTCACAAAAAAAAGTTATCAGACCATGGATAAAACATCACTAAGCTTGAGTTTCACTGGATTCAGTGTGTGAAGTCATTTTTTTGTTACAAATATGTACTCCTGGAGAGATCCAAAGTTTGTTTACATCCTGAGAAAAAAGGGTTCCGAATTTGTGGATTTCAAGGGTCAAAGTTTTTCTTCAAAAACTTGATATGAAAGTTAAAATTTGCAGATGTTCGATACAGCATTCGAAACATCGCAATAAAAGCTTTCAAATGAAGGTAAAAGCGAATCATTAAGTTCAATTATCGATTTGCTATGATTTTTTGAACATTGGCCGATCTGTAAAATGTTCCGAATATGAGGGATGACTGTACCTATTTTTGTTTCAGGTTTTAACATTAATAATCTAACTAATGGTCCAGCTGTTGAGATATTAACATTAGAAAATAGTGGGTTGTTTAGGTGAGACTTTGAAAACTTCAATTTTCCTGCTTCTTTTTCAAATATTTTTATATGCTCATGATCACTATTTTTAAAAATCGAAACACTGCAAATATTCGCTGAAATCAAACTTTCGGAGCCTTTTATCAAAATTTCGCCTAAATTACCAAATAAAATGGAGCTTCTTTGGTCATAGGGAAGGCCCCCGCAAAGTTTGAGTCAAATAAAAAAAAAACACAAATAAAATCCGTTTCCGGTCTTGGTAGAGAATTGCTCTAATATTTAAAATGATCTGTAGTCTTCTACAACATGAACATCATGCGTTTAAATCAACTCTTTGTAAATTGATGCAGTAAGCAATTTCATACTGTAATTTTGATAAACGTGAAATCGCCAATGAATCACACCGTCCAAACAAACAAGAAATTACGCCACACACTTTATCCAAACGCCAGCAACCGGCTACCCTCTTCGGTGGTGGCACCCCATTCACAATCCACGAAAGGTCCGCGTTAATTCGATACGACACCGTCCCCACTTTTGAGGATCTTCACCTCAAGTAATTAATTGCAACAGACTGAAGCGCGCGTCGAAAACGTGATCGCGCGCCGCTCAAGGTCACACACACCATTATTTGGCCATGTGAGCAGCCCCGACCAGACTTGAATCGATTTCGGGGAGGGCGGAGGGACATTACAGACCGTTTAACACTACAGTTATTTATAGATGTTGCAGCGAAATGCCGGGCCACGCCGCTGGAATGCTGGCCCGCGAATAATAAATATTTATGCGTTGAATAATTGTGTGTTGTTGCTTTTTTCTCGTTCTCTGTTATAGATCGTGTGCTGGGTTGGGTGACGAAGAAAGGAACCAGACTGACCGAGTTCTGACGCGATGGAAGCAGGTTGGGTGGAACGAGGCCAGGTTGGACGACGGTGATAGCTGCGAGCGCTGAGCTGAAAAGTGGTGCAACAAATCAACCCCCCCGGACGAGATGATGAACGATGAGGACACCGTCGACAAGCGGATTCTGCTGGAGCGGGCCAACGCCGAGCGGGAGGCCATCTTCCAGCGGTACGACCGGGGCCGCAAAAACGTCGACATTGACTCGTGGGACGATCCGGTCTTCGAGATCTACTCGCAAGCCGACCGGTACGGCTTTCTGCACCCCGAAAAGGAGCGACCCGATCGGGACGACCTGGAGATGGCCCGCCGCAAGCAGATCGAGGTCGAACGGACGAAAAAGTGGCTCAAAATGCGCAAAAACTGGACCAGCGCCGAAACGAAGGAACGCCTCCAGCGACGCGTGATGAAGGGCATTCCGGATCGGTTACGGGCGGACATTTGGAAAAAGTTCCTCAACATCGAGGAGGCGGTCAAGGACAACGCGGGAGTGTACGACAAAATGCTGAAATTCGCCCGCCAGTACAGTCCGGACATCCGGCAGATCGATTTCGACGTGAACCGGCAGTTCCGGAACCATATCAACTACCGCGAGCGGTACAGCGTCAAGCAGCAGAGTCTGTTCCGGGTGCTGGCCGCGTACAGCATGTACAACATGGAGGTCGGCTACTGCCAGGGCATGTCCACTGTGGCGGGGGTCCTGCTGATGTACTTTGACGAGGAGGACACCTTTTGGGCGTTGAACGCGTTGCTGTCGAACGAGCGGTACGCCATGCACGGGCTGTACGTGGAGGGCTTCCCGAAGCTGATGCGGTTTCTGCAGCACCACGACAAGATTCTCACCAAGTGTATGCCGAAGGTGAAGAAGCACCTGGACAAGCACGGCATGGACTCGGTGCTGTACTCGCTCAAGTGGTTCTTCGTGATCTTTATCGAGAGGGTAAGCTTCAATTTAAACCTGTTTTTTCTGAAATTCTAAAATTCTAAAATTCTAAAATTCTAAAATTCTAAAATTCTAAAATTCTAAAATTCTAAAATTCTAAAATTCTAAAATTCTAAAATTCTAAAATTCTAAAATTCTAAAATTCTAAAATTCTAAAATTCTAAAATTCTAAAATTCTAAAATTTAAAATTCTAAAATTTAAAATTTAAAATTCTAAAATTTAAAATTCTAAAATTTAAAATTTAAAATTCTAAAATTCTAAAATTCTAAAATTCTAAAAAAATTTAAAATTTAAAATTCTAAAATTCTAAAATTCTAAAATTCTAAAATTCTAAAATTCTAAAATTCTAAAATTCTAAAATTCTAAAAAAATTCTAAAATTCTAAAATTTAAAATTCTAAAATTCTAAAATTCTAAAATTCTAAAATCTATAATTCTAAAATTCTAAAATTCTAAAATTCTAAAATTCTAAAATTTAAAATTCTAAAATTCTAAAATTCTAAAATTCTAAAATTTAAAATTCTAAAATTCTAAAATTCTAAAATTCTAAAATTCTAAAATTGTAAAATTCTAAAATTCTAAAATTCTAAAATTTAAAACTCTAAAATTCTAAAATTCTAAAATTCTAAAATTCTAAAATTCTAAAATTCTAAAATTCTAAAATTCTAAAATTCTAAAATTTAAAATTCTAAAATTTAAAATTCTAAAATTCTAAAATTCTAAAATTTAAAATTCTAAAATTCTAAAATTCTAAAATTTAAAATTCTAAAATTTAAAATTCTAAAATTCTAAAATTCTAAAATTTAAAATTCTAAAATTCTAAAATTCTAAAATTCTAAAATTTAAAATTCTAAAATTCTAAAATTCTAAAATTCTAAAACTCTAAAATTCTAAAATTCTAAAATTCTAAAACTCTAAAATTCTAAAATTCTAAAATTCTAAAATTCTAAAATTCTAAAATTCTCAAATTCTAAAATTCTAAAATTCTAAAATTCTAAAATTCTAAAATTGTAAAATTGTAAAATTGTAAAATTCTAAAATTCTAAAATTCTAAAATTCTAAAATTCTAAAATTCTAAAATTCTAAAATTCTAAAATTCTAAAATTCTAAAATTCTAAAATTCTAAAATTCTAAAATTCTAAAATTCTAAAATTCTAAAATTCTAAAATTCTAAAATTCTAAAATTCTAAAATTCTAAGATTCTAAAATTCTAAAACTCTAAAACTCTAAAACTCTAAAATTCTAAAATTCTGAAATTCTAAAATTCTAAAATTCTAAAATTCTAAAATTCTAAAATTCTAAAATTCTAAAATTCTAAAATTCTAAAATTCTAAAATTCTAAAATTCTAAAATTCTAAAATCCTAAAATTCTAAAATTCTAAAATTCTAAAATTCTAAAATTCTAAAATTCTAAAATTCTAAAATTCTAAAATTCTAAAATTCTAAAATTCTAAAATTCTAAAATTCTAAAATTCTAAAATTCTAAAATTCTAAAATTCTAAAATTCTAAAATTCTAAAATTCTAAAATTCTAAAATTCTAAAATTCTAAAATTCTAAAATTCTAAAATTCTAAAATTCTAAAATTCTAGAATTCTTAAATTTTAAAATTCTTAAATTCTTAAATTCTAAAATTCTAAAATTTTCAAGAAAATATTCTCAAAATTATCCAAATTATCAATTTTTTTTAAATTTAATTTTTTTTAAATTTATTTTTTTTTTAAATTTTCGAAATTCAAAAAAATCTAAAAAAAATAATTCCCAAAGTTCTCAAAATTTTCAAAATTCTTAAAACTCTTAAAATTCTCAAAATTCTCAAAATTTTTAAAAGTCTCAAAAGTCTTAAAATTCTCAAAATTCTTAAAATTATCAAAATTTTCAAAGTTCTCAGAATTCTCAAATTGAACAAAATTCACAAAATTTACAAAACTCTCAAAATCCTCACCATTTAAAAAAAATCAAAATTTTCAAAGTTCTCAAAATTTCAGAAAATTATCATAATTTACAAAATTTTCGATTTTTTCAAAATTCTAAAAAAAAAAATACCAAATTCTCAAAATTCTCTAAATTCTAAAAATTCTTGAAATATTACAAATGCTTCTCAAAAACCTCAAAAAAAATACAATTTTTAAAATTCTTTAAAATTTCAAATGTCAAATGCTGAAATTTGTAAAATTACTAGACAGTGTAAAATTCTAATAATTGTCTAAGTTCTTCTAAAAATCCTAAAGTGTCTCTCTAAAAATTTTAAAATAGAACAATCATAAAATTCAATATAATAAAAAAACAAAAATTCTTTAAAATGTTTAAAAATGCGCTTGCAATAAAATCATTACACACATGCAAATGTCGTTTGGGATCTTGAATAACCCACGCGGTCTGGAAATCCCGTCCGATGCCTTCCGAGCCGCGATGCCATGGAAAGTTTTATTCAGTTTTTTCATAACCTTGTTCAAAACAAAAACATGCTCTTTGAAAAAAATATAAATGAATTGAATCAATAAACAATACTAAGAGATTTATGAACTGACTAATCGCGTATGCCTTCCAAGCACAGAGGATATAGATAGCGAGTCATCAATTGATCATGATAACTCCCCCCTCCCTCCACAGATACCGTTCAGCTTGTGCCTGCGCGTGTGGGACATCTACATGTTGTTTGGGGAGCGCGTGCTCACCGCCATGGCCTACACCATCCTCAAGATCCACAAGGTGAAGCTGCTGCGCATGAAGGACATGGACCAGATCACCGAGTTCCTGCAGACGACGCTGTACAAGGCGTTCGGGCACGACGACGACACTGTGATAAAAACCCTGCAGCTGGCGATGTACGAGCTGAAGAAGCTCAACCTGGACAAGCTGCCGCCGGCCCCGGTCAGCGAAGGACCCAAGTTCCCGTTCGGGCAGTTTATCGAGCCGACGCTGGAGACCAAGGTGAGGTTTGCGCTGTTGTTTTGAAGTTTGCGTGGTGTCTAACTTTTGAGTATTAATTGTTTCTAGATCGGCCATCGAAACGAAAAGTTCACCGAAAAGGAAACGGAACTGAAGGAAACGGTTCTGTACCGGAGCGAATCGAAGAATGACCAAGATGAGGAGGAGGAGGAGGAGGACGGCGAGAGGGAAAACGAAGAGGACGAACGGACGGAACGCGACTGCGATGACATCACGGAGGACACGATCAGCAACCTGCATACAGGTATGTCGTCTTGTTCCTCCTCGCTTGCGTCCCGACCGACGTCGACGGTGGCGCTCCAGCTGCTGGAGAGTCATTTGTAGCGTGTATTTTCTAGTTTTGTGTGTGTGTGTGTGTGCGAAGCATGATGAAAATATTTTTCGTTTGCGTTCCTTATTTCAACAACTCTCTAGTGATAATTGGTAGCTGCCTAGGTGTACTAAGCTTAGCATTGTGTGTTACGTTTCCTTTTTGGTCCATTCCAAGTAATGAGTGTGATAACAAATGGTTGACGATGGCGTGCATTAAACGTTTTTTGGTGAAAATAGTTCGTCAGCAGGCGGAACCAGCATTGGTCAAAGCTTTGTTTTCTAACATCTATCATTTTCATTATTTAAGGAACTTCGGTGCTATTTTGTTTAGCTGGACATTTTAGCTGAATATGAGGGTGCTTCATGCTTTATTTTAACATCTCTAAACGGTTTCTTATAACATTAACTTTTATTTTGAATCTACTTGCTTGGTCGCGAAGACTATTTTTTTAACTTAACTTAAGTAAACTCCCATAAAAGGCAATTCCAGTTTAGAAGAAAGATTAACATATCCTTTTTTGGAGAAAATATTGGCTGGTTTTTAACCCTCTAACGCCCAGAGCTGTTTGCTTATCGTAAAAATAGTAAATGGCTAAATTTTGGTACAATAGTGCAGGAAATACTTTACTTTGACCCACAAACATCGAATTGGTGCAAAAAAGTAGAATTTGAAGTGGTGCACCAGAGCACCATCAGGAAGATGAGCAACTTTTTTTTAAACCACAAAATCTCGTTTTCTTAAAATCTATTGATTCATTCGTTTGAAAATGCTTCGAAATGTGTTAAAAACTACTTATTCTTTGCTGTAAGACCATATTTCTGAAGTATGAATTACAAATTCTAAAATCTCTGCATTTTCAGGTTTCTTTGATTGGCTCATTCAAAACCCACAAACAACCATTTTCATGAAAAATTAGGAAAATAATAAAACTATCGGTCTAATAACAATGTTTTGTCTTGTTTATGAATATTCAAAACGTTTTTAAACTTTTGTTTTGATAAAAATAAGCTTTTTCTGTAATTTACAAAAAAGTGCTCCTGAATATTTAGTTGCTCATATGCCTAGGTGGTGCTCTGGTGCACCAAATGAAAAAGATTGAAAAACGCTTAAAACCGGTTCAAACTCACAATGTTATTCACAGGGGTTCTTGTCCAAGGTTCAAATGATAGCAAAACATTTTTTGTTTCATAAAATTTTGTGTTTGATAATTTTTACGGGCTTTCGAAAACAGGTCTTATTTATTTCCCTAAAATTGGCCCATTTTTGTTTACATTTCGTACTGTAACTTTGCTTGTGCTTAACTACATTTTATGAAATTTGGGGAGATGTTAGTATACATTCTACATGAACACCTGCAACTTAAAGCGCCATGAAAAGTTGTGTCAGTTCCAAGATATTTGAGTTCAAAGTTTTGGTGCTCTGGAGTAACCATGGGCGGGAGAGGGTTAACTAGAAACGAAAACATGCAATTGGAAACATTTAGAAAATTCATAATGTCTAATATAACCAATTATTTAAATTTTACAATTTGGCTAAATTTTTAGGGCAGATGTGGAGCTATTTTGCGGAAAACAATATATGAAATGCACCCTTCATGTGCATTAGACTAGCACGTTTTTTTGCCCTTTTTGCTGCCGTTCTACAATAACCCAAGTTATTTTTGGTAGATTTTGACTTTTGTTCCCAGATAGTCTATTTTGGGGTTTATTTACAGAAAACTTTCTCAAAAAGTATACATTGTTCTGTTTATCCAATAGTTTTAGTTAAACCTCGTTGGATAAATGTACAACTCGTGCTGAAAAAATCTTCTTTTTGCAACTTGTTGCATAAACTACTATTGAAAACCTCAAAATTGATCGAAAATACCAAATTTCTAAAAACATTTTTGATTCATTTCCAATAACCATGCGGGGCAATATGCACCCTAACTTTGGGGCAAAATGCACTAAAACAACGGGGCAAAATGCACCACTAGTCACCGCAAGATGACGCCGCTGTTTTTACAAAGGAGCATCACAGCGGTGCATTTTGCCCCGACCACGCTCTTTGCAGAAAATTTGATTAAAAATATTTTTTTTTATGTTTTTGGACTAATTTACCTAAGCGGTGAGCGTGATTGCCTCTCACCCAGTCAGCCTGGGTTCGATCCCAGACGGTCCCGGTGGCATTTTTCGAGACGAGATTTGTCTGATCACGCCTTCCGTCGGACGGGAAGTAAATGTTGGTCCCGGACTAACCTAAAAAAGGTTAGGTCGTTAGCTCAGTCCAGGTGTAGGAGTCGTCTCCCTGGGTCCTGCCTCGGTGGAGTCGCTGGAAGGCAGTTGGACTAACAATCCAAAGGTCGTCAGTTCGAATCCCGGGGTGGATGGAAGCTAAGGTGTAAAAAGAGGTTTTCAATTGCCTCAACAATCAAGCCTTCGAACACCTAGTATCGAGTAGGAATCTCGCAATCGAGAACGCCAAGGCAAAATGCTGTAGAGCGAATAATTTGATTTTTTTTTGACTAATTTACCTAATGAGTAATGAAGATTATGGCAAAAACTATATAAATCAACACTTACAATATCAATAAATGCTTTTTATATTGTCCAAAAATCATATTGAAAGTTCAATGAAAATTAGATGAAATCACAACATTTTAATGTTTTGCAAATAACTTAAGCTGTTTTTATACTACGATGCTCAAATTTTCCCAGTATAGTTTTGCAATGTTAAGCTTCCAATTTCTATGATTTTTTCCCGGAAAATTCTTCCCAATACCGAGAAAAGCAGGAGGTGCATTTTGCCCCAAGGGTGCATATTACCCCCTCTCCCCCTACATGCAAAAGTTCTGATTAACACTCCAACGCGCGGGTAGTCATTTGATTGATGGAATTGACCAGATTGTACGTGGTGATTATTGCATTCGATCGTAATATTACGATCGTAATTTCTCGACTCACGATTGAGATTTCTCGATAGTAAGATTACGACTTACCATCGACAAATCTCGATTTACCATCGACAAATTACGACTTACCATCGAGAAATTACGATCGTAATTTTACTGTTGACAAATCTCGATCGTTGATCAAGAAATAACGATTGTAACTTGTAATACAATTTTTTTGAATATTTTTTTAAATTTAAACGGAATATTTAAAAAAATCTAAATTCAATTTTAATGTGAGAAACTGAGAAAATAAAAAAATCAAAAAAATCTGAGCGAATTTCTTTTTAATTTCAAACAGTTTTAAATACATCAAAATTTGAAATTTTCATTTTTTTTTAAATTTAAAACCTTTAATTTTTTAAAATTTTCAAAAGGTCTTTTTCGGTTGAAGCCGATTCCCGGTGGCCACAGTGACCAAATCTGGTTTTGCAGGTCAGTTTCGGAAAGGAGACATCCTAAGCTTTGTGACAAAATGAACCGAAATCGGTAAAAAAAAGATTTTAAATTTTTTGAAATTTTAAAAAATTTTGAAATTTTTAAAATTCTTGAAATTTTTGAAATTTTAGAAATTTTTAAAATTTTTGAAATTTTTGAAATTTTTAAAATTTTTAAAATTTTTGAAATTTTTGCAATTTTTAAAATTTTTGAAATTTTTGAAATTTTGAAATTTTGAAATTTTGAAATTTTGAAATTTTGAAATTTTGAAATTTTGAAATTTTGAAATTTTGAAATTTTGAAATTTTGAAATTTTTGAAATTTTTGAAATTTTTGAAATTTTTGAATTTTTTGAATTTTTTGAAATTTTTAAAATTTTTGAAATTTTTGAAATTTTTGAAGTTTTTGAAATTTTTGAAATTTTTGAAATTTTTGAAATTTTTGAAATTTATAAAAATTTTGAAATTTTTAAAATTTTTCAAATCTTTAAAATTTTTAAAATTTTTAAAATTTTTGAAATTTTCAAAATTTTTAAAATTTTTGAAAATTTAAAAAAAAATAAAATTTTTAAAAAAAATTAAAATTAAAGATTTTAAAAATTTCAAAAATTTTAAACATTTTAAATTTTAAAAAAATTTTGAAGACGAGCTTCGAACCTAGGTATATCGAAGGTTTCTCGATCGTCGGTCGTAATTTCGTCTGTTGTGTGCTATCTTGTGACAACGACCATTTAGTACTATTCGAGTAAATCGATTTTTAAAGTTTGATGATAAATATTTTCAAAAGTATGAATCGGAATCGATTCGTATACTATCGCTTAACAAACGCTTTAAGTGTCAACTAATTTGGTAACACCAGTTAAAAGACACAGTAAATTATGTAAAAATCTGAAAAGCACGTGTCACAAGTGTGTTTCAAAAGTAAAATTGTACTACGTGTCACAAGTGTGCACAGAATTCCCATATAAACAAAATTTGGTTTAAATCAATAGTTTAACCGACTTAATCAGTATATTTTCAAATTCAAAAGATTACATTGCCTTTACAAAACGTGTATCAATAAAAAATTGTGAAAAACAAGACAAATTTTCCACATTTTCCAACAACATGTATGACGTGTCACAAGTGTGCACGATCATTTTGACGATAAAATGGTCTATCTCACAAGTGTGTATTGCGATATCCGGGAAACGGAAGCGAGTTTCCAAAATCGGGTGAAAGCATCTTGTAGTGTTTGTTAAGTATTAAGTATAGCTAAACGTCATCATTTTCGACAAAAATGGTCTGTGTCACAAGATAGCACACAGCAGACGATTTGTCGATGGTAGATCGAGAATTTACAATCGAAGGATCTCAATCTACTATCGACAAATTACGATCGTAATATTACGATCGAGAAATCTCGCACTGAGCAGATGTCGATTGATGCCCAATTTAAACCGACTCCGATGCCCCGTAGGACTTAACCATGTCAATTATTTCTGCAGGTCAAATGACTATCCTGAGTGTTAAAAAGCTTTAAATTACAGAATACTGTGTTGTCAATAGACAATCGGTTCGTGGGATTGATTTCCTGCTTGGGCTGGAATTGCTTCAACTTATTCTAACAAATTGTTCTTCTGTTTTATACCTTTACATTGTTCTCTTTTCCGTGTTTTCCCCCCTTCTCTCTCTGGCATGTATTCATCTTACGCGGGTTTTTGGTGTCCTAGGTTCTCCGTCATTCCGGTTTCGCCGAGCTCATCCTTTGGCCAAAGGTATTAAAAGCACGCGCTCTTTCGTTTTTGTTTTGGTTTTTTTTCCTAACCCAAATTTAAAATCAAAACCAAAACCAAACATTTTTGCTCCTTTAACTTATCTGTTCGTATTTTTTTTTTATTTCTTTCTTTTCTTTCGTTTTTCCATCATGTTAAATTTAACTGGAACGCTGGATGTGTGCCCCTTCTCATCGCTCGAAACACCAAACCAACTACACTACTTTTTTCGACCAAAATCACTCTCGCGACCCTCCTCTCCTTAACACAATGCAACCGCACTGCCACCACCACCACAACCCACGTGTTTGTGTCCTGTCCAGGCGTTAGCATGTCCTCGCTCCGAACGATACAGAGTTTCACCACGCTCGACACCAGCACGTCATTGGCGACCAGCCTCAACTCACTCGTAATAATCGACTCGTTCGATGAGAATTGTGATAATATGATCGAGGAAATTACTAGGCTTTAAGAGTTTTTGTTTCGGAAGGAAGCAATTTCGTTTTTAAGAACAATATTATTCTAGGTAAGATTAGTTTTTTTGAACACTTCTTGAGGGATATTAGGGCGAGAGCAATTTAAGTTCAGTGTGGCGGCGACCGGATCCTAGTAGCCTGGGACTGTTGACGGGGGCAGCCAAGCAACGGAAATTTTCAAACCACCTTTCGAAACGGCACCGTTCAGTCGCAGTTCGAGACAAGATCTGGCCCCGTCAAGATGTTCAAAATTCTCAGTGAAGCCGTCGTGAAGAATCTGCCGGTCGGCAAGCAGCTGGCCAAGGGTGGACGACCCTACTCGAGCAAGGGCGGCAAGGACGCCGGGCTGACGGACTTTAGCCAGAAGAAAGACTGCGTCCAGAAAGCCTGCGAGGACCGCTCCACCAAGATGCCGGAACCGCCGTCCAGCTGCGAAAAGGCCGCAAGCCCCAAGACCTGGCGAGCCTGTCCGGAGCCCCCAAAACCCAAAGAGTTCTCCTGTGACGACACCCTGCAGCAAAAGGTCCCCCGGAGAATCAAGCGGCCAGTTGCGTCACGGCCAGCCTGCTCCAAGCCGGCGCCCAGCCTGGAAGCGCCCGAGTGCGTCAAGGTCAAGAAGGAGCTCTGCCCACGCGCCATGATGCCCGGCTGTGGCAAGGCCAAAATCCCACCCCGTTGCGAGCCTAAAAAGGTCGTCCGGAACTGTATCAAGGCGAAGCCCCCCGTAGCGTCCTTCTCCGAGTGCTACAAGAACCCGTTCCCGCCGCAGCCCCGCTCCGAGTGCAACTGTCTGTCGATGCCCAAGATTTGTTAGAAGAAGAAGGGTACGAAACTGTAATCTTGACGAATTGATATTGAAACCACCTTCCTGTGTCCACTCCCATTTGATTAGGTTCCTTCATTCCAGATTCAGAAGAAAAGCAGGAGAAGGTGGTTTGCGCGCGTTATGAAATTAGAACGAACAGGAAATTCAAAGTAGAACGGTAGCGAGCAGTTCACGTTTATTTGATAGATATTTTCCACGTAATGTACAAATTGATGAAAGAAAAGTAGCTTATACAATACAAATTTGAAATGCATGGTTTTGTTGTTTGTTTTATTTTATTGTATTGCGCATTTTGCACTTCTCTAGAGTCTTGCGCAATTATTTTCATCACAGTATCTTTTTATCACAGTGGTTTTTCCTCACACTCGTGGCGTTGCCATCTTGGTTGCCATAGGAAGTTGTTTATGTTGACATCAGTTTTATTTTTCAAATCCGACTGTGAGTGTTTACGGCTGATGGATTCTGGCCCTGATGGAATCTGTTAAGGTAGTTTGGCCGCAATCTATAATTGTTTCCATAATTCAATCATAATTTTCTTTTTAGTATTTGAAACTCTTAGAGAATATCGTGAAATTGAGGTCCTGAAGGTTTGACATTCGTAAAAAAGTGGACAAAATCATATGGAGCTGCCTTTTGCAAACTATTGTCGGGAACCATCACGTTCGTAGTCGTTATAAAAAGGACCAAGCCATGTCCAGATGCCATGATTTTGTCTTTTTGGAGTAGTCATCGAAATATATTATTTATAATAAAAAATGCAATAACGATTTGAAATGAATGATTGATTTTCTATGTTATATTTCCTCAAAATGATCAACAGAATCAGGATTTGGTGCATTCTCCAACCTTATTTGTTCACCAAGAACTGCAGGTCCACGCCCTGGCTTCTTTCAAATCAAGAATTGCATTTATTGCCCACTTTTTGTGCCCTATCAATGAAAATCCGGGGAAGGCTTTTAGAGTTGCCAAATGAGTAAAAATAATCGAGGTTTTGCCATTTCCCAATTGGCACCTGGAAACATAATGCTTTAACATTTTGATGAACTTTCAATTCATATCTGGGAAAACAAAACTAACATCAACAAGATTTGCCGGTTAAAACACTCAAAATTCGATTAAAAGCTCCAATGCCAATTTGACATGGATGTCTTTTTTTGTAGCAGGTTCCTGGTGCATCAACCAGAGCCAAACGAAATCCGCTGTTTACCTAAAAGTTAAAAAGTTCTCCACCGTGAGTGCGAACAAAAGTCACTGCGATCAAAATTTCTCCGCAGCACTCTAGCAAGGTGCAAAGTGCGCAAAGTTGACAGTTCTCAGGCCTGCTAATCAGTGTGATGAAAAAATCCAGGCCATGCACGATTGACACAAAACTCTAGAAATTGCTGCAAGGCGCAATATCTTTAGCACTATTTTCTGCGAACGAATTTATGACAAATGCCGGAAACTATTTCTGGAGTTTTTTTTTTGAAAAGGTCCAATAAACCAAATTTCCAGTTTTTGCTTTTTGGGTGTTTTTAGAACCGCCTTTAGTCAGAGGTATTGAAAAACACCCAAAAAGCAAAAACTGAAAATTTGGTTTAATGGTCCTTTTCAAAAAAAAAATTCCAGATTTGAGCCTTTTCAACTCTTAGACATGAATTGATAAAAGGATATTTTTGCAAATTTCAGAAAATTTATGATTAGAAACGGTCAAGAAAGGGGTCACAAAATCATTTTTCTTGAGCCGCAGCTAGATAAAAATCTCAAAATTCAGGAAGCACTGAAACATATTTTTTCACCTGTTCGAAAATATTATTCTAATGTGTTAAAAAATATTGGAAAAACTTATTCTAACCAGTTGAAATCCATCTAAAACGCAATTCCTAAAAAAATCTAATATTCTAATATTCTAAAATTCTAAAATTCTAAAATTCTAAAATTCTAAAATTCTAAAATTCTAAAATTCTAAAATTCTAAAATTCTAAAATTTTAAAATTCTAAAATTCTAAAATTCTAAAATTCTAAAATTCTAAAATTCTAAAATTCTAAAATTCTAAAATTCTAAAATTCTAAAATTCTAAAATTCTAAAATTCTAAAATTCTAAAATTCTAAAATTCTAAAATTCTAAAACTCTAAAACTCTAAAACTCTAAAATTCTAAATTTCCAAAATTCTAAAATTCTAAAATTTTAAAATTCTAAAATTCTTAAATCCTAAAATTCTAAAATTCTAAAATTCTAAAATTCTAAAATTCTAAAATTCTAAAATTTTAAAATTCTAAAATTCTAAAATTCTCAAATTCTCAAATTCTAAAATTCTAAAATTCTGAAATTCTAAAATTCTAAAATTCTAAAATTCTAAAATTCTAATATTCTAATATTCTAAAATTGTAAAATTCTAAAATTCTAAAATTCTAAAATTCAAAAATTCTAAAATTCCAACATTCTAAAATTCTGACATTTTCAAATTATAAAATTATAAAATTTTAAAATTATAAAATTCTAAAATTCTAAATTTCCAAAATTCTAAAATTCTAAAATTCTAAAATTCTTAAATCCTAAAATTCTAAAATTCTAAAATTTTAAAATTCTAAAATTCTCAAATTTTCAAATTCTCAAATTCTCAAATTCTGAAATTCTAAAATTCTAAAATTCTAAAATTCTAATATTCTAAAATTCTTAAATTCTAAAATTCTAAAATTCCAACATTCTAAAATTCTGACATTTTCAAATTATAAAATCATAAAATTTTAAAATTATAAAATTCTAAAATTCTTATGCGTTTCTCAACTGTTAAACTCGTGAAATATTTATGAAGAGTCATATAAATAGGAACTTCGAAACTACATATTATGCAAGGCAGATGTCATACAAAATCCGAAACGTCCTTTTTATTACAAATCGATTTCGCTTCTTATCGTGTTTCTTTAGTTTTGCACGTGGCATGATTGTTTGGGTATTTTTCCACTCCTCAATTTTCCAAGGTAAGAAATCTTACAATTTCTCCCAACACTTCAAAGACCAAGCCCCCCCAAAAAAAAATTACCCCTCCCCGTTATCTCACTCCTTCGCAGATTACGACGAGGGCAGCATCACGAAGCAGTCGCTAACGGGGACATCGGTCACGTCCACCAACGACGTCAGCATCGCGTCGTACGAGCGTACCTGTGATATCTTCCGGCTGGCCTCGGCCCAAAACGGTGGCCCGCTGTGCGGCGGTGGCAGCATCGAGGACAACGTAAGCATCCTGTCCACGCAGCTGGACCTGTGCTCGCTGCCGAGTGACCACGCGGTTCCGCCGCCGGAGATTGTGCTGGTACCGCCCGAGGAAGTCGGGGACGATGGGGACGAGGACGACGACGAGGTTACCGAGAAGCAGCTGTCCGAGTAGGAGCTGTCTCCAGCCAGACAAACCCGCCGTCCAAGCAAGATAGAAAACAAAAAAAAACTAGCAACACTGCCAACACACAACGTGGACCTCGTAGATTTTTGTTCTTTTTTGAAACTAATCAGATTGTTGTGAATCGTGACAAACAATATGCCATCGGGAAATGAGTGATCATACAGCAATAAAGCAAAAAAAAAAAAAAATCTCTCGCGAAAACAATATTGGAGATGCATTTTTGTCGTACTCTACATAGTTTATAAGAAAAAGCTAGCGCGTAAGTTCGTTTTTATACTGTAGAATTCCTGCTTGAAGGAAAACTGTGAATTCTTCTTTTTTTCTGTAACAGAAACGTAAATGATGGTGTAGTTAAGATATTGAAGTGAATTCTAGATTGATTCCGTTGTTTCAAAGTGCGTGTAAACTATTCGGCCGAAAGGAATTATTAAAGTGAACTAATTTATTGAAAATATTTGATTTTTTGTATACTTTTTAAAATAATATCACCTTCTATCACCATCATTTATCATTTTCTATTTTATTTTTAATGTTTTGAAGGTCCTATGCACATAGGAAACCCATGGCGCATTGGTTGTTTTGAAAAAGTAATCTAGAATTAAACTATCAGTTTGTTTGAATTAAACTTCATTAAATTTCTGCAGCTGTCCATACAAAATGCTTCCAAACCATTGAAAAATGTGTACAGAGCGGATTCGCTAATTCGAATGGAACTGCTTTCGAATGAGCAAATCCGAATTCGCTAATTGGAACGACTGACAGCTGTAAAAAGCTTGAAACCTCGTGTTTGGGAATTGGCGAACAATGGGCTTGAGAATTCAACTTCAGTTTGACAACTGATTTTGACGGTTGCGTGCTTTTTAATTCGAATACGTTCGAATTAGCGGACATTCGAAGTAGCGAAATTCGAATTAACGAATTCGCTCTGTACAGATTTTTTAATCGGTCTGGCGACTGTCGCGAATATTTTTTCAAAGTTTATCAAGGGGCAAAACTTTTTTTAGAGAGCTTGAAAATTTCAATATGGCATTCTAGGCCCAGTGAAAAAATATAATTTAAATCAAAAATAACCAACTTCTCATCATGAAGTGTCCTGATGCAAACAATGATCGAGCTGCGAAATATGTTTAGGGTCGGGCAAATAATAATAATAAAAAAAACAGATAGAAGTCGCCTGACTAAAAACTTTTGCTTTAAAGAGTTAGCAAATCTGATGCAAACAAATCCCCAGCTGCTTTGAACGTGTTGCTAAATTCCTAACTACAAAAGCTTATGGAAATTTATGCGAGCAATTCTCTACAAAATCGGCCGATTTCGACCATTTTTAAACTCTGCCGATCAGAAAATTCCATCAAAAGTTAAAAATCCTCGAATCTTTATGTACCATTTTTGACTTGTATGGGTGAAACAATGACACAAAATGGCCTCTATAGAGTTATCTGCGTGCGCATGTATTGCGTGTACATACACGAAAAAGATTGAGGTTAAATTTTGTCCGGCCAACAAAATCAAATGGTGCGCTAGTGTGTGTACGCGAAACGTCATAAAGCTCTATGGTCATAGAGAAGGTCCCCTCTATGATCAAAATAAAAAAATACAAATGACCGATTCTTCGGCTCCTTTTCAAAAAATTCCCAAGTTTTTTTTCAGCGTTTTGGCTGTAGTGGCACAATTGTGTGTGTGTGTGTGTAGTCCAATCCAATACCCGCTAACCGGTAGCGAAATTATGGGAAAGTATAATTTGTATCAGACTGTGTACATGCCGAATGCTGATACAACTTATCTCAGTCCCGGGTATTAGGTGGTGATAGCCCTCGCGCTGCTTCCAATGACCCATTTCAGAATGACAGAGCTCCTTGCGGTCCAATTCCGAGGTCGCTGGGCATTGTTCGGCCCCGCCTAAACATAGAAGCAAGCATCTGAAGGAAACTCGATCTATATTTAGACTTCCAATCCCCTCAGGCAAATCAGGGATCAGCGCGTATTTAATAATATAAGAAGAAGAGATAACATGTTTCAACACTACGGATCAATTCACTGCTAGAGTTTAAACCTTCTGATGGCCGACTGCTTAGCGTCCCAGACCACCACCAATCCAAAGGTATGAGTTCGAATCCCACCTGATTCATTTTAGTTTTTATTCATATTCAAATTCCTGATTCCAAATTTCAAAGGTACCGACCGGGATTTGATCCCTGAACCTTCTGCTTGGGAGACAGAAGCCGTAACCATTAAGCCACGGAGCCGGTTGAATGGGACGTGGTTCTCTGTATGGCTTTTTGCGAGATGAGAGCAGAGGACAACAATCATCTCAACGTTTCCACTTTACCCGGGCTAACGACCGGCAGTTCCAGTTCACGATGATTTCCCTTCATATGTTAAAAACCACTTATGATTTTGGCACATATTCCGTTTGTCAACGTTTCCTGTCATTACTGGCGGGACAAATCTACGTGGAATCAGCTGTGCAGACCTCATGTGTGACAGGAATGCAGGTTGAGCGACTCCCACGGGCTTGGCTGTAGTGGCACAATTGGGTCCTAAAATGAAGCTTAGGTTACTGATATTATTGTTTACAGCGAAAAAACTTATTTTTCTGAGTACAATGACCCTTTTACGACCACAAAGAGTTTAAAATGGATTTTTAAATCAATTTGGAAAAATTAACCTCGCGGTCCTTCTTGACAGAAAAGTTCCTACTTGACAGCTCGTTCCAAGGTGACCATAGTTGATCCATCGAAAAAATGTTGTCTTGTCAATTTTTTTTTTGCATTAAAATGAAAAAAAGTAATCAGAAATGGTTTTTAATCGCGTTTTTTACCGTTGTACATAAAAATTTACATAGGGCTTTAGTACCCAATTAAAGAAGAAACACCCCAATGTTATTACATATTTGAAAAGATAATTGATTTTCCATCATAGAAATGACATGCATAATGAACAATATTATTCCTGCGCTTCTCCTGAAATGAAAATGTAGCGTGACGGGACAACATCGTAAAACTGGAATTTTAAAAGGCACACCAAAAAAGTCGACACAGTTTTGCCAGATTGATTTTTTAAAACTTTTGCTCTTCTACACATTATCACAAATTGAAAAACGAATCTTTTGCTCTTTGAACTGAAAGATTTGGTTGAGATTTGAGTTTTTGCCAGCCATTTCTTTTCGTGACGGGACAACGAAAGGAGCAGATTTATGGAAAAAAACTCCTCTCCCATTCAATGACTTGCAGACCTTATTTGGTCAATATTTTTGGCATTTCAGATAAGAAAACGCATTTAAAGCACATTGCAATTATTAGATCATAATTAAAATGAAATTTTTTATATAAAAAATCGCATTGAAAATTGAAAAAAAGTGACATTTTGGTGTAGCTTCGCTAAGAATCGGTCAAATAACATCGGGCGACGCCAGAATCCTTCGAAATCGCAGTTTTAACGGTCAACGCATACTGCGAAACTATGACAAGCCTCGTGTGCATGAACGGGAAAAACGACGCCAAACGTCAAATCACTAAAATGGAAGCAGGAAGTGATAGTTTGCGCTCCTCCAACCAAGTGTTCCTACTTGGAAAGATTAATGGAAATCTGAAGCTCCACCGCACACCCACCAACCGGGAATTATTGTGTGCAGTGTTGTGGGAGAATCGTCAAGGTAAAAACCAAGTTAAAAAGGCGGTCGTGGACATTTCCAGGAAGGTGAGCGAAGCTTTGAAGCTTCCATTATGGAACTTAAACAGCACGTTCAAGGCTTGTATGATTCTTGGAGAGGTAATTGAAGTAAATTGGACTTTCGAATGATAAATTGGCACATTTAACTATTCTAGGGTTATACAAAAACAAAAACCGAAATTCAACCAAAGCAGAACAGGATAGGAAGCAATTCCTGCTTAAATTGGCGCAAAAGTGTGATTCTACGTGGAAAGTATGAATATAAATTTAAACTATTGTGTTTATATCATGGTAGTTATTCAACCAAATGATTGGAATGATAATTTCTCTCAATAATTTACTTTCAACCAATGTGTAAATCTGCAGAATTAACCGCAACCGCAACCGATACGGAGACAGCCAATCAGGTGGACAAATTGAAGACGTGATTTGTTCCAACGATGTTAAGCACCAGGATGATGACATCGATGCTGATCAATGCCATGTTCACGAAGATGAGGACGATGATAAGAAAGTTTCCCTGGTAGAGGTATTGGAAGACTTTGTGGGTTTGGATTGCGCTCCAAACAATCGGCAGTTGCTGAGTGCAATTTTGCACCGACATCGTATTCAAAAACAGCTATTTGGTAAAGCTATCTTGGATGTCTCGTGTTCAGTGGGCAAAGCTCTGAATCTACCAGCATGGAAAATTAAGTTTCATGCAAAAGGAATGCACGTTTATATTTTAGAACTTTCGAAGAGCAAAACCCGAAGTTCAGATAAAGTAAATAAGGACAGGAATCAAACGAAAAAAATTGCCACAGTTTACCCTATTTGATTTTTTCGCACATTTTCATTTCAACACGTTGCCACAAATTGAATACCAAACTTTTTACTCTTTGAAGTGAATGAATTGGTACAAATTTGAATTTTTGCCGGCCATTTCTTTCGATTCTGGCACTTTAGGGCTTGCGACCTATGGAATGTTAACTTTTGAACTAACAACATTAGTTGAGTAAAAATTGCCGCTGAATTCGCTTTGTAAATGCCTGCCCCGATACTCTTCAAGTGTGCTCCTCTTTGGGGAACTGGGAAAGATTTATTTACTTTCTTTGCGTAACGAGGCAACGACAGGAGTAGATATAAGAAAAAATCTCCCCTCCCATTTAATTACTTGCAGGCTTTTTAGGATTTTTTTTAGATTGAAGTAAGTGATCGTATCGTATCAATTACCTCGAGCGTGACCTCGAGTCATCTTTGATTTGCCAACCATTTCTAGTGATTTGTATCCGGCAGCTCCGTATGAACGGATCCACAGTAAAACGATGGAACATAAACTCAGGATTCTTCACCCACGTCCAACCGCAAATTTTAACAGCCAAATTAAAAAAAATCAGCGAGGAAAAACTAAACAACATTTCAACCAAAGAAAAAGTTATCTGCATGCTTGAGCACTGAGTTGAAAAACATCATCAAGAAAATTTGAATTGTCAAGCTATCTGAATCACAGATTGCTTGAAATTTGTATTCGAACACGAATTTTCTTGCAAGAAACAGAAGAAGAATACAAACGTAAACACTCAAAAAGAAAACTCTATCCAGCCGTCCCGTCCCAGGTATACGTTAAAACAAAGAGAAGAATCGAGCTCTACGGATGGCGATCACGATCAAGATCATCCAGCCTTTGAAGATGGCGATCACAATGACAATGACAATGATGGAGATGACGATTACGATGAAGATTACTTAGAATCTGGCCCTATCAATAACTCAAGAAAAATACGCCTCACTTCTCCGCGTGTGTTAGAAGTTTTAGATCGCTGTGGAATATCGAATTGCAACGCAACCAGACATGCATCCGCTCTAACTCCTCTTTTAGAAGAACTTGTTTGGCATTTCGCGTAGATGATGCCCAGCATGTTGTGCTAGTGATTAGAGTACACTAATTACGCAACTATGCTTTTCCAAGCATTAATTATGGATGAGCACACGAAGAGTCACGACGTGTCAGATTACGTGCTGGACTACAACTCTATCAGACGGGCAAGGATTCGCTACAGGAGCAAGTTTGCGGCAGAGGTATTGTTACACAAGGCAACATAATCGGGGTCAACTCTTTGAAATTGGACCTTCTTTAACTTATATATGGTCCATGATCCTACAATTACGTTGCTCTTACACTTAAAATAATGCATTATTTTATTTATTTTTGGCGTAACAACACAACACTTTTATGGAAGCGCATGGTGATTTCAAATTTGTTTGTACCCCGATTATATTGCCATTTGTTGTCGGAAAGATTATCAGGAACAACGTCACCGGAAAGAAGGAGGAACGGCTTCCGATATTGGTTACAGGCCAAGGAACGTCAACACTTTAGACCAGGGGTGCTCAAAGTTTTTGGATGCCGGGCCAAATTTGATGCTCAAATGAGCTTGCGGGCCAAATGTATAAAAAAGGTAATTTAAAAAAATAAATAACTTCATTTTAATTTAAAAGACAAAAAACTACATCTATTAATTGAAGTTTTGAGAATTTGCTGTTACTTTTTGAACATTTCCAGACTTTTGTTTTTGATTAGGTCTTATAAACATATGAAACACAATAGCATATAGGACCTTTTCAAAAAAAAAAAAACTCTAGATTTTCGTTATTTAAAAAATAAAAGACAGTTTTCCATCAGTTTTATTGCTTTTTTTTGTATTTTTCAAATACCTAAACAACTTTGCAATGAAAAAAAAAAATAGAAAATGTATTATTTTCAAAAAGTGTAAGATTGGACGAAAATAAAAATTTAAGCGAATTTTCTTTCGCTCTAGATTTCTAGATATTTTTGAGTAAACCCGAACATGCTCAAATTGAACGCAGAGGTATGAATTTTAAATTGATTTCAGCTGATTGCATATTATTTTCAATTGAAATTTGTAAGTTTGCCTGAAAAAATATTTTTGTCTCTGATTTTTCGAGCCGGGGAAGAGTTGGATTGAAAAAGGCTTTGAAAAATATTTGCAACAGTCTTATTCCTCTGATTTTAACATTTAGTCTGCCTGAATGAAATGGTAGTCAATCAGATTCGTTATCCAACTGTCAGTAGTTCAAACCCCGAGATGGAAGATTTCTCAGTGCTAAATAAGTTAATGGCTCAGTCCATAAAAAGGGTCATTAAGACTGCTTAATTAATATGTAATACTTATTTTTTAACCATGATTAAATTTTTTTTACTTCAGTCAAATTTAAATATTTCATATACATTTCCAAAACAAATTATTGAAAATTTTGATATTTACTAATTTTATTCATATTGTAACGTGTGAAATTGTTTTAAATTAGAAAGATTCATGAAAATTAACAATAATATAAAATTAAAAAAAACATAAGTTAAAAATAACCCTTGATTTTGAGAAGTATACAATTACGGTTTATTTTCAATTAACGGGCCATTTTACATGATCACTCAAAATTGGTCCGCGGGCCACAAAAAATCACTTCGCGGGCCACGTTTGGCCCGCGGGCCATACTTTGGTCACCCCTGCTTTAGACCGTTCCAGCTTTGCCCAACGTTAAGAAAGGCAGCAGAGGGATCCGGGGCAATCGTCAACGCGATTGAGGACTGGAACCTGAAGGATAAGATAGTGGCCATGAGCTTTGATACCACCAACACAAACTCGGAATGCAAAAACGGAATGATCACTAGGGTGCCAAAGATGTTGAAAAAAAAAAAAAACATTACTTTCGCTGGCATTGCGACGAGATAAAGGGGTATAAGTCGCAGTCAGACAAGCTTGACAACTTCAAGAAGTTCAAAGAGGAGTACAATGCCAAACTGGAATCGCACGAAGTTATTGAGTACAGGAGCGTACTGCATTTTCAATTTTCAGGAGCAATTGAAATTGGTGTTGTAAAAACACGATCACGAAGAGCTATGGAAGAACCTGTACGAGAACGGTTTTCCAGGGTAGCTGATTAGACTAGTGGAATCATTGATGGATGGACACATCACACGCCAAAGACATGGACATTCTCAGTTTTTCTGCAAAAACACAACCCATTTGCCGATTATTTAAAAAATCATTCCTTCAAAATCGGTGCATTCCAAATCGCTCACAAATAAATACCCAATTGACACACAATGCTTTGGCAGTGCAAATTTTGACCGTTACGTCTGCGTCGTGAGGCTACTCTCGAGGTCGATGCTGGCCAACAGCTTGTCCCAGTCGATCAGGTTACCCGTCACGCGGTACGGCGTGAAGAAGCAAATGTCGTGCTTGATGTTGAGCGGCTGCAGTGGCTTACAGGGTGCCTCAATCGGGTTCAGCATGCTCAGGAAATCACTCACCTCGATGTCACCCCGGTGGTTCCGGTTAAGGCTGGAACGGGGTTTGGGTCGTTTAAGGGATGCGGGGTTACGTAAGAGGTATTTTGACTTACACTTCCAACATTCCATCGATGAGGGCGTTGTCCAGCGGGATTCGGCAGGCTTTGATGGTTTTCACGATCTGACTCGGCGTCATCCAACCGTCCGAGGTCGGATCTTGGTGGTACAAGTGTTCTTTGGTGCGCTGCAAGTCGTGCCACAAGTCTCGGGTTAGCTCGGCATGAACCGCCGATCGAACTAGCTCCTTGTCGCACTTGACGTGCTGTTTGGACTCGGCTGAAAACTGACGGCACAGGGTGACAATTTCCTGGTCAACGATTTGGTCGCCGAGCAGTTCCAGCAGCATGTCTCGAAGGGCTTCGTAACTCACGGTGGCCACGCTCACGTCGTCGATCTTCTTGTGCACCACTTTGGACATGTGTCTGGCCACGTAATCCTTGTAGATCGGTTGCAGGGCGTTACGGATTTTCTGGACGATTTTGGACACATTGGAGAGTGGGAACTCTTCGCAGTGCGACTCCATGAATTTGAGCGCGTAGATGTCGGCGTTTGTTACGTTGAATTTGTGGTCTTGTAGAATGACGGTCGTGCCGAGATAGAAGTCTTGGGCTTTGTAGTACGATGGTCGGTTCGGCGTGAAGATGTCTTGATTCGGGGTTAGAACTCTGGCACGTTTGATGAACTCTCCACCCTAAAAAGATAAGGCATTGTGAGGTATTTTAGATTTGTGAGTGTACAGAAATTACCTGGAAGCCCGAGTTCCTGATTTGAAGCTCGTACACCGACACCGTATCGTCGCTCAGATAGTACGTAATAACGAAGAACCGATCGTTGTTCTCCTTAATTTTGGAGATCATGCGCGATCCGAAGCGCAGATTGCACCGATCGTAGATGACAAACTTGCGGAAGTCGATCTTGGGCGGGTGCGGTTCCACCGTGATGCAGTTACCCTCGGAGTCCTCGTGCGATCCCCAGCCATTGTACGGCGGAAGCTCTCGTTCGCGACGGCACCGCCGTTGGTATTCGTCCCTAATGACGCTGTAGCCCTGGATGGGGGTGAAGTCTTCGCAACCAAACTGGAATCGTAAAAAACGGTTAATATCGGAGATCTCTAAACCCACAATCATCTCCCTACCTTCGTCCTGTAATAATCCTGCGTGTATCGATCGCAACTAGTCAGCATGATCGTTCTGCCATAAACGTTGATCATCTTCCCGATCGCCAAGTCCGCGTCCCGATAGTAATTGTCATCCCTCTTCCCGATCCCAACGCTGTCCGTCAGGTATCGACCGCCCTTAAGTCCCCCGCCCAGCACGTTTAGCACCGTCACCGGCGTTCCCTCGCCCATCACCGGGAGTCGATCAAACTGCTTCGGCAGGCGGCCCCTCCGCAGAAACATTCCGTTCGAGTCCCGACCGGAATTGAGCGGCAGTTTTTCCTTGACTTCGAACGTATCATCGCTCAGATGGTACAGCACCTCCAGCTCGTGCAGGTCGCCAAACAGACTGGACCGATCGTCCCAGAAGCCCTGGAAGCGGAGCACTTTGCGATCGTACTCGAGAAACTTGCCCAGCGTGTCGATCTTGTAGGCGGGTCGTTTGGCCAGCTTGGCAGCGTCCTGCTTCTTGCGGAGCTCCGTGCTTGGATCGCTGTGAAGAATCATTTTCAAACAACACTTATAAATTTAAATTCATTGGAGTTTATTTATTTGATAGAGATATCAAGTAACAATAGATAACAAAACACATTCGATGGAATAAAATAACAAAAAGTAGTTTCAAGTCAAATGCAACTCATGAAATTCAAACGTTGCACTAAATAGTCCAGAAATGAAGATTCAAACAACTCAAACATCAAACTCCTCGCCATCATGGTTGGATTCCTCAACATGGCGGTTTCTACCCGTGCCCCTTTTCTTCTGCTGCTGCTCGCAACGAACTTCGTGGTAGATCCGCCGCAGCATCTTCTGATCTTCCTTTGTTCTCCCAAAGTAGTTTGGGGTGCGTCCTTCGGCCAAAGCCCGTTCGGCGACCCCGCGCATGTTTGCCAGCTTACTCGCCATCTGCTTCTTTGTCAGCGGAATTCCAATCACGCCCTTTCCGGTGCCCTGTTCCGGCGGACCCCAGCACTTGATTGCATTCGGCCGGTTATTGGTTTGTATCGCCTCGAGGAACGGATCGTTCAGATCGAGTTCAACGGAGGACGGATTCTGTCGAACGCTATCCAGAATCTGGTCCTTCACGTCACTTTCGATGTAGCGTTGCTTTCGGAGAGCCTGATCGTGGGCCACCGGCGACGGTACAAACTGGCGCTCTTCTGCGAGTGCCTTTTGCATTTGAGCGACGTTGTGGAATTCGGCCGCGCCGTTGCTGATGTCGAACTTGACCACGGTGTTGGGTCCGGCTCCGTAACGAACCAGATGGCGCCACAGAAATTCCTCGCTGTAGACGTAACCGAAGCGCATGTTCCGGTACTGGATGCTACGATCCGCCCGGAAGTACACCGGCTCGCGGCCAGGAAACGCATTCATCGTGTAATGGTTGTAGCGCTGGTTGTTGCAGGCGTTCATCGCACGGATCGCTTCATTTTCCGAACCAAAGTAAATCAGTCCATCGTACAGGTTGGCTTTCCGCTGGAACTGCCGAAAGTAATCGTCGGCTCGGCTGAAGCACCAACGCACCAGCAAACCCCGTGCAGCAAAGCACTGCCGGACAGCCGTCTGGCACATGTTCAGATTGGAACAGCGGAAGTTGCTCAAGTAAATCGGATAGAGATGGGCCAGTGGCCAGTCCGGATCGCAGCGTGGATCCAACACGCGAGCGTACAGTGCCTCGTCGGTATAAGGATCATTTCTGATGGACCCAAAGCGCTCCCGTTTGGGGTTTTGCCAGTTAGGAATCGGTGGCCATTCGTCCTCCATCTGCTCCGGCTCCTGTTGTTGCGGTTGTGGTTTCGTTGGCTGATTTTGCTTGGTTGAACATGATGGAATTTCAGCTCCCTCGGGTTTGAGTTCCAACGGTTCTTGTTTGATGATTTCAGCCAGCTCGGCCGTCAAATCCGGGTTGGTAAAGTCTGGTTCCGTCATTGTGCTGAGAGCGCTATAACAAACCCGGATTGAAATATTCTGTTTTTTTCGGCAGAATGCCCTATAATATTCTTACCAAAGATAAGGTTCTCAACGCTTTCTAGCGCCAGGCGCACAAATAAACAACACAAAAAATGGTTCAGTAATGAACTTGAAGTGTAATCAGCTGTCAAACTAACACACTGGCAAAATGTTTCACGGATCGTTCTGAAAGGTTCTGAACATTACGAGATCGATTCTGTTTTTGACCTTGTTTTAATAGTAGTTTATGCAACAAGTTGCAAAAAGAGGATTTTTTCAGTACAACGAGGTTCACCGAGTTGGATAAATACGAAGAGTGCTGAAAAAATCAAGTTTTGCAACGAGTTTTTGCAATTGCAAAAAACACACATTGAGTGAAATTTTATGTCAAATTTTCATGTATTGTGTCAATAATTCGTTTAAATCAAAAAAATGTTGAAGAGTGTTACTTTTCGAAACAAGTGCTGAAAAGTTCAACTTTTCAGCACCCATTTGAGTGCTGAAAAGTAGAACTTTTTAGCATTTATTTTGAAAAGTGTTGCTATTCGATTCTGTTATTTTTGGAACAGAAAAGTAGGCTATTTCGTCGTTCAAGAATGACAGGAAAAGTAAGTAGTTTCACGACGGAATTGCAAAAAATATATTTTAGATACGGTAGATCTACTGTAGATGTCCCTATTATGGACCAGCTTAAATAGCTGGTACCTTATTCAGGTTTGTTCCCAAGAACAGTTAAACCAAAACATGCCATTTGCGGCTGAATTTGTAGCTAATTTTACGCACATCGATGCCAACATTTCAAAAAGCATCATGTACAAACCATGCGTTTTGAGAAAAACGCATTTGAATGTTGAGCATCCATTTTCGATTACCATTTTTATATAAAAGCAAAATAAGATGTTCTTATGATAACAAACGATGAAAAACGTTGCTTTTGTTGATACTTGATCATCCATATTCAATAAAACATTATTTCCGTAATTTTATTTGAGAAAAACAAACATAACTTCTTTTGAAATCACCAACGTCGATATCACCCTGCTGTCACTGAGGGGGGCGCTTTGTTATAATTCGTTTTTCTTCGTCGAATGTACATGGCGCTTTTTTCATGTTGCTTTTTTTTCGTCACGAGGTTTATGTAGCCTTTTGTTTGACAGGTTGACAGGGCTATATAAACAGGGACTGCTGATGACAGAGATTTTGTTTATGTTACTTTATTTAAAATCATGATTAAACAGACTTTAATGAAGTAACTTTTGCTCACTTTTGGTGGAGAGGTAGCTTATTAGAAGTACTTTCAGAATATACAATAACCCAGAAAGTGTCAAAATGTACATGATGCCTTTTGAAATGTTACCGTCGACATGACTGTAGGATATTTACATTATTTTTGTAACTCTTATCAGTTTGTTATCACATCACATGAAATGTTGAATTGTTAAATAGTTTTTGACTGTATTTTGGACCTAAACAGAAAGTTGGACCTACTATGGGAAATTTTAGACCCGCCATCTAACACCGTGTGCTTGAAACAAAAAACTATTATTAAGTTTACAATTCGTCGCCGTCGTGCTAACTTGTCGTACGTGCATTTTGGGTCAAATTGAGTTAAGAACGCCATTTTGTGCAGCTCACAATGCCTCACCTTTTGACCTTCACAGATCCCCAAAATTCGATTTCAATCCTGAGATATTCAACGAAATCCGAAAAATCTCTTTGCATTTTTGTCACTGTACATATAAAAGTAGTTTCAATCTTGTCGTGCTATCTTGACACTCCCTGAAAATTGATGTAAGTGCGACAACTGGCTAAAAAGATTTCAGGTCAGAACGCGTTTGACGCACGTGCAAGTTAAACTAGTGTAAACATTTGTAATTGTAACTCGGGACTCCAGCAACCAACTTCGACAAAACTTCGGGACAATGCACATAATGGTCAGCCAAACAAAACGTGTTTATTGTTGTTTACATTGTGTGCTTTCGTTTTTGTTTATTCAAGGCCAAAATGCGTTTTTCTCGGAACGTCGAAATGGCGGGTGCGACAAGATAGCACGACAACGTCGAATTGTGATTTCTTTATAGAATTTGTTTGATCTAAAAAAATCTAAATTATTCGCTCTGCAGCACCTAAGCTTTCATCTACCCCGGGATTCGAGCAGACGACCTTTGGATTGTTAGTCCAACTGCCTACTAGCGACTCCACCGAAACAGGACCCAGGGAGACGACTCCTACACCTGGACTGAGCTAACGACCTAACCCTTTAGGTCAAACCGGGCCAACATTTACTTCCCCGTCCGACGGAAGGCGTGATCAGACAAATCTCGGGTCTAAATAGGATTTCAATAATACTTTGATATTACTCGGCATTACAAAATTGTAAACATCTGGCCAAGTGCCGAAAACAAATTTGGAAAAAATTGGCAAACGAAAATCTACCAATTATAACTCAACCCCAAGGGGTTGTAAATTCTTAGAGCTATAATTATCATGTTAACCAGTATATCAAAATATATGTTAGTGTACTTATTATTTCCTTTACATATCGCCAGTATACTGACCAATATACTGAGAGTATCTTAATATACTAACAGTTTATTGCTTTTCGGTTAGTATACTAACAAGTATACTGGAAAATCGTTAGTATACTCAGTAGAGGTGGGCAAAAAAAGAGCGAGCCGCTCAAAGAGCCGGTTCATTAAAAAGAGCGAACGAACCATGGCTCACAAAAAAAAGAACCACGGTTCTTTTTTAAACTCCGGTCATTTGAAAGAATCGTTGCAAAATGGTCTAAGTTTTAAAATTAACTTGTGGGTCTCGTGGCGCAGGGGTAGCGGCTTCGGCTGCCGATCCCGATGATGCTATGAGACGCGGGTTCGATTCCCGCCTTATCCACTGAGCTTCTATCGGATGGTGAAGTAAAACGTCGGTCCCGGTTTCTCCTGTCTCGTCAGAGGCGCTGGAGCAGAAATCCCACGTTAGAGGAAGGCCATGCTCCGGGGGGCGTAGTGCCAATAGTTTCGTTTCGTTTTTGTTATAAATATAATTTATTAAATTTGTAACAAATTTGTATTTGTAACAGTTGTTTTTGAGAATTGAAAATACAATTTCAAATATTTCAATGATTGTAAAATAGTAGTTTATGCAACAAGTTGCAAAAAGAGGATTTTTTCAGCACGAGTCGTACATGCTAGTGCTGAAAAAATCAAGTTTTGCACCGAATTCCATACAGCATTTTTTGCAATTCCGTCGTGAAACTATTTACCTTTCCTGTCATTCTTGAACGACGAAATAGCCTACTTTTCTGTACCAAAAATAACAGAATCGAATAGCAACACTTTTCAAAATAAATGCTGAAAAGTTCTACTTTTCAGCACTCTAATGGGTGCTGAAAAGTTGAACTTTTCAGCACTTGTTTCGAAAAGTAACACTTTTCAACATTTTTTTTGATTTAAACGATTTATTGACAAAATACATGAAAATTTGACATAAAATTTCGCTCAGTATGTATTTTTTGGAATTGCAAAAAAAATTGTATGGAACTCGTTGCAAAACTTGATTTTTTCAGCACTCTTCGTATTTATCCAACTCGGTGAACCTCGTTGGATAAATGTACGACTCGTGTTGAAAAAATCCTCTTTTTGCAACTTGTTGCATAAACTACTATTTTGCAATTCCAAAAAACACACACTGAGTGAAATTTTATGTCAAATTTTCATGTATTTTGTCAATAAATCGTTCAAATCAAAAAAAAAATTGAAAAGTGTTACTTTTCGAAACAAGTGCTGAAAAGTTAAACTTTTCAGCACCCATTTGAGTGCTGAAAAGTAGAACTTTTCAGCATTTATTTTGAAAAGTGTTGATTCTGTTATTTTTGGTACAGAAAAGTAGGCTATTTCGTCGTTCAAGAATGACAGGAAAAGTAAGTAGTTTCACGACGGAATTGCAAAATAGTAGTTTATGCAACAAGTTGCAAAAAGAGGATTTTTTCAGCACGAGTCGTACATTTATCCAACGAGGTTCACCGAGTTGGATAAATACGAAGAGTGCTGAAAAAATCAAGTTTTGCAACGAGTTCCATACAACATTTTTTGCAATTCCAAAAAACACACTGAGTGAAATTTTATGTCAAATTTTCATGTATTTTGTCAATGAACCGTTTAAATCAAAAAAATGTTGAAAAGTGTTACTTTTCGAAACAAGTGCTGAAAAGTTGAACTTTTCAGCACCCATTTGAGTGCTGAAAAGTAGAACTTTTAAGCATTTATTTTGAAAAAGTGTTGCTATTCGATTCTGTTATTTTTGGTACAGAAAAGTAGGCTATTTCGTCGTTCAAGAATGACAGGAAAAGTAAGCAGTTTCACGACGGAATTGCAAAAAAGTACGTTTCAATTAAATTCAATTAAAAGGGCATGTTAATGAGGAGCTATTTTCAGAGCTGAATCGTCATGTTTCATTGGGGAGTCTATAGCAACTTTCTCATCAATATATATTGAAAGACTCTCAATAGCATTGATGTCAATCTTCGAACACCACTTAAAAGTTTTCAAGCATATATATTCAGTTTCCTGTTGTTTTTTTTGAATTTCAAAAGTATATGAATTTTTAAAACAAAACGAAGCAACTTTTAATTGTATTCATCGTACATCAAAGTATTACCCGAATACAAATTTGAGCATTTAAATTTGCTTAACTTGTAAATTGTTATCAAAAATCTACTAAATAGCTTAGAGATTTAGGAAAAAATAATTCCTCCTGCCCGAATAAACTTCAGCGTTTATAAACATTATCGATCAAATCAGAATGTACAAAAGAGTTAACAGAATATTTTCTTTTAATAAAATATCAGCATAAGTTTAATGTTCGCAGAAATAAACGCCATTTTAAAATTAATAGCAATTTCTTCAAAGTCCTAGATTTAAGTTTGGATGCAAATTAATAATTCAAACGTTAAGGTTCAAGTAGAAATTTTGACATAGAGATGATTTTTTCATGATTTTTTAAGGGCATCTTTTCATTTTTAGTTATTTTTTTAATAATTTATATAAATCAAATGTGAAATAGCTTTAAAAATCACATCATTCTTAAAAAATATCCTTTTTGCCTTTCTTACTAAAGAAAGGTATAGGTTTTACTTTAAGCCAGGACGTCATTTCCAGCTTCGTAAATATGTCGATTCAGCATGAATTTTAAACCGAAAAATCGCTAAAAAATCACACTGCATCGATTTTCGACGCTCTATCGATTCACCTTGATAGAACTCGTCTATCTCGAACCCTCGAATTTTGAGAAAATAAATTCCGTGGAGGTCGAGTGATGTTCGTATGTGGTAAAATTTTGCAAAATTTTGTGTCGCGCCGTTCTCAGCTCCCATAAATCCGATTTCGATTCTCCTAAATGCAGATGAAAGCTAGTGTGCTGAACCTGGGCGAGTTGCCGCGCAAATTTCGAATTATCCATCTGTTTTCGGATGCGGCCAGACTTTTCCAGAAAATACACAGTTTCCAAATGAAAATATGGTCCAATTTTTTCATTTTCATATCTTTTATTTATCTCAAAATTGCATTTTTCGAGCTCTACAACCTCCCAAATTTTCATCCAGATTCATAATATGGTTCTGGAGTTAGAGCCGTTTGATTGACCTACCATAAGAAACAAAATCCCTAAAAAAAGGTAAAAGCCCACCTGGTGACCTTCGCCAACATTTTTCATTTCTGATTTTATTCGAAATTTCTTCCTACATTCATAGTACAGACCATGAGTGACCATCTGAAACAAATTTGACATCGATCGGCAATCCCGATCAATTTTTAGAACGATTTACTTTTTGCCTTTCTTACTAAAGAAAGGTATAGGTTTTACTTTAAGCCAAGACGTCATTTCCAGCTTCGTAAATATGTCGATTCAGCATGAATTTTAATCGGAAAAATCGCCAAAAAATCACACTGCATCGATTTTCGACGCTCTATCGATTCACCTTGATAGAACTCGTCTATCTCGAACCATAGACTAATAAAAGACTACACAGTGGGCTCTGAACCATGACTCAACCTTTTTATGACCCCTCGGCACGGCCGGTTCACTGTCAAAAAATGACAGATCGAAATGTCATCAACTGGCAGCTCTGACTTTTACCTGACATTTCGCGGAATGTTATTGTTTGTGTTTTTGTTTTGATCCCAAGTGAAATCCCGAGGGCGGTCGAATTTCTAGCGATTCACATTCCGCGTGTCTGCTGAACGGTGGAAACGCCTACGCTTGAAGGCCATTCCGGGATTCGAACGGCAACAAGGGCCTCACAATCTGTTAATCATCACCACGTGAACACCGTCGGGTTTGCCAAGCAAAGTCGGCGTATCTAGAGTCAAGACGTGGGCCGCCACCGTTTGATATCGCCGGGGAAAAACCGACCTCCTCCAACCCGAAATCGTCACCCTAAAAGGCAAGAAAGTTCATGCAGACGCCATCTGGGCGTACCTCCACACGGCCAAGATTTTTGCCCTGAACTGCCAACTTGGCATTCCGAACCTCAGCAATAACGTTGCGGATACTTTTTATCATGCACTTGAATATTTATGTTCAATAAATTGATTACAAACATTTTCGACTTAATCTAGATAAATTGTTTTTTTGTTCATTCTGGATGTTTTTCATCAGCTTTGGAATAACCTTCTTCAGCAGCTCCTGTTCGTAGTCGTTCACCTTGGACAGACCAAGGCTCTTCTCGAGACTGTTCTTGCCCAGCAGCAGCGGCTATGAGAAGTAAGTGGCTCTGGGCCAGAGCGAGGGCAAAACAGGCTCCGGCACTGGCCATGGCTATGAGGACCTCTTGAATGCGTTCCGTCAGGGCGGCAATCTTGCTCTTGGGAAGCTCTGGGATGCACTGGGATGATGGTCTCGCCGGAGTGACCTCCGATGACCGGAATGTTGACCCGTCGATGTCGACAACCTCACCGATGAACGTGTTGGCACGGATAATTTCCAGCGTGGAAATGCCTAACACGCGCCTAGTGTCCAAAACTCCGACCTTGGGTAGAGTGTCGCAGGCAATCGGGACCACCGAGTTGACCGGATTTGAGATGATACCAATCATCCGGCGGTGAGGTCGTCGGCGATCTGTTGAACAGATTTATTTGCTGCCTGCTGCCTTGATTGCAAAACAAAACAAAACCAAACAAGATGCGCGCGTAAATCAGCACAAAACAGAATCGAAAAAGGCCAGCGCTGCCAGGTTGATCTGTCATACAAGGGGCGAGCCCGTGGGCGAGCCGATGCGGTTCAACGTAGTACCCGCGGTTCACAGCTTATGAGTCATATTTTTTGGAAAATTTTGTTCGGAGTGTTTAGTCTTTAATTAGTCTATGCTCGAACCCTCGAATTTTGAGAAAATAAATTCCGTGGAGGTCGAGTGATGTTCGTATGCGGTAAAATTTTGCAAAATTTTGTGTCACGCCGTTCTCAGCTCCCATAAATCCGATTTAACTCGGTTTTGCTTTGCGCCTGCTTTGTTCGGTTTTTGGGCTCGTACCAAAACTAGAAAACCAAAACCGCGGTGTGTGTCGTCACTTGCGCATTGGAAGCTAAGAATTTGTACGATTAAAAATATTCGATAGGTGAAAATTGTGTTTTCAATTTCTTTTAGAAAACACATCATTAATAATACCTTGCTTTCATCATAAGATTTTTTGTATCAAGTCGATGTTGTGAATTGAGAGAAGTTATATTCTTTAGTAAGAAAGGCTCTATCTCACCCCTGGTGGGATTAAATCGGGTTTTATCTATATTTTGAAAAAGAGCGAAAGAGCCGTTCAAAAGAGTGACTCTTTTTAAAGAGCGAACGAAAATGAGCGGCTCCTAAAAAAGAGCGATTTTGCCCACCTCTAATACTCAGTATTCTTAAGTAATTTTAGAGTTTTCAGCTCAACCCCCTGTGGTTGGTCAATTTTTCGTTTGACACTTTTTACTTTGTATCCCGTTGGTTTGACAAAGTCAAATGGTACGTTAATTTGAAGAACCGGTGCGGTTCGAACAAACGTCTTTGTTAGTGTGCGTGGGACTCGCATGAAACTGAAAAAAAAAATCGCGTGCGGACTAGAGTTTCAGTTCTAAGATGGCGGCGAAACTCGTGCAGAGCTAGCGCGAGTTCCACTCAGTGCCGCACTGGCTGTTCAAACGAATGGACCATTTGACAGCTCTGAGTGCGGCAAATCAGGTATCTTTTGGTACGTTCGTTTGAAGAGCCGGTGCGGCATTGAGTGCCGCACTCGTCGGTGTCTGCTGTGGTTCAATCGAACATCATTTGTCAGTGTGCGTGGAACTCGCAAGAAACTGATCGCGACGAAACTCGTGCGGAACTAGCGTGAGTTTCTTCAAAGTAGCACTTTGACAGCTCTGAGTGCGGCACGCAGTGTGGAACTAGCCATCAAACGAACGTACCATTTGACTTAGTGCAGAACTAGTCCTCAAACGAACGTACCAAAACTTAAACGTGACGGATGGTACGTTCGTTTGATGGATAGTTCCACACTGAGTGCCGCACTCAGAGCTGTCAAAGTGTTTCTCTGAAGAAACTCGCGCTAGTTCCGCACGAGTTTCGCCGCCATCTTGGAACTGAAACTCTAGTGCCGCACTCGATATTTTTTCAGTTTCATGCGAGTTCCATGCACACTGAAAAAGAATGTTCGTTTGAACCAAAACTGGCACCGACGAGTGTGGCACTCAGTGCCGCACTGGCTGTTCAAACGAACGTACCAGAAATGTCACTTTATATACGGCGCTCACACACACTATCACAAACGTTTGGTAGTGTGTGTGAACTCCGTACAAAAGGGGTATCAAACTAAAAAGTGACCCCGTTCGTTTGACAACAGTTGGTGTCAAATCATCTGGGTTCGAGTGTAAATGGTGAAGGGGAGAATTGATATGAATAATTTCAAAAACTTGTAAAATTCTAATTGTTTAATTGGTTTTCGGCCTCAAAAACGTTGTATTTACATTTTCTAATCTAATCTAATCTAACCCTAGCGCAGCCAGTCTTTCGAGGGCATCCTGGAAAATGCCTTAGGTTGATTAACGCCTAGCATCCTCTTGTCATTATTAACAATTGCAGTGCCCCAATGCAATAAATTCCTTTGAAACATCACAAACGTTAAAGCGGCCAGGCCAACTGCGTAAAGTTAACCGCAAAGATGATTCGTTTAATTGCATTGAGTTTGAGCACGAGTGTTCAAATAACAATACATTTCTGAATCTACAAGGGAGGAAGAAACGTGGGGATCCCCCGCTCACGTTCCTGTTTGTTTAGGGCAGGCCTGTCCAACGTACGGCCCGCGTCATTTCATCCGGCCCGCGACGACTTTTCAAAATAGTTCTATGACCGGCCCCTAACGCTGATCATGAAATATTAATTAAAAAATTGAGTGTCTAAACAAAAAAAATAAACTTGAGATCATTTTTTTGCGATAAAATGATGTGAATTCAACTATTATTTTGATTTGGCTTTGTAATTTTGAAATATTTTTTCTTTGGAATGCATTTTTTTTATAATGTTTTAATTTACTCATGTCATTTCTTTATTAAAAGTCTCAGAATCAACCAATAAACTGTAAAATGGCGAAAGATAACGAAATTATCCATTTCGTAAAATTGTTAAATGAAAAAAAACTTGTATCGCTGTCTAAAACTGCACAAAAGACATTTAATTAAAAAAAAATATAATTTGTACCATGTTTGCTGCAAATCGAAGCTTTTCTTTTTTGAGGAACTTGATTAAAATTGATTTTTTCAATAAGTGGCTAAGCAAAAAAAAAGTATTTTTTAGTAAAACTTTGCAGTGAAAAAGTTTTGTTTGAAAGAGCTTACAGACAGCAATTTAGTCATACTGAAAATAAAGATTGCTGCAAAAAATTATAGAATTTTTAAAAAGTCCAAAATAAGTAAAGAAATCAGCGAGCAAAAATATTTTTTTTCATAAACAAAACAAACCCAAACAATTTTAAACAAAAAAAATCAAATAAACAAATTTTTGAAATTTTTCTTTGTTTATCTTTTTAAAACCAAGGTCATGAACTAACACTAGTTTATTTATTGATAGGACACATAAAAAACATTTGAAAAAAAACTCTAGACTTGAAAGAACCTTAAATTAAAAAAAATACATTTTCAACTTTTATCAAACTTTTGTTCCGGCCCGCCACTGGTTTAGAAAAGTCAGATCTGGCCCGCAGGGCCAAAAGATTGGGCACCCCTGGTTTAGGCAATAAATCGTTGGGAGCACCATGCTAAGAAGTTTTGGTGCTCCGGGACCCTCGGGGATGGGACATTGTATTTCCACAAATGCCCTGGACTCTATTTGCCGTGGTTATAGCGCCACAACTCGCTCATTGTATTTACATTTTCATATAAATATCAAAAATCAATTAAACTCGTAAATTTGAAAATGAAAAATCTTCCTAAATCTATCGAAATCTGGCACAGATAATGGAAAATATTTCTTCTGGCTAACACTTGAAAAATCTGGCTTTTCCAGATTTATCTGGTAACCTGTCAGCCCTGTCAGCACAGTTGGGCTACTTATGTCCCTAATTTGAAGTGAAATGTTTAAGTGAAACGAAAAAAGGAAACGCTTATTGAATTTTGCTCAGAAACTGATTAAATGTCATTTTTTTGATAGCCGTTTTTAAGAATACTTTTCATGCAAACGATCAGAAAAAAAAAGTTCAGAAATTCGTTGCTGTCGTGCTAACTTGTCGCACGTGCACAATCAAATTTGATTTTGTGCAATGTTTTGCACAGAATCAATAATAAGTTTACTCAAAAACGTATTTTTAAAGTCGTGGAAACTGATCTAAGGAAATTTCTAAACATTTTGTATCGCTTTGATTTTTGTAATATTTTGAAATATTCTTTGAAAACTATTTACTAAGAAGTACCGATGGAGAAGAAAAACTCTTTTTTTTTGGAAATATTAATCCGTGGTTAGAAAGCTGAGAAATTTGTATTACTTACATCGGTGGCTCGACACATTCCGGCACGGACACGCCCAGCCTGTTCAGAAAACGGCGCGTAAAGTCGTCACATCCGGTGATTGTGTACACGCGATCGAACAACTGCACCGTGTGGTTGATGTTGAGGTCAAGCAGCGAGGTGAACTCCCCGTCGTACGGCACCGGCCGGGGAATGCGCTGGCGCGTCACCAGGCAACCCTGCGGAATGCCGGAATTCATGGTGCGTGGCTCACTGACCTGCATCGTGCCGTCCTCGAGGTAGTACAGGATTTTCACCTTCCGGATCTGGTACGGAATGCGGTCCACCTCGGACAGGGTTTCCTGGAAGAAGCCGTGAAAGCAAAGGACCTTCCGGTCGTACGATAGCCACGACGGGAGTAGTGGGCCCTGGCGGGGTGGGTACAATGAAGGGAGACAGTACTCGGGGCCATCGGTCGGGGAGTACTGCTTGCCACCGATTCCGGGTCGTTTCTGGTCCGCTAGCATGCACGTTCGGCTCCAGCGGTCAAAGTGGTGCGACTTGTGGAAGCGCGTTTGGCTGAGCTGTAACGAAGTGGTTTTGCTGTGACGAAGACAGATGTTTGAACGGAAGTCGCGATACTCACATCCGGAAAGGTGTTTCCCGGAAGAAACGGAAGTCCGGAACAGCGAAGCATTTTGAAGTTAATTGACTATTTATGCGGAATCCGCCTGTCAAGCTTGAAAAAGTGAGTTTTGTGAACCTTCTTGAAGTATCAACAAAACAGGAGCCTTCATTCCCTTGGTTACCTCATTTTCGGGATCCTAGTTCCCTGGTCGTCTGTGTAGTTATTTACGTTAGCTTGTAACTATGGTATTTTCAACAAAACAGGTACGGGTTTTAGGGGGAAATTTCGAAGATATTTAATTAGTCAAATTAACAAAAAACTGAATAAGAGCTGAATGCTAGATTACATTTTCAAAAGATCCTATCTCCATAGGAAACATCTAGAATTGAACCCGTAAGAAACATTTCTTAGGTAGTGTTACTTTTTGAGCACATTAGCCACTTTAACAAATAATATTGATTTCAGACACGTGTCGGCCACAAATTTGATACAAATTCGGTATCAATATATATATAAAATTTCGACGGTTTTGTAGGAACGCGAATCAATTAAACACGGAACGTGGGTTTGAGGTGATCTTTGTTGCGTTGGGTTCGTATAAGTCCAAGGAAGGTTCTTACGCTAAAAAGTTACAACTTTGGCCACTTTGGAACCGATTCCGGAAAATCTGCAGATTGTATGGGAAAAATTACGTAAAATCAAATTTAGAACACAGGAGGCTGAAGAAGCAAAAAAATCAAAAACGTCAGCAAACAAAAAAAAGGCAGAACGAAGTTTGTCGGGTAGGGCTTTTTGTACATAAATATAAAGAGTAATGGCCTATTTACAATCACTTTACTTAGAAAATGGAGCACTTCCATTCTAGCAGTTTTTGCTTTTTTATACAATGTATTTCTTACACGCAAAATCCAGATAACACAGATCTGTGTAAAATTTGACACAGATTGTCCAAAACCTGGAATACACAGAATCTGTGTAAAAGCCTTGTACACAGAACCAGGGTTGATTGATATGCACGGTGTCGTGCTTAAATCATAGGAGACGGGTATCAAGTCGTCACCAAGCACGCATGTTTTTCAGAGTCTATGGTGATGCACGTCACTTTTTTCTTTTCTCGTGCTTACTTTTCTGGTAAGCACGTCACTTGACAAGCACATAACTGCACGTGTGCTTATTTTCAAGCGGACTAAAATTTCAATAAGAGGTTTGTAAAATAATATTTTTTAATTGTGGGATAACATTAAAAAGCTCTTTTAGATTGAGAATGAAACGCATAAAATAATGGAAAATTCGACGGCAAATCAAAACGACATTACAGTCTAGCCGGGAGTGTTATTTGTCGATTCAGAGGCCTGATGTGAGCTGCGATAATCCTGTCTTAAGTTGCCGGATGCAGTTTCCATCGCTGAATTCCGCGGATGGCTTCGTTTATGGACTTCATGCCGGTTCCGGGTTTATGGATGACCAGCGGGCTTTGCTAGATCCAACGCCATCGCTCTGTGGCGGCCCCAGCACTTGCTTATGCGAGTGACCCTACTTTGAAGGTAAGGTCAGCAGCTTGAGGGTAGTCGACCACTAGACTACGGATTGTAGTCCTTTTACTGATTCATGCAACCTAGTCCGACAAATCCGTGGCAAGGTGGATGCTCTGTGACTGGCCTCTTGGTTCCAACGATGGCAAGGCGATAGCTATTTTGATAATCTGCGCTCTAAAAATTTAACCGTAAACATGTTTCATGTTTTTGAAGTACCCGGATTTTGGGAACCGTTTACTGATAAGGCCAATTTATCACACCAGTTTGAGCTTGGACCCACTCTCATCGAGTTCGTTGATTAAAAACGATGTGTCTGTGTTTAAAACTGTAATTTAAATATAGGCACGCGAAATCATAAGCACTGCGTGCTTAACATAAGCACGCGCACTGCTCAGCAATTTGTCATGTGCAGAGCCAAATCAAAGTACACTTAGAAAATTCGTGTGTGTCTATTCATCAACCCTGCACAGAACTGTGTACAGCCGTTGTCTGTCAAATCTGTGTAATTTTGAAACAGCAATCAGTGTAAAATTTAACACAGAATCTGGGTAAAAAATTACACAGAATCTGGGTAAAATAATTACATTTAATTATTGTTTTGAATGGGAATTTATTTAAAAAATATTTTTTACGATGCAAAGGAAAAAGAAACATCATGAATGATTTATTAGTGTAAGTTTGAAACTTACTACATTTCATTAACAATAATTATACACATTGGGCCAAAGAAGATGTCCTCTTGTGAGACCAGATGGAAGGTCGTAGAACAGCTTCCGCGGCAGATAATTCCGCTGCACTTGAAGCACCAGTTTATTCATTCGGTGGAAGTTCCGAGGAATCCAAGTGGCGCAATCAAGAGAGTTATCTACGTGCGCATGTATTGCGTGTACGTACACGAAACAGATTTAGGTTAAATTTTGTACCGCCCAGCAAAACAAATGGTGTGCTAGTGTGCGTGAGCCCGACCTTAGATAACTCTAGTGGGATTGACGTAGGAAGGTGTATCTTTCCGAGCAAACCTGAAGTAATGAAAACAAAGTTAGGTTAGAATTGATGACCACATCACCAATTAGACAAAACTTACATTTCTATGCACAGGGACCGATTCCATTTGATTTGCGATGCATCTGTGTTGCCTGTTTGTCTTAAATATCTGGAATAGGAAATCATTTAAAAAAAATTACAATTTCAATAACCAGCAGAAAAAATCTTACCAAGTTCCGTCAATGTTGCAGGAAGACGCCATCTTAACTTTTTTACCCAGATTTGAAAGGGAGGTTGACCGGAAATCTGTGTAACTTTTTACACAGATCTGAGTTATAAAACTACACAGTTTTGACAGCTAGAACATGTTCAACAATCTGTGTAAATTTTTTACACAGATCTGTGTTATCTGGATTTTGCGTGTATGGAGCGAACTGTCAAAAACTGCTCGACTGCGGGTGCTCCATTGTTTTTAGCGTAGGAATTAGACTGTCTGCAGCGCGAAGTTTTATAATAGAGTTATCTAAGCCCGCTCTCACGCACACTAGCACGCCATTTGTTTTGCTGGCCGGTACAAAATTTAACCTCAATCTTTTTCGTGTACGTACACGCAATACATGCGCACGTAGATAACTCTATTGTTTCAAATTGCGAGCAGTTTTAAATTTTTAGAACTGGCGGAAATGAAACTAGAACACGGTGCTCGCAACGCGCTGCTCTAAATGTTGTTTCAAAAAAATGCTTTTAATTGTGTGCGTATGATTATCAACACAGCATCATAGTGTGTGTGTAAGAATACGTGGATATCTCTATATATCTGATTTTTTTTAAAACTGAGTTCTATTCCAGTTCCAAATCGTCTCACGTTTGAAACAAACTCGTCGAGCAGTTTTATTCCGGTTTCAAAATACTGCTCGAAAAATAAAACTGCAACTCCGCGTTGCGGGTGGTCTGTTTTAGTTCTATTTGAAAAATGAAACAGCTAGAACAAAGTAGAGCCGCGTTGCAACCAGTCTTAGAATCCACAGAAAGGAATCTGATCGTTGCTTAGCAGTTGTTTGTTTATCTTTGATATGAAAGAAACGACAACTTACCGTAATTTTTGAAAATTTCCAAATTAATTTGATTGCGTTTCCATTGTAGAAAATCTGATTAATTTAAACAAATTTCTAGGCTAAGTGCAATTTTCTAGGTAAAGTGCCTGTAGTTAGGCCATCTTCTAAATATATTAAGCAACTTAACTACTCAATGAACACAAAATTTAGGATTTGTGATCGGGATACTAATGGCAAAAAAAAAAACAAACAAGCTGAGCTTTATTTTTTTCACTTACAAGTAAAATTGCATTTCACTTTATTCATTCGTTACTGTATCGGCATTAAGTTAACATATTCAAAGTACGTAATTGGTTCAACGGTTTCTCACACGTAAAGTTTGTTTTTTTTTGTCTTATTGTACATCACAGCACCGCATGAGAGTCGTGTGCAACTCGTGGTTCCGTGCGTTATTTCTATCTTCCCAGAGTTCCCGAACGATACCCCACTGGCAACTAACTACTTTTTCTTGGCCAACTTCCCGATTAAACTCTCGATCATGTTCGCGTCCACGAGGCCGATAAATTTGTCCACCACGACTCCGTTTCGGAACGCCAGCACCGCCGGAACGGCCTTCACCTCGAACGTCTGCACCAGGTCGGCGTTGTTGTCCACGTCCACTATCGCGAGGTCGATCTCCTCCGACGGGCCCAACAGCTCGGCCATTTTGGGCGTTAGAATTTTGCACGGATCGCACCACTCGGCGTGGAAGTTGACGATTACCGGGTTTTCGCTGTTGATCACCTGGAAAGATTTTTTTTATTCTCTCTGACAGAAGTTCATTACAACCCAGCTCATGAAACGTCTCTGCGGTGAACTTAACGTAGTAGGCCTTGGCCACTTAAACAATGTTACCAGTTTCAAGCCAGCTAATTTCCTTTTCGTGTAGTGTATCTTGCGTGTAGATTCAATACAATTTTTGTTTTTTTTTTTTGCCTCTTATTACGTCAATTCCTCGTGCGTTTCATGATTTGAGCAAATTGCTGACAAATATCCTGAACTTGTGTGTTTTGCGTGTTATGCCAAACAAAAATCCGGTTATTGTTATTTTTTTTGCTGCCTCATTTACTCTCACTCACCTTCTGATCGAACTCATAGTGGTCCTTTATGACGAACTTTTTTGCCGCAACCGCCGAGAACGAGAACGTTTTCCGGATAAATCGCTCGCCGAGCACCGAACTGCGGAAGATGCGTAACATGCTGGTGGCGCTACTGCTCTGTTATCTCAGTACTTCTGCAATGATTACGTGGGGTACGTGGTCGGTCATCCCACGCAAAAGATATGAGTTTACGATTTTGACTAGTTATGTAAACTTGGCAAATATAAATAATTTAAATCATTGCACGCCATTCAGACACGTCTCACTCATCAATCAGAAGTGATGAATGGTGACATTGTCTTCGAATACTTACAACAATCTTACTGTACGTTTAACAACAAAATACACACAAACACACACACACTCACACATACACTACAGTACAACGAAGCTGCACTGAAGGAACATCAAAATATCAACAAAAATTGAAACGAGTTTAGTTTAACAATGGGAAACCTCTGTGCACCATAACTAGGTGTGACTAGAGACCCTAAATAGGATCTCTAGGTGTGACAGGACAACTTCTGACGACGATATTTGGTGGTTGTTTTTGTTCTGAGCAATATTCATGAGCCTGGTTAGTTCACTCACGCAGCGCTAGGTGTCGCAGTTTTGTTTTACTTCAGTTTTTCGTGGTGTGTCTGTGTATCTATGTGTGTGTTTCTCGAATTGAACGGAGAGGGATGTTCATGATCAGAATGCCTAGATGATTATAATTGAGATTTTTTTGAAAAGTTAGAAATGTTTCACATGAAGAGTTAGTATTATATATTTATAAATGATTTCAATTTGAAATAGCAAATATTTTTCAAACTTTATCTCGCCTGATCTACTGAAAACGATTCCAAATGCATTTTAATGACAATTCAATATTGTCCGTTTCTCTCAAAAGTACACGCCGCGCGGCATTTCAGAGTGTGTCATACTGCCCACCATTGTAAAAACGGCTAATATCCACTTTTGGCAAAAATGAGATATTAGCACCAGGTGGTAGATGATGTTCCAACGCATCTTCTGAAACTTGAATTTCACTAAAATAGTGTTTAGATTTGGTTGCCGATGCGAAAAACCAAACGGCTAATATGTCATTCTAATGGGAAATTGCCTTGACGGAGATTTGGTGACAAACACTGAAACGCGTTTTTCTCGGAATACTTGATTTGGCGTAATAGCCGAATTTTCAAATATGGGCAGCATAGACATTGTTGCCAGCGATTTTCTGCACTTTTGGTGCAATATGAAACATACCTGGCAACAATGCCAGGCGATTCGAAGAAGAAGATCAACAAAAACAAAACGCGCAGTATGGGATTTGACAGCTCGCATTTGCCGAAAGTGCGGCGCGTCGTTTCGAGGCTGGTTTGCCGCGTGTCTTTCTCGGGAATACGCGCAATATATATTGCCCAACAAGTAAATATATATTTGTACACTCAACCCCCGGTGGTTGGTCACTTTTTCGTTTGACACTTTTCTAGTTTGTACCCCGTTGGTTGGTCAAAGTCAAACTAAAAAGTGACGAACTGTCACTTTTTACACAGCGCTCACGCACACTATCAAAACAAACGTTTGGTAGTGTGTGTGAACTTCGTGTAAAAGGGGTGTCAAACTAAAACGTGACCCCGTTCGTTTGACAACAGTTGGTGTCAAACCATCGGGGTTTGAGTGTACACAAAAAACGTTAGAATTTGGATGTAGAAACCTAGCTCTAAATTTAGATTTTTGATTTATCAATTTTCTATTTAACTTTCAGAGCTGGCAAATAAGTTTTACTATCCAAACAATTCAATGTTTTAAAAATTCAGAGTGCTTCTCTATCAAGAATGCGAACTTGGGAAGCGAGTTTTGGTAAAGCCGCGGTGATTTTCTTGAAATTCGCTTGCATCGAACTGTTCATATTTTTTGACAGTTCGATTTTCAAGAAAAGAATTTCAAGAAAATCTACCACGATCTACCGAAATCAGTTCAGCAATACGACTTTGAAGCAGACATGCATCCGCTCTAACGCCTCTTTTAGAAGAACTTGTTGGCATTACGCGTAGATAATTTCCAGCTTGCTGTGCCAGTGATTATAGTACCCAAATTACGCTAATCTTTAAAACTTCCGGGAGATCCGGAAAGGTTATATTGAAAAACAAGTTAGAAAGTTAGGAAGTTCTTCTTGAGAGCTCATGAGCAAAGTCATATGAAAATACAACTGAAATCGGGTTTTCCAATGAACCAATGTTTTCTACACATAATTCATGATGAAAACAAGTCGTTTACAACGTGGTTTACATAACTTTACTTTAAGCTAAAATTCCATCTAGAACAAGCTGAGACCCGTTAAGAAGAGCTCTTAGTGCCGATGCATGTCTGTTTTAAAGTTTCTAGAATGCATACATTTTTGAAGGAGATCTAGCGCTTACCATTAGGTTTTACAGCGTGACGTCACGAGCGCACATATAAACAGTGCAGCTCAGCTGTCAAATTTCTAACCTCCAAATCGAGTCGGCGTAAAATCTAATTAGGTTTTATGCCGCGACGTCATTTGACAGCTCATGTGCACTGTTTACATGGTCTTCGTCGATTTTCGACGAATTTCCCCGAACATAATTAACGACCGCATCGATTTGAGCTACGTTCATGTAAACAGTGCACTTCTTTTCAAACCTCTTAAGCGAGTTGGCGTAAAACCTAATAATTATAATCAATTTAACTTCTAGTTTCTTTCGTCGAACTATTGAATTATGTTGTTCAACGCTATTCCGGTTATGTCCCGGCATAACTCAGTCAACTCAATCCGAATTCTGGAACATAATTTCATTTCATTCGAACCGTGTACGAATTCTGGTTTAAACTCAGAAACCGGTTCAATTCGAATTGAATTCCGTTTCAAAATTCGGATTGAGTTGACTGGGAACTACTTACTATGACTTTTGAAGTTATAATGTAATATTTAGAACTTAAAAATAACCTGGAAATATATACATTCTTAACAAACATAAAATTGTTTACACCTCTTGATTCAAAAAAATAAATAAGTAATAATAATGATCTTAAGAAAATCTGAAGATTTTAAAACGATAAAGATTTATGGAGGTAATTAAAATTCTAATGGTGATTGAAAATTAATAAAGTTTAAAAACATTTTCTGTTTTTCAACATATGCTTTCTAATTTGTTGAACAATTTATGTATACGGTTTCGAAGAAAAAAGATAAAATTGTGTAGCCTAAGCTTACGAAACTTGTAAAAGGAAAACAATTAATACGTGTTTTGGAAATTCATTTGTTTTTAAAATAGTGAACTAAAAAACTCAAAATAATGTGAATTTTTCGTTTCCTTCCCTCTCTTCAAAATTCTCCAAAAAAATTGGGCATAAAACCTATTTTTTTCAAAAGAATTCAAAGTTTTCTTTAAAATACAAGAGCATTTTTTCTACGTTTTCGCAAATCGACTTTTCATTGATTTTTTTTTATTTGGATGAAGGTTTATCCATCGATTCCTTAGGTTCAAATAAGCCATAATGTATCATTGTTTCTCTATACAAATTTGGGAGCTGTCCATTAGCGTGGCTCACGGATATATGAAAAAGACAAAAGTGTTCAATTTCGAACGCCTCGACCGAAATTTTGTAGCATTATAACCGCAGAAGCTAGCCTGAAATTTTGAGCGCATTTTGTTAATGTTTAGTTGTTCCACTCTTAATCTGAAGTTATAAAGAAATTTCAATAAATTTAATTGATTTATTTTCAACTTTTTAACTCTTCTTCGAGAAAGTTTTCCTATGCCGTATGATTTTTTTCAGAATAGAGGTTTCTCATAGGTTTTGATCTGGGGAACAACTTTGTAGAACATCGCAAAGCGCTAGGAATTAATCCCGGAAAGATACAGACAAATTTTAGAGAACGTTGAATTTTGTTTCCGTACTCCAAAAAATATCCTGTATCTTTTCGGGATCAATTACTAGCGCTTTGCGATGTTCTACAAAGTTGTTCCCCGGATCAAAAACTATAAGAAACCTGAGAATATGAAATTTTGATTGGGTTTTGGGAAACTTTCTCTATGAAGTTCCATACTAACTTCAGGTCAATGGTGGAAGTACTAAACCTTAACCAAATACGCTCAAAATTTCAGGTTATGTTCTGGGGCCATATTGCTACAAAATTCCGGTCGAGGCGTTCGAAATTGAACACTTTTGTCTTTTTCATATATCCGTGAGCCACGCTACTGTCCATATAAAACTGCTATGAATATTCGATAATCTGTATCTTGAGAAGAGAATTTCTGATCGATTCGGTGTCTTCGGTAAAGATGTAAATTATGATAAGGACTGTTCGGAAAAAAACATTGGTACATGTTTTTTTTTAAATAAACTACTAAATACAATAAATCGACTTTGACAAACTTTACCCCCTTCGATTTTTATTTTTTGTAGTTGTTTTAGTGGACTTAGTTGCATTCTACAGTCTGTTCAAATACACTCAAACCCCGATGGTTTGACACCAAATGTTGTCAAACGAACGGGGTCACTTTTTAGTTTGACCCCCTTTTTACACGGAGTTCACACACACACTATCAAACGTTTGTTTTGATAGTGTGCGTGAGCGCCGTGTAAAAAGTGACAGTGCGTCACTTTTTGGTTTGAGTTTGACCAACCAACAGGGTACAAACTAAAAAAGTGTCAAACGAAAAAGTGACCGGGGGTTGAGTGTATGACATAATAATTTGGCAATTTACGCAGGGAAACAAAGGCCCTCTATCGGGGCCATCGGGGCAGATTATTAGCGTTATCTTATTTTGGTATGCAATAATTCCTGGATCTGAGTGTGGTATGTGCAAATAAAAAAGGCAAAAATTGGCATCCCAAATTAGTTTTGCGTGTTCTGATAATCAAAGGACTTGATATGGTTCAGCAGCAACATCAATGCTTCATGCTGCGTCGGAACATAAATTCGTTAAACTAATACCACAACGTCTAATAATCTGTAAATAGTCAGATTCATGATTTACACTGACCGTAAGATTTAACACATGTATTAGTTCCTCCAACACACCCACGAGAACCATATGGTGATGACAATCCAGGGAAGGTCACGTACGCCAAATTTCGACCCAAAATATTTTTATTTGTTCGACTGATTGATAGCTCACACTTTTTTTCTTCTCTTTTGGGTAGTTATCACAAATCGATTGTGTCATGCTTGATTTGTCGCTTCTGGTTGCTGGTTGCACCTAGCAGCTAACTGCATTTGGAAGCCGCAGGTGCTAACTCGACCGCATGAGATGTGTCGATTGGTTGACGACTTTAAGCCGGCGCTGTCGTGGATCACTTCTTTGAGCCTCTTACTCTGCGCTCAGTAAGAGTTTGCGTTCGAACCGTAGCACATCGCGGGCTCGCGGTTTTGGCTCTCTTTTTGCCTGACTTTGTACATAAAATCGTTTTTGTAAAAAAAAATATCTTATCTGTGGTGCCAATTATAGATTTTTGTTTTTCGGTAGATAACGGCAGGTAACCAACACCGTTTAATGTGCTGGAATCCCTCAGGGGGGCTTTAACACTTTTCGTCTCTCCTTTCTCACTGTACAGAATCGCACCACCATCACCATCATGAGTTCCCCATCGCTGGCGGTGACTCGCGTATTAGCGTCGTCCACTAAGCTGTTGCTTCTACCTGTCCCACTGAGGCGGTTTCCATCGCGATCCATTGCCACAACATCGACGACCCGCATAAAGCCCAGCTCGCTGGTTCGGATCGCTCACAGTGCCAGCAACCTTCGCAACGTGAGAATGCTCGCCGAACGCAAACCCTTCGCGCCGGACTTCTTCCTCCGTCAGGTAAGGTGTCCGTCCCGTGAGCTCTGAGCAGCTGCTGTTATCAGTATAGTGAGATATATTTTTTAAGAGGGTGTGTATTGGTTGAAAGTGACTTGTATTGGCAGTGCGCAGAGCTTAAGTAGGGAGAAAGTGAAGTTTTTGAACAGGTTAGAACAATTTAGGCGAGAAGGTCGTACAGCATTCGACGACCTACTTAACGTAACTCAAGCCAAATCGTTGTACAATATCTAGCAGATGAAGTTAACTTAGACTACACTCGTGATCATATCAGGTTAGTGTGATAGTAGCTACCAATATATCAGTTCCTCTCCGGGACTCATGCTTAGTCGCGAAAAATTTGGGGCCCAAAATGATGAATTCGTCATCGCTTGGCTTGACCTTGTACAAAAGTGCTGAATCACGGTGATGTTTGAGGTTTTGCGTGTTCCTGCTCGCTCTCTATGATGTTATGTGTACCGCGCCTAAGCATATCCATCACGGATGCTTTGGTTGATTTTTGGCCAGATTTTTTATTGAAATTAGGCGTTTTCTTTGTGAAACTTCTTCATTTGAATTTAAAACTGAAAATTGTTAAAACTCTGAGTTCGAGCTCACGCCCCACCAGTAATAAGCGTTAATATGCTGTTATTTAACCCACCCCTATTGATAACAATTAGCTCAATGCAATTACACTCACAAGCCACACACCCTCACACTCACTAAGAGTAACACTGTAACGTTATGCATTAATTAGAGAACCCGGGGCCTTGTGTTAATGAGACGAAACACGAAGCGGAGAGCTTCTGTTTCACTCCACTGCCATTTAATTAACGCGCTTCTATTTATTTTGCCAAAATAGAACATTGGCAAACTTCAAGGTTTTCGCGCTTCAAAACACGTTTGGAATGCAATAGATTTTTTAATAACAGTCTTCAAGCCGCCCCAAGTTTGCTTTAATATCAATGAAAACATTACTTGATTTATTCGTACGAGGTTTCCTATTTTAGATTTTGTCAATCTTTTTATAACATCAATAAATAATCTAAGATCGTCAAACTTTTTGTCTAAAAAGTCATTGTAGTTGTGCCGTAGCGTAATAGGAATGGCGTAGGATAAAATAATTTAAGTCAGAAATAACAAGACATCGAGGTACTGAAAAATTATCGAAATTTACTCGTTGAACAAATCTGAAGATTTTTTTTTTAAAGTCATGGGTTCGATTCCCATCTGCTGCAACCTTCCATCGGATGAGGAAGTAAAATGTCGGTCCCGGCCTTGGTTGTTAGGCCGTTAAGTCTCCATGCCATAAGTACAAACAACACACCAAACCAAGCCTACTGCGGTGGAATCGCTGGCGGCGGTTGGACTCGCAATCCAAAGGTCGTCAGTTCAAACACTGGGGTGGAAGGTTCCTTGGAGTAAAAAGAGGTTTGGGTGCTCTCCCCATTCAAGCATTCGGACTCCTAGGTTCGAGCAGAAACTTGCAATAGAGACCACAAAGGACCCGGGGGTCGTTAATGTGGATGGTTTGATTTGATTTTTTGGGTAAACGATAATAACTTTTTTTTTTCAGCAGAGCTTCGAGGTTGTTTTTTTTTTAATGGAGGCTTGAATAGGCTAATCTTAATAATATTGGATGAAGTTATTTGTCATATTTTCTGTTTTGAAAACTTGTTTTGGAGTCAGAGTTAAGGGGTTAAGGTGTTACATTAGATCTGGGAAGTACGTCTTTTATGTTAGAAAAATGCGTAATTTTACTTCTGAAAATGTGTAATTTTACCACTTTCCTGGTGTAATGCAACTTTTTCAGTCTAAATCGAGGTAAAATTATAACATTAAACAGGTAATATTTAACCTTACAAAATTACACCATCCAAATGTACACTTTTTTTACTGTGTAGAAATAATTCGATTAATAAAAAAAAGTTGATAATAGAGTGACACGTGAAAGTGAACTATTTAATAAAGCTGAAAAGTATCTTTTAAGGAACACAAATATGTTTGCTTGGTAATACGTTTAGTCATGTTTTAATTCCTGGGCACCTCATCTATCTTGTTTAGTCAATTATTTGTAAATAATTTTGCATGCAATAAATGTCAAATCTGTGCAGGGATGGTATTTTCTCGTTTCCTCGCCGATGGCGAGGGCTTTTAGATATCGTCCCTCGCTCAAATCATCAAATTTTCGGCGTTCTCCCAAAACTGAATCAAGAGAGCGAAGCGAAAACGACGCCGATGAAATAGCGAGCAACGAACAAACCGATGCGTAAGACGGAAAAAATCTCTCACACAGCCAGTCTCCTCGCTCAGAAAGCAAGAGAAAGAGCAATCGTGAAATTCTCTCGCCCGTAAGCCCTGTAGAAATGAGTTCATTTGTGTGCGTGAGGTCCTGTGTATGTATACAGCAATTTCGTGTGCGTGCCTCTCCGGTTGGAACGATAGTTCCATCGGAGCCAGCGAGAGGGTATTTCTCGTCGATGTGATGGGCTTTCGATATTCGCGATAGCAAGCCGACCATCACTCGGCTGCGAAAGAGAAGAGAAATTTTAAGAGACGAGGAAAGCACCGAAATATGCATCAATGATAGTGCGATGGTGAGGGTTTACCTACCCTGAATCTGTGTCTTAGATAATTTTCACATCAATTATCTTATTTATATGCTGGAGTCGATCCAAATAAATAAATGAGAAATGAGCGTGCTCACAAGTAAAAACATGTTTTAATATAAAAAAAATTGATTACCATCCTATTTACAGCTTATTTAAGACCTAACAATTCCGTTCCTTGACAGTTTACTCTAAATTTGAAAGTGAAATAAGCTAAAAAGAGTGTCTGGGATTCTTAGCAAATTAAGACACCTTAATTGCGAGTCAGCCATTTTTCATTTATCGGGAATTTAATCAAAACTAGTTTTCTAAATTATCAAACTCTGGAAAAAAAATACCAATGCAGCTTTGATGAGTTCATGTCCCTTTTTCGCGATGAAATTATTTTCAAAAGTGGCAATCCAATTGGCCTGTGCCAGATTCATCAACAATACTAAAAATCTGCCTGATTTGCTGATGAGCGCTCATTGAGCGCGAGCGCATGCAATGAGCATGAGCGAGCACGAGCTACCTGTTAAGTCCTCATGATCATGAATGAGCGAGCACGGCTTCTGGCTCGCTCGCTCATTCGCAACCCTGGTATTTTACTGAATGTATTGACTATATGAATGTGAGGAAGGCACCAACCACCTAAGGGTGGATTAAGTAACGTTTTTCCATGTTAATTGCTTAAATAGTTGACCAAAACAAACCTATAGATTTGTTTACAGTTGCTAATAAAACCACGCATGTTTATTTTCAAAAAAATGTTTTGTTATTGATTTATTATAATAAAATATCATTTAAAACTTCAAATCTGATGCTTTAGTTAAGTTAAATTAACTATTACATTGATTAATTATAAATTCTTTCAGTTTCAGCAACTTAACTGCCCATTTTCGCATAAATATGCAAAAACAGCAAGCTGAGAAACACACATTTAAAGTTTGTCCCAAACATAAGGCTACGTGTTAAGTTTTTGCGAAAAAACTGGATTTCCTCTTGATTTCTAGAACAAAGAACTGGATGTATCGGGCTTTTCTGAAAGAGCACACGATTTTGAACCAAACTGCATCAAAAACTCGGAATCGATGAAAATGCATTTGGGACACTTAAGCGGTCAGGGGCAGTTTAGTACTTTTAACATGAAAACACCTATATTATACTCATTATTGAAAAAAATATGCAATTAGGTTTATTACAACAAGCATTTATTGTATGTTTAAGAAAAACTTTTGCTTAAATACACAGTTTTCTTCATTTTTGTAGGTTAAATTAACAGGGGTCCACTTTTAGAAAAGTTATGATTTTCGTTGTCCTGTATTGGACCCCCTTAATTTTGCTCGAAATCGAGCAGTTCTTCGTTTTATTTTAGTAAAGTTCATTAAACTTACATTATTTCGACTTACTGAAGTGAAATAATCAGTCAAAAAATAATTGGATAGTTAATTCAATCATAAAATAGAAATGCTGTTTTGTTGTGAAAATGCTAGTGGCCATTGTTGATTTCAGATGTCGAACTCAAAACACTTATTTTGACGAAATGGACATTTATTTTATCAGCATTATACTGCCGTTCTACGCATAATTGTCCCATGTCAGTTTTTGACGATTTTGACTTTATGCCATTTTTAAGTTTAGTCTGATTTGTACTTTATGAAAAACACATAAAATCTGGTACTTTGTTCGGAAACTCATAAAAACAACATCAAGTCTGTTTGTCCCATCGTTGAATTTCTACGCATAATTGTCCCACCAAGTATTTTCTTACACGGAATCATTATTTTTACTAAGCATTATGCCTTGCTTACCTGTTGTATAGCAAGAGGATCACAAATAAGGGTGATAAACTGCTAACTGGGGCGATTAGGGACACATAGGGCGAATAGGAACCCACGGGACAATTATGCGTAGAAACACAGAAATCGATCGAAAAATTTCAATCGCGTTTTTCTCAGTTGCACTTTTTTGAACATGGGACAATTATGCGTAGAACGGCAGTATAGCTCATTAAAAAAATAGATTGAAAGATTTTGGAGATTTAAACAAAATTACAAAATAAACTTTTTTATCCCATCTCATTAACCCTTCCTACTCTCTTTCAGTTATTTGACGAAAAGTCATGGACGTACACGTACCTGCTGGCGGACCTCACCAGCAAGGAAGCGATCCTGATTGACCCGGTGCTCGAGCAGGCTCCGCGCGACGCCAAACTAATCCAGGAGTTGGGCCTCAAGCTTACCTATGCTCGTGAGTTTATTCCGTAAGCAAGTTAAATGTTGTAATTAAAATTAATGTAATTCCCTGAAGTGAACACCCACATGCACGCGGACCACATCACCGGAACCGGCTACCTCAAGCAGCTGCTCCCTGGGACTGTGAGCGTCATCTCGGAGGCTAGCGGCGCCAAGGCGGACAAGCACCTGAAGGACAACGAGGTGGTCAAGTTTGGCCGGTTCGAGATTAAGGGACTGAGCACGCCCGGCCACACGAATGGCTGCATGACCTACTTGGTGGACGAAATGGTAAGATTGACCTCCTTGTTATTGAATCAGCTGCTCTGATTCCCATGGCATGACATTGTTCTAGGTCACGCAATTAACTGTGTACATTTGATTTCTAGGGCATCGCCTTCACCGGAGACACGCTGCTGATTCGTGGCTGCGGACGCACCGACTTCCAGGAAGGTGACTCACGCACCCTGTACAAATCGGTTCACGAGAGAATTTTCACCCTGCCGGACAACTACCGGCTGTTCCCGGCTCACGATTACAAGTACGATTTTTTAAAGCTATAAAAACTTCTTAAGTTCTAATTTTGCTACCCTTCCAGAGGCAACATGGAAACGAGCGTGGCCGAGGAGAAGCAGTACAATCCGCGGTTGACCAAGGACGTTGACGCGTTTGTGGAAATTATGGCCAACCTGAACTTGCCGTACCCGAAAATGATCGACAAAGCCGTTCCCGCCAACCGCGAGTGTGGGCTGTACGATATTCCGAAGGAGTAGGAAGAATGAGAAGAAGAACAAGTTTGCTCACCACGTGATCCTTTTCCAACGTTTAAACCTACTTATGATTGACAGCAATATCGAGTATTCTTTTTGTTCTAAAGACTAGATGTTAGTGTTTTCTATCAAACCACAGATCAAACTATCGCGATCAACCAATAAACCAATGTTGCTGTTTAAAATTATTCTACTTAATAAAATTGCGGAGTTATCTTGTTAAAATGATCAAAGATGGCTATAATTGTCACATTCACAAAAAGAAACTATCAAATAGTCAACAAAATACATTTTTCATCAAAATATATATAAATGCCGTATGTTTTAATCAAACCAAAACTTTGGCAAACTCTTTACTCAAAAATCATGTGTACTTATTTTTTTTGTAATTTCTTGGGATAGACAATAGTAGTCAATGCAACAAGTTGCAAAAAGAGGATTTTTTCAGCACGTGTCGTACATTTATCCAACGAGGTTCACCGAGTTGGATAAATACGAAGAGTGCTGAAAAAATCAAGTTTTGCAACGAGTTCCATACAACATTTTTTGCAATTCCAAAAAAACACACACTGAGTGAAATTTTATGTCAAATTTTCATGTATTTTGTCAATAAATAGTTTAAATAAAAAAAAAAAAATGTTGAAAAGTGTTACTTTTCGATACAAGTGCTGAAAAGATCAACTTTTCAGCACCCATTTGAGTGCTGAAAAGTAGAACTTTTCAGCATTTATTTTGAAAAGTGTTGCTATTCGATTCTGTTATTTTTGGTACAGAAAAGTAGGCTATTATGTATGTTTCTATTGTGAAATTATCACCATAAAATGGGATCTAAGTGGTCTCCCGAGCAAAAATTTACAACCAAAAAATTCACTAAAAGTAAAAGTGTCTATTCAATATGTTAAACTGCCTTACCCAAAGCGGTCTCAGTCTCAGATGGTAGTTCCAGATGAGTTTAAAAATTATGTTATTTTGTCATACATACCATACCAATCAGCATAGCGCACCAGGTACGCGTGCTGTAGCAAGAAGACGCTTCCATCTTTCTCGGTCTTGAGCTGCTACTCTCCAATTTCCCAGGTTACAGATCTTCCGGATATCACCATTCACTTGATCTCCCCACCGTGCGCGCGGTTTCCCTGCTCTCCTGCCTGTACCGCCAGCTGGTTCGGCGCGGTCAAAAAGCAGTCTGACAGGCTGGCTCTCGTCCATTCGGGCGACATGGCCGGCCCACCTGAGCCTCCCGATCTTCGCCTGGGTGGCGATGGTCGGTTCTTCAAGAAACGCGTGCAGTTCGTGGTTCATGCGTCTTCGCCACACTCCGTCAGACACCTGCACTCCACCGTAGATCGTTCGTAGCACCTTCCGTTCGAAAACTCCAAGGGCACGTTCGTCCTCCTGCCGCATCGTCCAGGTCTCGTGGCCATAGAGGACTACCGGTCTAATCAGTGTTTTGTACATCGTCAGCTTCGTGCGGCGTTGCACTCGATCCGATGTGAGGGTCTTCCGTAATCCGAAGTAGGCACGATTCCCAGCAAAAATACGAGTCCGGATCTCTTTGCTGGTGTCGTTGTCGGCGGTTACCAGCGATCCTAAGTACACGAACTCGCTCACCTCCTCCAACTCATCGCCATCCACAGTTAGAGGGGTGAGGAGGGGTGAGCCCGCTTGGTAGGGCCCCACGAACCTCCTTGCATGGGGTGACAGCTGACGGCAGAGGATCTGGGAGAGGATTTTGTAGGCCGCGTTAATAAGCGTGATGCCGCGGTAGTTGCCGCAGTCCAGCTTATCGCCCTTTTTGTAGATCGGGCACACGACACCATCCATCCATTCCTCCGGTAGCTTCTCCTCCTCCCAGATCTTGGAGATCACGCAGTGAAGCGCCCTCGCCAGTTTCTCTCCTCCATATTTGAAGAGCTCACCGGGTAACCGATCCTTGCCGGCAACTCTGTTGTTCTTCAGCTTCCTGATCTCCCTCTTCACCGTCTCTAGATCAGGTGCCGGGAACTGTTCATCAGCTGCGGGCGCTCCAAGGTTGACTCCAACGCCGTCTCCGTCCGCTTCATCGCCGTTGAGGTGCTCGTTGAAGTACTGCTTCCACCTGTCCAACACCTCACTCTTGTTTACGATCAGGTTTCCCTCGTTGTCCCTGCACACGACGGCTCGCGGCACGAAGCCTTTACGGGACCGGTTCACCTTCTCGTAAAACTTCCGCGTTTCGTTAGCTCGGAATAGCTGCTCTATTTCCGCGCAATCTCGGTCTTCTTGCTGGCGCTTCTTAAGCTTGAAGACCGCGACCTGCCGATTCCGAGCCTGCCTGTATCGTTCCACGTTCCCTCTCGTCGCCTTGTGCAGCTTCCTGTCGTAAGCTGCCTTATCTCGGCGGTAATCCGTTGGCACTCGTCGTCGTACCAATCCTTTCGGCTGACTCGGATCGCACTACCCAGTGTGGCTTCCGCTGCACTGCCGATGGCTGAGCGAATACGGCTCCAACCATCTTCGAGCGAGGCTGCGCCAAGTTCCTCCTCACCTGGCAGATTCGCTTCCAGCTGCTGCGCGTAACTGTGGGCCACTTCCCCGTTCTGGAGACACGCGGTGTTGAACGGAGGGGCCCGCCGGCTTCGGCGTTGGTTAAACACCGTCGACAGCTTTGAGCGCATGTCAACTCCAACTAGGTAGTGGTCCGAGTCAATATTCGCACCGCGAAAGGTGCGCACGTGCGTTACGTCCGAGAAGAATCGGCCGTCGATCAGGACGTGGTCGATTTGCGTTTTCGTCCGTTGGTCAGGTGATGTCCAGGTGGCTTTGTGGATGTCCTTTCGAGGAAAATAGGTGCTCCTGACCACCATTCCACGTTATTTTGTCACTAAAATGCCAATAACTCCCTTTAGAATTAACCAATAATTGGGATGCTCTACCCTGCATTTTGTTGCATTTTTGAAGCCCTTTAAGGTGCATTTTGAATTTTGAAATTAAATTGAATTTTGCCTAAGATTTTAAGATGCCTTTTAAGATTTTTTACGTTTTTGAACCTTCAAACTTTGTGTCCCGATTTGCCCCACATCCCGTTGACCTGCCCTGCCCTGTTCGTGGACTCGCTCTTAATACAGAATATTTTATAGTGATGATCAATTTTCTTCAGAATATTTTATAGTGATGATCAATTTTCTTCGAAAATGATCAACGGCTTCACCTTAACCTTCTACAACCTAACCCCGCCTTTAGACGGGCTTCGATCTAAAAAATCGCCAAAAATCAATTTTCCAACCGATTTTTGATCTTTAAAAAGCATTGGAAAGAAGAACACTTTTAGAAAATTTCAGGGTTGGAAGTTAAACTTGTTTTATGTGACTTTGCCAATGTTTTTAAAAATTTCATTTTTTTAGGGGTCAACTTTGGCAGTGTTTTTTACTAACATTTCCTATATTTTCAATAAAAAGAAGTATGCAGTAATTTTTGTAGTGTCCCAGACTATGCCTCTACGCATTTTTTGCAATTTAAATGATGATGGTGCGATTCTATAGCAGAAAATGTGAAAAACATGCAAAAAATTGAAAAAGTGACTGTAAAAACATGAAAAAATTAGATAGGCGAAATGTAATTATATTAGGTGGTAGAGTAGGCCAAATACTACCAAATACAAACATAAACTAAATAAGATAAATGCAAATTAAAATACTATAAATGAAACAAGAAAAACATAAAACAAGAAAAGTAAAGTTTTTCGTAGAACAAAAGTTGCTCAAAATGACCTCCTGAACACGGGAAAAATAAATATTTTCGAAAAAAAAATTTGGGCAGTAGAGGGTTAAACATCGAAGATAACCCTATCAGAAGTTATGAACATTTAAGTCCAAATTCTTCAATTCGACTTGAAGTCTGATCTCAATTTAAACTTTTTTTGGCAAGTATCTTAATGTTTTTGCTCTGTTGTTCCAATTAGTGTAATGGGATTTGCTATGGTCCCAAAAGATTGAAGTTCTTATAATCGTATTATAAGAAATTAGTATAATAATATAAAATTATATCATTTTAAATACCTATAGGCAAAAACGTTGTTATGGTTTCGTTTTAGCAAACTGCCAAAAATGTATGGACTTTTGTAATTTTTGCTCTCGTGGATCAAACTTACTTTTTGCCCAGGTATTCAAAAACGTGGGTTTTATAGAAAACCTAGATGTATGGGTATCAAAAGATCTGAAATTTTATGCCCTTTCCGATGCCACATAGTTTGACGTGTGAATTGTGGACCGGTTCGGATGCCGGCGGATTTTCCGACGACGTATTTCCGGGTTGGTACGAAATTCCAACGAAAAGTTTTCAGAATTAAGTTTAGATAAGGCCGATGCAAATATTAAAAAAAGTTTTTGTCCCTCGGCCCTGGCCGAGGTCAAGGGGGGGGGGCAAAAAATAAAAAAATATAAAAATTTAAATAACAAGCCATAATCTTCACATTTAAATGAAAAAAGTGTTTTAAAATGCATTTTACACTAGTTTAGTTGTTTTGCAATCATTAGTTTTCAAAAAATCTAAGATCTCACAAAAACAAAAATTGTATCGAAAAAAAAAGATTTTGCATCGAAAATTTTCAAAAAATCTTAAGATTTTTTAATAAATCCAAACATGCTAAAAATGATTTTAAACGCAGGAGAATGTATTTTAATTTGATTTCAGCTGGTTGCACTTGAATTTTCATTGAAATGTTGAAGTTTATTGTAAAAATATTTTTTTTGCCCCCTGATTTTTCGGGCCAATATTGAAGGGGGTGACAAAAACTTTTAAAAATATTTGTACCAGCCTAAGTTTTATATAGAATTTCCAGAGTTATATAAACTTTTATACTAAGTAATTAGTAAACTTTATATTCAATACGAATTATTTTTTTAATCAGTCAAGGATGCCTACACTCAAACCCCGATGGTTTGACACCAACTGTTGTCAAACGAACGGGGTCACGTTTTAGTTTGACACCCCTTTTACACGGAGTTCACACACACTACCAAACATTTGTTTTGAAAGTGTGTGTGAGCGCCGTGTAAAAAGTGACAGTTCGTCACTTTTTAGTTTGACTTTGACCAACCAACGGGGTACAAACCAAAAAAGTGTCCAACGAAAAAGTGACCAACCACCGGGGGTTGAGTGTATTTGGAGTTGGGAGACTGGATTTATGGTGACTTGTCAACAAATAACTGTATTTATGTTAATTTTTCAAATGGTAAACAAATTTTTTTTTGATCTTCTTGATTTTTGTAATAGTATTTATATTACATTTTATAGAAATCATCTTTTCATGAGCTTTTTGTAGCAAAATGTTTGGCATGAGTTTCTGAACCAAACGTAGTACTAGGTTTCTGTCAAATTTTAAATTGTTTACATGTTTCATCACAAAATGTGCATAGTGCCCAAGGGGTGAAAATACTTTTTTACATACTGTACATGATGCCTTTTGAAATGTTGCCATTTCACATTTAGGGCCGGTATGCTCTTCGAAAGAAAGGGGGTCACGAAACAGCTTTACGAACGGCAGGACAAAAGCTGTTGCTTAAAGACTTGTATGCAGATCGGAAGGAACGCAAAACTCCATATAGGGGAAATCTACCCTTTCCAATCAAACACCTATCTTCGTCATATGGAGAGTTTGATGCTCGATTAAAGCTCCAAAAATACTATTTGGGCTATAAACTTACCAGCAACAGCACCGCCTCGAGTAAGCACGCAAATGTATGCCACTTACTGGCCAAAAAGATCACATTTAATGCACTTTTGATCATAATTTGTATTTTGCGAGACCACTTCTCATCATTTTGTTGGCACACACAGTGACACACACGAGAATCCCTCAAACGCTTAATGAATATCGCCAAAATTAACTTTTTACTTTCGCTTACTTTTTCATGGCGCTTAAGATATGAAATTGCTTCCAACTACCGGCAACATGTTCTTTTGATCATTAGTAAGGCACTTTTTTGAAGAATAATCCCGAAAAAATGTAATAAATTAGCAAGCCCCATCAAAAAAACTAACGCGCCAAGTCGTTTGACGTTTCAATTTTCACCTTGCATTCCAATCGAAGGCTGAAGAAAACCGAGCGAGAGACGAAGGCAAAAAAGAACAAAGGCTGGCCGTCAACACCATTAGCAGCACAGCCAGCGATGCCAGGAAACTTTCCCTGTAAATGCCACTTTTCGTGAGTGTTCGTTTGAACTGTCAGCGCAAATGGCAACACTCGACAGAGTGTTGGAAGAAAAAAGAACTAAGCCGATATTAGAAAAATGGGCGTGGCCCAATTCATTCGCCTCGATTAGAATACCCTTGGGAATTTTTTTTTGTTAAATGCTTGGTAAAGAAATAGAATAACTTTTAGTGAAAGTGAAAATAAACAGAAATATTCACAAAAACTTGCTCTACTCGTTGGTGTACTTGGTTTTAGTAAAATTCAAGGGAGACTCTAGATTATCCAGCATCATTCAAACACGACCGCTTATTAGGATTAAAATGGGTAGATTTCCCCTAAAAAAAACGCCCAAGAAACGGTCAAGGAAAGGGTCGCGGAAAGAATTTTTTTTAAGCGGTACGCAGCTGAAAAGTAACAGAAACGGAAAGATTCCGTTTGACGTTTTTTCGCGCTGAGCTTGTTTGTTATAAGTTTTGTTGAAAAAGTCAAAGAATTGTAATTTTCCTGTTTGAATGCGACTGATAATCACAAATGTTTTAATAATTTTGTATTGGATACAATAATATTTAAAATTCCCGCCGAATCTCAAATGCAGAATAATGAAATTAAAAGGACAGATTTAGTTTTTTGGTCGAAATGGAGTAAAAAGAAAGAAGTTGTCTTTGTAGATGTCGGCCATCGTGTCACCAACTATTTATTGCTAATACCAACCAGCTACCTCTGTTTTACGAGTCCCCTGCGCTGTCCGATTGATCCACACTCGCGGGACCAAAATGAAGTAAATCAGAGTGAAATTAAACTCGACAATGATCATACAAATATCTATGTTCTTACTGAAAATACAATAATAATCTGAATTTTTTAAATCCAACAAAACAACAAATAGAAAAATATGAAAAAACAAACATTTCAGAAATGTCAAATTACTGTTTTTTTAAATAATAAAGAAAATTTCAACAAAATTCAGAAATTTGGAAATTCAAAATTAAAAATCGACGCCAACATTTCAAAAAGCATCATGTATAAACCATGCGTTTTGAGAAAAACGCATTTGAATGTTGAGCATCATTTTTCAATTCCCATTTTAATATAAAAGCAAAATAAGATGTTCTAATAATAACAAACGATGAAAAACGTTACTTTCATTGATACTTGATCATCCAAATTCCATAAAACATTATTTCCGTCGTTTTATTTAAGAAAAACAAACATAACTCCTTTTGAAATCACCAACGTCGATATCACCCTTTTTTTCGTCACGAGGTTTATGTAGCCTTTTGTTTGACAGGTTGACAGGGCTATATAAACAGGGACTGCTGATGGCAGAGATTTTGTTTATGTTACTTTATTTAAAATCATGACTAAACAAACTTTACTGAAGTAACTTTTGCTGATTTTTGGTGGAGAGGTAGCTTATTAGGAGTACTTTCAGAATATGCAATAACCCAGAAAGTGTCAAAATGTACATGATGCCTTTTGAAATGTTACCGTCGAAATATGCACTATGCAGAATTGAATAATAATTTTAATATATTTTTTTTATAAATTCAATAGCTCAAAATATTCAAATTCTAAACGAATGTACAAGTCGAAATTTCAAAAGTTTAAAAAATCGGCAATATAGAAATTCGTAATTACAAATTTACGAAAACCTCGAAATTATAACAATCAAAAACTATATTTCTTCCAGAATTTAAGAATTAAAGAATTTAAGAATTAAAGAATTTAAGAGTTTGAGAATTTAAGAATTCAAGAAAAAAAATATGCATAATTTATTAATTTTAGTTTTTCTAGTTGATCTAGGGTTTTTTTCTCAAAATTTATTTTCCCTAAAAGAGCACGCAGCTAGCAACATCTAAACATAGAAACATGTACCCTCCCTGTAAAGGCTTATGAATTGATCTCAGTTGAAAGGTTCTCCAAATCTCTGAATTGCAAATGTAACATCCTGGAGCAGAACTGTTAAATTCTAATAAACACCAATTGAATTGAATTGAATAGTTTTTCTAGTTTTAGACTTTAAGAATTTCTAATTTTTTGAAAAATTTAAAGTGCTCGTGTGGGGCCCAAAGTTCATGCTTCTCCTCGAGTTGAGCCTGTGCAGAAATATTGTTGGTCGGTGTTATTGATCTGTTGTCATCATTCAATAAATCAATACAATAACCAAATTACCGGTTTCGTACGTTCGCTTGATTGATTCTTTATTATTATTTCGTTTCGTCGTCAAACACTCACATTTTTATGTTCCTCAATCACACACTCACGTTCACACACATAATCTCTCATTCAAATCTAAGCCCAATTGCTCGTGTGTCCCTCCCTCCCATCACAGAAGAAAGCATCTCTCAGCAGCGCGCGCCATTTGCCGCCTCGCAGGACTATTTTCCGCCACCGGCGCCACCGCTCTTAAAGTTAATCGAGTACGACCCGGTCGAGGGGTCCTGCTTCATCTCAAAGTTCTGCGTGGACAGCCCGAACGGCCGCAGGATCATGTTGCCGAGGTCCTTCAGCTTGCCCATCATCTCCTCCTTCATGCGCTCGTTGCGCTCCTGGATCTTGGGCGGAAGTCGGGCCTGGGCGGCCCGCGCCTCCGCGTTGTCCGGGTCCAGCTCCAGGATCTGCTTGAAGTCCTCGAGACTTTCGTCCAGCTTGTCCGCCTCCTCGTACAGGGTGGCCCGTCTGGAAGTGGATTCGATAATACTTAAAGAAACGATGTACCATCGGTCGTTCTTTGTTACTCAAGCCGGGGTTTGTTTCAAGCGCGTGGGTGTGTGAGTTTGGGTAAGTGTGTGGGGGGTGATGATGAGTTGCGTGCGTGATTTGCTCGATGATCAGTGCTTTCCAATTAGGCTGAAAACAAACAGTCTTAGACAAATTGGTCTTTTTCTAGATATTTTAGCAAGGATCGTTACAATGTCTTCGTCCGTCTTTCAAGTTTTCTTCGGTCAATTTAGAAATAAGTTTGTTCCAGATATAGTTCTGTAGGTCAAGGCGTATATTTGTAAGCCAAAGTCACAATTAATAATGGAAAAATCCGTCTCGCAAAAATCAAAGCTGCTTAAGGAATGTACTCACAGCAAATCTCTCTAAAAACAATGTTCAAATCAAGCAAGATGATTACCTCAGCAGTGCCTTCAGGTACTTGGGGTTGTGCTCTATCGCTTTGGTGCAGTCGTCAATGGCCGACGGTTTGAAGTTGAGTTTAGTTTTGGCCGCCGCCCGGTTCGCGTACAGAATTGACCGTTCGGCGCTGAAATCCACCGGGCAGATCCGGAGCGCGGCCGTGTACATGTCGGCCGACTTCTGGTACTCGCCCTGCTTAAACAACTCGTTGCCCTGGGCCTTCAGCTCCTCCGCCTTCACCTTGTTAGCCAGCCGTTCCTCCTCCGACAAACTCTTCTCAAAGTCCCGCTGCGATTCGTCGTCGATGTAGTCGTCCTCGCGTTCCCCGGATGAACTCTCCTCCGCCGCCGAACCCTTCCCCGTTAAAGTCTCCTCGTCCGAGCCGGGATCCGAGCGGCAGTCGACGAATTTGTCCGTCTGTTCCGACGACGACGAAGTGTTGGTCTTTGGCGATGTGCCCATGCTGAGGCCGGTGACCTGCTCGATGACCTCGTCAACGGCTTTCTCGTTCGCGTCCTCGAACCGTTCCTCGTCGCTGGTCGAAGTGTCCGCCAGCGTCGTCGTCGTCGTCGCAGCAGTGGATTGGTCCTTTGAAGTGGGTTCCATTTTTTTCCACTTCCTTCTCGCGGTTGTGCAGATTTGACGTCGATCCGAAACTCAACCAACAAGGCTCGAAATTGGTGCTCTTTAGTTCGCTGCGTACGAGAAGTCTCCTGGGTAAAAACACTAATCGCACTTTAGTTAAGATTTATTCACTATTTTCTAACAAAATTTTCCTCAAAATTTCACGCACGAACAATTCAAGCAAAACATTGTAAAAGGTCCTAAGTCGAAAATGTAAACAAATCGGATTATTGTTTGAAATACATAAGAATAACTTACTTTACACATAAAAAATACAACATCCCTCAAAACTTCACAAAATTTGCATGATATTAAATTTTTTGATAAGGGCCAAATTCGTTGTTGGTTTGTTGTTGTTTATTACTCCGTGTTAGTCTTCCACCACAAGAGGCCGAAAACGTAAATAAACATCATCATTAGGTCAACTGAGTTAGGGCTTTGTGTTCTGAGGACCTATATGGAAAATGAAACGGCTGCTGTCAAAAAAGTTTTTTGCCTCGTGTTGTTAGCTCGCTGCCTTTTTTGTAGAAAAAAATTGAAGTAAAACGTACAAAAAAAATTCGAACCTGTTAGCAATTTTGATTTATTACTAGGTAAGATTACCAACAGGTATGTTTCTGTCGGATAGCAGTCTAGTCTGTTACAAAAATCAAAAGAAACCGATCACCATAAAATGGAATGATAACCGATATTTTATGTTTTATTTCCAGAAGCAGCTCAAATGATGCTGGACGCTTCTGTAGCCACCGTCTGATCGAGAGCCGCAACTTGACCAACAGCGGCCGGGTGCGATACTTCACGGCGAAGGAACTGGTCAAGCCGGAGGCCAAGGAGTGGTGGAATTTAGTGAAGGTTATTTGTACGCAGCCGTTCAATAGTCGGGTTCAGTACGGGGTTGCTTTTGTGATGCTGCACTTGGTTGGGGGCAAGAAGAAGGACAAACCGCTGGTTCCGGCCGCGTTTCAGAAGCAGATTCAGGAGAAGTTTCAGAAGAAGGAGCCTCCGAAGATGCTTCAACTTGGGATGTTTAAGCTCCGGGAGGAATTTCCCGGTTCGGTCGAGGAAGCTCGGCGGGGTTATTTGCGCGCTGGAAAGCGTCGCGATCCGGTGTGGACTCGCAACTCGTCGCGAGTTAACCCACAACGACTCCGGCCAGGGCAGCGACGTCTATGGCGGCACGATTCGGGACGCGTCGACGCCGGCGGGCATCCGGAATACGTTGGCCTCTCCACAACCAGCCAAAATGATGACCAAAATCACGCCAAAGCCGAAGCCACGACTCTTTGACGACAATGGCGAGAAGGAAAAAGCCTCGGAACCGAAACCAGGACGCCCTGCTGTACGACAAGCCAAACGAAAAGCTGGATCACAAGCTGGCCGAAGATTGTGTCCGGAAGCACCGTGAAAAGGACGCCATGGAGGAACGCGAGCAACGTCGGCGACCAAGTTCAAGAACATTTTCTTTGACGAACCGGAAACTTCGTCGGAGAAGAAGAACTCTGCCCGTCGGGACAGAACATCCGACATCAAGAAGCCAAAGTTGGACAAGGATCAAGATCGGGAAGAAGATGAAGAGCGGAAGCGAAAGCCGGTGACGTACAAGTCATTAAACAATTTGTTTGAAAAGGTGGTGCTCGTGATTAGCGGGATTCAAAATCCGGAACGGGCCAACCTGCGGAATCAGGCGCTGGCCATGGGAGCCAAGTACAAGTCCGATTGGGATTCAAGCTGTACCTACGAATTTGATTTGCGTCTTCAAAAATACCCCCAAGTACAACCAGGTCTACGGCTACGGTAAGATCGTACGCAAGGGGTGAATCGAACGTCCAGGTCTACGGCTACGGTAAGATCGTACGCAAGGGGTGAATCAAACGGTGCCACGCACTGCGCAAGCGCCTTTCGTGGCGCAAGTTCGCCCTAGATTCGGCGAGTAGAGCGCTCCGACTCGGCGGGTGAAATCGTGGACGAAGCGCGCCGGCCAGAATTGCCGGAAATGGCAACGGTCAAAGATCAGCCGATTGAACTTTCTCAGGAAAAGCTTGCCGTTTTGATGAGCTTGCTCAAATACGTGAGTGAGCGGAACAAGCAGCGGACGGAAGCGGCAATTAATGACCATTTCGAGGCAGACCTAGATCCGTTGGAAGAGTGTTGGTAGTAGGATAGTTGATTATTGATCAAATGCGGTCCTAAATAAAGCTGTTTATATAGCAGTAACAATAACTGTTTGTTTTTATTTAGAAAAAGCTAGGAATCTCCGATTTACTGTCCCGGTTTACGGCTGTCCAGGTCGAAAACCTTAAGCAGACATTCCTGCTTGCTATCCGGCCGCATAACTGACGAATGCTACCCGTCGTTGTTCCGTAAGACATCTCTAAACTTCAACTCAAACGTGACCATCACCCACGAAACGACGAGCTTGTCTAAATATTTCAAGCACTCAGCAAAATCCATTTATAACGGAACTAGATCCACTTCTGGTTCACTTGAGTCCACGGCCGGTTCCTGCTTCTTGCAAAGACCCGTTCCCAAATGATGAATTAACTCTTCCACTAACAAAGATTTTCTCTAAATAAAAATTATTTCAGTATTTCTGGTATATTCCAAATATTGATAAAAATGTTAATTAATTTATTAGGCAAACCATCACCATCTTTAATGCTCAGGTGCGATTCTCAGATATGCTATTTCGTGCCGTACTGTTCCGTCTCAACTATCTCGGTTACAATCCGCCCGTTGATTGAGCACTTCCGATCCGAAGGTACACTGGTCAATAATGTCCCCGCTCTTCAACTATTTCACGGAGGAAAAACTGCGGCCGCACTCACCGGCGGACGTCTACCGCTAACCCGGCAGCAACAATGTAAATCAGGTGAACCAACCCCGCAAAGTTTAGCCCAGCCGATGATGTCCAAAACCACCAGGCAAAATGTCGAGTGCTGATGACGATCGGGCTCGTGTAACACTCTGACCATTTTTTGAAACGGCACGAACATATGTCGGCACGTTGTTCGGAGCTGATTCCAAACTTTCTATTTCCTCTTCTGAACTCGTCGGACAATTCACCTTGACTGGTTCGTCCAGCTTGAGCCAACTGGACCGTTGCTTCGCTACAGGTGTCGTTTTGGTCTCCACCGAGATTTCGATTGTTTCTGAAACGCGATTTTTCAGCAAAGTTAAAACAGCATTCAGCAGGATATTAAATTCAACAAGACTTACCTTCAGTTGTTCCGACGGTTGCGAACCACTAATATTTCACCCATCTAAGGTGAAATCCAACACAAAAATCAGTCAAAAGACTGTTTAAAACGTTGAAAAATTAAGTTTACTGCAAAAGGCCAAAAGGAGACTGAAATTTGTTTTGGTTTGGCCTGTTTTGCCACGGGCTGAAAAAACAAAGCATAAACAAAAACAATCTGAAATCGTGTTAGGCCAGGGGCCAAAATGGAAAGTGAAACTTCCACTGTTTTCAAAAGACCAAAAATGCAAAGGGCCAACTCTCTCTCCACGGTGCAAAATATTTTTGTCAGGGTCTATGTTGCTTTTATAGCAATTTTCTCGAATAAAAGATTTTTTTTTGATAATTCTAAGTACAAGACATTGTAGTCGTGATAGTTTTCCATCATTTTAGTGAATAATCTTTTAGATAATCTTTATTCTCTTGAATTAGGATTTAAAATACGTTCGCCAAACTTCATCCTCAATTTTCTCAATGTTTTGAAAATGGACTTTGAACCTTTTACAATGTTTTGCTTGAATTCCTTCTACAGCTGTTTGGTCCGTTTTCTATTCGCAATGTCATTTGCGTGGTTGACGTTTTGCACAAACTGTCAAAACAAATAGAGTTATCTACGTGCGCATGTATTGCGTGTACGTACACGAAAAAAAGTGAGGTTAAATTTTGTACCAGCCAGCAAAACAAATGGTGTGCTAGTGTGTGTGAGATCGGGCTTAGATAGCTCTATTTAACCCTTTCGTGCCAATTGCAGAACAAAAAATCTGTAGCGAGTTGCCAGATAAAATAAGAATTTGTTTGTAGACTTTTATTCAGCAATACTGCAAACTCATGCAGATCTAGAATAGGCACAGAGAACAGAGAGTATTTAAAAACGTGGGTTTTATAGAAAACCTAAATGTATGGGTATCAAAAGATCGGAAATTTTATGCCCTTTCCGATTCCACATAGGTTGACTTGTGAATCGTGGACCGGTTCGGATGCCGGCGGATTTTCCTATGACGTAATTCCGGGTTGGTACGAAATTCCAACGAAAAATCTATTCTATCGATACAAATACCCCCAAAACGGTGTTATACCCACTCCAAAATGTTTATTTATTAATTATATGGTAATATATTGACATTTAGTTGAATTAAAAGTTTGCAAAATTAAGTTTAGAAAAGTTGTATGTAGAATTTCCAGAGTTATATAAACTTTTATACTAAGTAGTTAGTAAACTTTATATTCAATCCAAATTATTTTTTTTATCAGTCAAGGATGCCTATTTGGAGTTGGGAGACTGGATTTATAGTGATTTGCCAACAAATAACATTATTTATGTTAATTTTTCGAAAGGTGTACATACTTTTTTTGCGCCTTTTTTATTTTCGTATTAGTATTTGTTATATAACTTTTTATAGAAATCATCTTTTCATGAGTTTTTTGTAGCAAAATGTTTGGCATGAGTTTTTGAACAAAACGTAGTACTAGGTTCCTGTCAAACTTTAAATTTTTTACATGTTTCATCACAAAATGTGCATAGTGCCCAAGGGGTGTAAATACTTTTTTTACATACTGTATGTTTCGACTTAACTTGTCGATCTTTCGAGCGAGAACGTGCCGGGACTTCGAATTTGATGTTCAGTATATGATTCTGTATAAAACCAAAAAATTATTATGAAAAAATAGGGTAAAAATAAGACAAAAAACACTAATATGGCTATATCTCTGGAAATACATTTTGGAAAAGCTTCAAATTTTGGGACCAAGCAGTTTATGGCGCATGTTTTCGAATGGCTTGTTTGAAACTGAATTCTTGTAAATTGATAGTGTTGTATTTAAAATAGTCCAAAAAATACCTCTAAAAATGGCTTTGACCACATTTATTGGTCGAAAATTGGGAATCGAAAAATAAAATGTTCGTCTCCGACCCCATGGCTACAAATTTGGAATATAAAAATTGTGGGTTTAACGAGCAGTTTTACAATGATGGAAGACAAAAATGTTTAAGAGCGGATACAGACATCGCTCAAGTATTTCAGAAAATCAGACTTTGAGTTCCGGGTTTCGGGCCGAAATTCAATACAAAGAGCGCATCTAAACCATCAATTTAGTAATAGTAATTTTTTTCTGGGACGACTCCTCGCCGCGTACGATTTCTGAGAAAAGTGTTTTTCTAAAAGCAAACCTTAAACCTTTCTTTTGTAAGAAAGGCAAAAATATTTTATAAATTTTCTTCAAGTCCCAACCGCCAACTCGGGAAAATCGTGACTACAGTCTGAATAGGTACATTCAAACCCCGATGGTTTGACACCAGCTGTTGTCAAACGAACGGGGTCTCGTTTTAGTTTGACACCTCTTTTACACAGAGTTCACACACACACTACCAAACCACAATTACCTAGCGCCGTGTAGAAAGTGACAGTTCAGTTCGTCACGTTTCACTTATCGATTACTAATCGATTACTATCACTTATCGATTACTAATTAATCAACTGTTCATCTCTTTCCACAACCAAATCTGAATTCCCAGACCAAATTTTGATTTTTTTTCCAATTCCGGGTACAGTATAAAATAGAAAAATTCCCTGGATTCGGGAATACCCGGTTTTTGAAAAATCCCGTGAATTTTGTCCCGAGAAAATCAGCAACAAGTTACAAGTTCGTAAGTCGAACTACACTTTATAGTTGTTTTTTTTTATTTGTTTTTACAAAACCGCATCTTTTTTGCCAAAAATATTCGCCTTTTGCCTCTAAGTTGCGCTTTGTGTCAGTATGTGTGTGGTCGATTTTTGCGGACATGCACGCAGAACATACACTGAGCAAAACTTACACAGCTCAACGAAGTGTTCTACACATGATCTGGCCCTGCTGTACCGAGCACTCAAATATCAATCGCAAAACACTTGAAATTTCGGTGATTGGCTAAGAAATAATGTCAATAGCCAAACACTTGAATTTTAAATGGTGTTGAAAAATAAAAGTACGTACAAGCGATTTGCAGGTTCTCGCTTGCTAGTCGTGCACGCTACCACTGCGCCGGCCGGCCAGTTGAAGACGGGAGAGTTTTTTGTGCTATTGGTTCTTGCCTCGCTTCTAGCCTTCGATGAAAGTCGCGCAAAAATCAATCAGTGAAACACATTAAATTCATGTGGATAATCACGTTGACTTTGAATAGTGCCAGTCTGGGATGGGATAAACAAAAAGAAAAAAAACCTATTGTCAAACTAAACCACTGTCAACATGGCCGCTTCTGTCAACCTAAACCAGTCCTTTCTTATGAGGAGAAAATGAGAAGTATTGTAATTTGAGTTGAAAAAAAAATAAAACAATTTTAATTCAATTTCACAAATAATTGTAAATTGAATTAATAGATTGATTAAAATATTTTCAATTGAAAGGAATTTATTTCTATCGTACACCGAATGTTGAACTATCTGTATTTTCATTTTAAAAAATAATACATTTCATAAACTGACGATTCTTTTGTCCATTTAAAACTACTGTTATTTTTTGCGCGTTACATTGAAATGTCATCTAGATTGAAAAATATTAAACCTGTGCTTCCCGTAATTTAAAAATGTGGCCTGACGTAACAACATCGTAGAACTGGATTTAAAAAGCAAACGAAAAAATGGCCACAGTTAAGCCTATTTGATTTTTTCGCACATTTTCATTTCAACACGTTGCCACAAATTGAATACCAAATTTTTTACTCTTTGAAGTGAATGAATTGGTACAAATTTGAATTTTTGCCGGCCATTTCTTCCGATTCTGACACCTTAGGGCGTGCGACCTATGGAATGTTAATTTTTGCACTAACACCATTAGTTGAGTAAAAATTGCCGCTGAATTCGCTTTGTAAATGCCTGCCCCGATACTATTCAAGTGTGCTCCTCTTTGGGGAACTGGGAAAGATTTATTTACTTTCTTTGCGTAACGGGACAACGACAGGAGTAGATATAAGAAAAAATCTCCCCTCCCATTTAATTACTTGCAGGCTTTTTAGGATTTTTTTTAGATTGAAGTAAGTGATCGTATCGTATCAATTACCTCGAGCGTGACCTCGAGTCATCTTTGATTTGCCAACCATTTCTAGTGATTTGTATCCGGCAGCTCCTTATGAACGGATCCACAGTAAAACGATGGAACATAAACTCAGGATTCTCCACCCACGTCCAACCGCAAATTTTAATAGCCATATTCAAAAAAATCTGCGAGGAAAAACTAAACAACATTTCAACCGAACAAAAAGTCATCTGCATGCTTGAGCACTGAGTTGAAAAACATAATCAAGAAAATTTGAATTGTCAAGCTATCTGAATCACAGATTGCTTGAAATTTGTTACCGAACACGAATTTTCTTGCAAGAAACAGAAGAAGAATACAAACGTAAACACTCAAAAAGAAAACTCTATCCAGCCGTCCCGTCCCAGGTGCCAGTTTTGGGTAGATCTTAAGATCAATTTCAAGTGTTTTGCTCATCACTTTGAACAGTTCAAGACGGTGGGACAAATTCATAAGCAAAACACTTGGAAAGACACCCGAATCAAAATAACGTGTTAAAAACTACCAAAAAGTCAACCGCCCAAACACTTGCATTTGATCGTGGTTTGGATTTATGTTGAAACAAAAACCAATTAGATCTACGATGTGACTTTATTCAATCATTCAAGTGTTTGGGCTTTGAATAAAAAGTGTGGCATATTTTCAGTGTAGAACAGTAAGAACTAGCGAAAATGCCTCCATTCATAGAATATCTATATTCTATGCTCCATACTGGATACCAGGTTTTTAAGCAAAGATGGCGTTCGAATGTTGAACGTCCGATATGTCAAAATCGCGCAGTAGCACCAACATCAGAAAAAAAATGTGGCTGTCATGCCATGGCACACTTTTTTCGCAATGTTGGTACCACTGCGTGATACAGGTCGCCACATTGAATTTGTTTGAAGATTCATACCCGTGCATATCACCCACAGGAAAATATCATCCACAGGAAAAAAATCTAAATCTGTCATCGTAGATTTGCTACAAAAAACTCGACTCGTCATCAGGCAACGGGACAGAAAGAAGAACATGTTCGTGCTCTGTCCCAACCATGTCATCAAGCCATCCATGGCGCAGTGGTTAGAGATCCTAAATAGGGAGACTGGACGAAGTGAATTTGACGTACCCAAACAGACGCGAGTTTGACGTATCCAAACGAGCATTTGCCTTTACGCCCAGCAAAACTTATCAGTAGGCTTAGTGATTTTTCACGCTCGAAAAATGCAAATTTCACGGGGACCTCAATTTCAAAACACCAAATTTCACGCAAATTTCGCGGAACGTTAAAAAGATAAAACAACTTGAAAATCTTATGTTTAAATCACTAAAACTACTTTTTATGCTTAATTATATGTTATTCTTCGATAAACTAAAAAATCTACACTAAATTTGAACGTTACAAAAAAAATCCTCCAAATTTTCAAAAAGTTTTAACTTGTTTTATAGATGAGCTCTATATATTTTTTGAAACAAAATTTAGGTCATGCGTATTCTCATTTACTGAACATATACTCATTTTCTGTGTTTCTACGCATAATTGTCCCGTGGGTCCCTATTCGCCCTATATGTCCCTATTCACTCCGGTTAACATTTTATCACCCTTATTTGTAATCCTCTTACAGCTGAACAGGTACACAAGATGACATGCTTCTTAAAACTCATGATTTCGCGATAGAAAATACTTAGTGAGACATTTATACCTAGAAGTTTAACGATGGGACAAACAGACTTGGTGTTGTTTTCAATGATTTTCTGAACAAAGTATTAGATTGTATGTGTTTTTTCTGAAAATATTCGTAAAATTAAGCTTAAAAATGATAAAAAGTCAGAATCGTCCAAAAATAATATGAGACAATTATGCGAAGAACGGCAGTTTAGCACTTAACCACCACTTAACATTTTTTTTAATTTTCATCTCACTTATCAAAAACTAAATTTAAAATCAAAAGGCAAAAATAATGTAATCTATAACGAAGTCAAAATTTTTATTGAATAGTATTTTTTAACATTCACGGGAATCATCCACCCAAATAAGCAAATATCGTTAAAATTAAACAGGACTCAACAGGAAAAAACCTGAAATGTTTTCAAAAGTTTAAAAGAAATACTCTTCGTTTTTATTTATTTCATTTTTTTTTGTTTCAAATAACATAGCAGTAAAATTTTTAATGCAGCGAACGAAGATATTACTAAATTTAGTCAGTTTCTGAAAGGAACTGAACAATTCTTCAAATGGTACATATCATGCTTTTCAATAGAAAACAAATAAAATTTACTTAATCAGTCTTAATGGATGATATATTTATTATGCTGTTATTTAAAAAAATGATTTGAGGAAGTTGATAAATTTCACGAATTTCACGCCGTCAACGAAATCGTCAAAAATCGCTAACCCTGTATTAATAATTGAACCAGGGTTTTCATTTGCTTAATTCTACAGTAATTCATAAGATTATGTTCATTCCTATTTGAGTTTGATAAATTATTTTAAGAAATATCGTTACAAATCTTCACAAACATAAAATTTCACGGTATTTCACGGAAAAAGCTAAATTTCGCGGATTTGAAGCTGTCGTGAAATTTCACTAACCCTACTTATCAGTGTTGCCAAGCTCAAAACATACGTTGCCAGATCGATTTAGGAAGCTTAGACCAGTCTCCCTATTTAGGGTCTCTAGCAGTGGTAGCGTGTCAGGTCGGCAACTAAGATAATATAGGTGCAATCTTTGTTTGGATAAGATTTTTTTTACACCCAAAGGAAAAATATATCTCAAAATCTGCAACAGTGGATTTGCTGCAGAAAATGTCATAACATTTTTTGCAGCAAGTCCGTAGATCATTTTTGCCCGCGTGTAAACATTTCAGCGATCTGTAGTTCTCACCAACAAATATAATGCTGGCCCGTCCTCAAGCAACACTCCAAAGAGAAGAATATGTTGGTGCTCTTTCACTCACATTTCATCAAGCGTCCATGGCGCGGTGGTAGCGTGTCGGATCAATAATCAAAATGTAGGTGGTCCAATTCTCATTCTGTAAAGGGTTTTTTTTTGTAAAATACAACCAAAAAGCCGTCGGTAATGTCGATAATTGTCGGTAACGGGCAACAATGTCATACCCCTATATCGCAAAAAATGCATGAGGACAGTTTTCATTTCATGATTCTGATATACTTTCATGCCGCCATGCATCACACTCATGCGACCGCCGTTTGGGTGAACGATACAGTCAAACAGCCGTCGATAATGTCGATAATTGTAGGTAACGGGCAAAATTGTCATACCCCTACATCGCAAAAATTGCATGAAGAGACTTTTCATGCAGATTCTGTATACTTTCATGCAGATTTGCAGCAAAATGATGCGACCATCGTCGTGAAGACTTCCACCATTGTCATGAATTTTCGTTCAAAGATATAAATTTTGCGTCGCTTTCAATGTTTTGACAAAATTCCTTCTACAAGTTGTTTAGAATAGTGCTCTACACATGCTGATTCCTTTTGGTAACGATTATCCCATTCGATGTAAAGTTATGGAAATCGTCATTAATCAATGATTGCGAACTAGAACGTCAATGACTGTGCCACAAAATTATATAAATTTTGATGCACAATTGATTTAGATCAAACATTCCTTCAGTGGCTTCAAGAAGGCAACAACCGGCACATACTGATTCCTTTTGGTGCTGAAATTCGTTGAATTGAATTTAATACAGAATATTTGATAGTGATGATCAATTTTCTTCGAAAATCATCAACGGCTTCTCCTTAAGTGTAGTTACATGAACAAAGTTTCATTCGAATGAAAAAGTACAAAGAAAAGTAGACTTACTCAAACGAAGAAAATCACTCTGCTGTATTCATGATGCTAAAGCGCAAGAACAAAAAAATAAAATAATCCAAATATTTTTTTTTCTTCAAAAAAAAAAAAAATAAAACAATCTTTGTGTTTCATGATTTATTGTTCATTTTATTTGTTTCATTACACTTAAAACAATATTTTCTTTGTTTTTTTCATTTATTTGTTTTGCTATTTCCCACTCATTCAGGTTCATATTTCAACAGTGTTAGTTTAGCTATATTTTCGTATTTGTTTTTTTCTTGTCCTCTCCATATTATACCTTCCATTTTATTTTGTTGTTTTCATTTTGCTAACACAACTACTTTTACTTCGTACACACATCCACATTTTTCTCTTTCAGGACAGGTCCAACTTCTCTCTTACAATCACTTGCCTTTTCTCTCGCTCTCTTTCTCGCGCAACTCGCTCAGTCTCGGAACTTAAAGAACAATTAAAAATGGCTTCTCGTTTTCTTCGCTTCGCGTCAATTCTTTAGTTATTTTTTTTTGTTTAATTTCCATTTCAACACATTATATCGATAAATGCCTCGTTCGTAGTTTCTACGGTGGCTCACATCAAAACGGCTGGATAAGTTTATGTTTTTTTTTTCGGTATAGCTGTGTGTATTTTTTTTCTGATCATGCTTGTTTGATATATTGTTTTTTTTTCTTCTGTTAAGTGTGATGATTTTATTATTTGTTTGAAATAAAATAAAATAATGTTTCCTAACCTTTTTCGATTTGTCGGTGCGACAATCGATTTCCTTTCCGATTTGTGTTTTTTTTTCATTTGTATTATATGAAACTTCTCACGTTTTGTGAGAGTTGATAAATTTGGTAGTTTTGTACACCGTTTTTATTTCAGGATTTTTTTGTCATTTTATTTTTTTCAAGTGTATGAAGAAATTTTCGTTTTAGAAAAGACGTTTTAAATACAATTTCTTGCTCGATTGTTGTCTGACAACTTTTTGTTCAACAAATAAAATATCATTATTTTTTTCCAATTTTGTAACGTTTTAGTTTCAGGTTCAGCGTATTTGTGTTTGTGTGTATTTCTATGTCGGTGAGCTAAGGGTGATTGCCAAATCTCTAGAATGGGTTTCGACTTTTTACGTTTAAAATTTCGTTTGTATTTCCTGTGCGTGTGTCGTCGTTGGTACACGTGGTACATTATGCTCCTGAAAAGTGCATGTTGCGCCAAAAGGGATTTCTTCATACTTGGTTCAATATTTGCCGTTGGAATGATAAGTACAAGTTCCTGCTTTGTACGTACAACAATTTGTGGGATTTTTGCTCAAACATGCAACAGTTTCTTGTTTTTTTCTCCGCTAACCTTGCTTAGGACGACATTTAACCTTAACTTAAACTCTTGTGTATTGTTAGTTGATTTTTTTCTTCTAAAATATGATTTCTGATTTGCTTGAGGTGATGCCACGTGCTAAATTTTAATTATTTTTCTAAATTACATATTTCAAAAAATAAAATCTTTACAACTTAAAAAACAATATTTGTTTCTGAGAAAAAGCTCATTTTGTCTTGCTTGAATACAACTAATTACAACAAAGATGAAAAGCATTAAGCCATACCACATAGCATGTAAAAGAAATGTAATTATTATAAGAAAGTTCAATAAAGACATATTTAATCTAAAAATAAATATAACAAATGAAAAAATACAACAACAATTTTTGAAGGAGAAAAAAAACTTTTTAAATAAAAATAATTTTGCTTGTTTTGTTTGTTTTGTTTGTTTTGTTTGTTTTGTTTGTTTTGTTTGTTTTGTTTGTTTTGTTTGTTTTGTTTGTTTTGTTTGTTTTGTTTGTTTTGTTTGTTTTGTTTGTTTTGTTTGTTTTGTTTGTTTTGTTTGTTTTGTTTGTTTTGTTTGTTTTGTTTGTTTTGTTTGTTTTGTTTGTTTTGTTTGTTTTGTTTGTTTTGTTTGTTTTGTTTGTTTTGTTTGTTTTGTTTGTTTTGTTTGTTTTGTTTGTTTTGTTTGTTTTGTTTGTTTTGTTTGTTTTGTTTGTTTTGTTTGTTTTGTTTGTTTTGTTTGTTTTGTTTGTTTTGTTTGTTTTGTTTGTTTTGTTTGTTTTGTTTGTTTTGTTTGTTTTGTTTGTTTTGTTTGTTTTGTTTGTTTTGTTTGTTTTGTTTGTTTTGTTTGTTTTGTTTGTTTTGTTTGTTTTGTTTGTTTGTTTTGTTTGTTTTGTTTGTTTTGTTTGTTTTGTTTGTTTTGTTTGTTTTGTTTGTTTTGTTTGTTTTGTTTGTTTTGTTTGTTTTGTTTGTTTTGTTTGTTTTGTTTGTTTTGTTTGTTTTGTTTGTTTTGTTTGTTTTGTTTGTTTTGTTTGTTTTGTTTGTTTTGTTTGTTTTGTTTGTTTTGTTTGTTTTGTTTGTTTTGTTTGTTTTGTTTGTTTTGTTTGTTTTGTTTGTTTTGTTTGTTTTGTTTGTTTTGTTTGTTTTGTTTGTTTTGTTTGTTTTGTTTGTTTTGTTTGTTTTGTTTGTTTTGTTTGTTTTGTTTGTTTTGTTTGTTTTGTTTAACGAACTAAGGAAAATGTATTGCATTTTTAAAAGAAAAACTTTCACTTGTTTTATCACCTCAAGTATATTATATTTCTGTAACTTTTTGGTCAAAACATGTGCCATTCTCTTTCTAAACAATCCTACTTTTTTTCTCCACAAACAAACAGTTGGTCATTTGCTGGGATGTGAGTGTGTGAATTTGTGTTTTTGTGTGGGTAAACGTACATCTAAACATAAACAGACACGGATTCACAGAGATTTTGAGAGGGTCCAGGGTTCTCAACAATATTTTTTGCTCTGTTTTTTTTTGTCTGTGTCTTATGATTTCTGTTTTTTTCCATGGTTATTACACGTGTTTTTCCAATTTTGTGTCGGGTGGGCAGCACTGCTTCGCTCCACCCTCGCTAATATGCGTTACGTTTAGTCTACAATCTAGAAGTTTGTTTGCGCTTTTGTGTCACACCGGCTATTTGTTTTTTTGTTTTGTTTTGTGTTTTTACTTTTGCTTCATTTAACTTACTCAATATTGTGTTTTATTGTGTCTATTTACGTAGAGCTTAAGTTCTACGCACTCTCTGCCTCATCTGGTTAGTTTATTTGACTCGATTTCTATTATTTTTTTAATTGAAAAAAAATTACCTTTAATAAAAATATTCGTGCATTTGTTTACAAATAGTGATGGCTGGAAAACAAAAGAAATTTATTCAAAAATTAGTAATAAATACAATTCAAACCCACTCATAAAACTGATTTTCTCTATAACTAAACTTGTTATTAACACATCGGAACGAAAGATTGCACAAGAGACGAACCCGAAATTTTTTGCGTGAACTCTAAGTACCAATGTAAAAGGGCCTAAACGAAAATTATTGTAAAACTCATCTCTCTTTCCAATTTTGCAAATTACTTTGAAATATGCTGATATTTTGTATCGATCATTTGTTTTAAATTGTTTTGCCAATTTTAGATTATGTTATTTTAAACTTTCTAATGTTCAGGTTTAACCCAGATTTGCTTAATTAAGGTACAGGCGACATTTAAAACATTATATTTCCTAAGTCTCTGATCGTTTCAACAATCTGGAACGGTTTCCAAAGTAACAGTGCAGCATTCTAACCACAGACGGGTTTTGATTTTTCCTTCATTCGTTTCGAATTAAAATTTAACAATTTGAAAACTACAAACGTTTTAAAACATAAAATTACGCTAGAAAACTTTTTCCGAACTGATCAACAGTTGTTTTCTTTTTTTTTCTTCCGTTTTCAACGCTTTTTTCAACATCTTTTTGTGTTGCGTGTATTGCTTTCTTCAGTGTACGTAACTGGACCGCCAAATTTGAATTGTTTAAAAATTGTTCACAATTTGGCGCTCCTTTTGAAATGTTTCAGTGAATGTGTGCTTCGCTCTTTTTTGCTGTTGTTGTTTGCGGTGTGTGTGTGTGTGCCTGAAGATAAATGCCCACAAGTTTCTAGATGGATCGTGTTTTGTTTTTTTTTTTGAGGTTTGTTTGACTGTTTTTATTTTGTGCTGCTACAAAATATTGCTTCCGAGCAATTACGTACTTTTCCAAAATGGCTGATTTGTTTTCGTTTTCTGATGTTTGTTGACATTTTTTGGTTTACCGTAGAACCCCACTGCCGGGAGGTGATTGTTGTCAAACTAGCAGGTTCAACATTTCTGGAGCAACACTAGAAAAAAGGGCATAAGTATTGTGACAGCTGGAAGTATTTTGCAAACTATCAGAATTTCAGAAACTTTTTTACCACATTTGAAATGTAAAGCTGCCTCCCTAAATACGCATTGACACTTCCAATTGTGTGTAATAGTCTCCTATTGGGTGGGATTTTGCAAAATAGTTGCAACTGTCAAAATGCTTCAAGGCAATTTCAAATGTTAATCCAGATTTTCTTTACACTGCGCCCAAAAACATTGCCAAACGTTTGTTTTCAAACTGTGTCATAAAAAAGGTGAAACCCTCTACGACCCTTTTGCAATGTTTTGCGCGATTTCCTAATTCGACTTAAACCACTACCGGGGTTCTACTGTACCAGGATCGCTACAAACTCGATACTGTGACATCTATTGTTGTCAAACGAACGGTGTAAATTTTCTGTATGACGTCCCTAAGTACAGCATTTACACTCACACCACTGTCTTTTACGCAAGTAGTGAAATAACCAAACTTTCAGGCTCCCTCAACGAACGTCAAACCAGTACAGAGTGGATTCGCTAATTGGAACGACTGACAGCTTGAAACCACGTGCTGTACACGGCTCTCACGAAGAATGAACCCCGTTCGCTCGACAACAATCGCTGCCAAATCATCAATGTGTCCGTTGTTTGCTGTGTTCGTTTTTTTTTTGATAAATCGCGGGTGACTTCGATGGCGGCGACGGATGGTTTTTTTTCCTGCTGCTAACGGGGTTTGCTTTGTTTACACTTTTTGTTTACTTTTTTTCTGATGGTATTATCATCTTGGCAGCGATTTCGTTGACAAAATGTGGTTCAAAGTTGGTTTGTTTTTATTTAGTGTTTCTGCGTAGAGGATGTGCACTTTTTTTGTTCTGTTTTTTTGTTTGTTTATTTGCTTTCTAAGGTTTTGGTTGTTCTTGTGTTCAAAGTGAGTGTTTGCTTTTTTGTTTTCACCACCACCCTATCGATGTTAGTTGTTGCTGTCGCAAGCGTTCAAGTATTAAAAGTTGTGTGAATTTTGTTTTTTATTTTTCTTGTGCGGTTTATAAATATCCGCTTCTGTTTTTTTGTTTTGTTTGTTTGTATAATATAATATGTTTTGTTTCGATAATAATATAGTCACCAAGTATAAAATATCATTTTTAGTGTTTTTTTTCAATATTTTTCCTCACCCGCTGTCTTTAAGTAGCGTGTATAACTTTATTTGTTAAAATTCAATTACTTTGCGCCAGATTATGTTCTTTAAAATTCTTTTATGTTCCAGTATTTTGATGGTTTTGCTAACAGTGTATTCTTTTTTTTTTGTGTGTGGTTTTTATTATTTTTGTCAAGAATATATTTTTGTTAAAATATTTCTTTTGAATTTTTTAATGGCCTATTCTTATCACAATTATGAGTTGCTCGTTTCATTTGTTTCAATTTAATATTAGACTATGTTTTTTATGCTTTATTAAAATTAACCTCATTCATCTCTATATTGTGAAAGGTATTTCCATATTATTCTCATTATACATATTTACTCTCTTATACAAAAATATATGTTTCCGTTTTGTTTGTCTTTTCTTCTACCTTTGCTAGATTTTATCCATCTTTTATAAAGATATTGTTATCTGATTTCATTCTCTCTCTTTCTTGAAGGGATGTTTTGTGCATAGTGTGCGTTACCTTATGTATTACTTTCGTTTTCGTTTGATTTGTTTGATAAAGATTTCCTTGTTTTTTTGTTCTTGATTGGTCTAATAAAGGGAGTTTTCCGTTTCGGTTTCTTTTCAAAAACAATAGAATATTCAACAATGGTCCATAAGTTGGGATAAAAGAAACACCAATTTTGTTTTGTTATACTTGTATGCATATTGATTATGGTTTCACCTTGTCTCATACGAAGAACACTGACACATTCTAGTGTTCGTGGGCTTTGCAGTACAGTAACAATGCGATTCTTTCACAGCTTATTATATTTATTTTTTGTTTCTTCCATTTACACTGTCTAGTTGATTAGCTTGATGTAGATTTTTAGGTTATTGCCTATAGTAGTTCTTATTTTGGTACTGCCATAGTGATACGCATGGATTATTTTCCTTTATTATTTTAATAAACTTATTTGTTCGACAGCCCTTATAATGTTATATATTCAACAATTAAACATTTATATGTTAGTTTTTATGCATTCGACATCCAATGATAAATGAATCTCCTCACAAAGAATAGTATAACCACATAACGTTGAACCTAACTATCATCTTCAATAAACAATTCTTAACATAACCTTCACTAAAGTGACTTAAACTTTAAGCTACTAATACTGAAATGACACACTCACGATTGGTAGAACGATTAAATTTGCAAGTAAACAAGTAAACTTTCCCTTCACAAAAAATTCTAAAGTAAACATACAACATCAAGTACAAAAATAAAACATAACCGACAACAATCAACAAGTGGTTGGAAACCGAACGAGTACGTAAAAACAAAACTCCACTCCAAACATTCCCGGGGTCTCGCGAAATCGCGACTCCATTTCCGTTTCGTAAAGCCTATGTTACCTTAGCGTAAAAAAGCTCATTTGCTCCGTTTTTTTGTTTTGTTTGTTTCGATAGCGGCAAATCGATAATTAATTAACCTACAAAAATGTTATGTTTTCTGTTTTTTGTTTGTTGTTGTTTAATAATCATATCGTGTTTGCTTTGCTTTTTTGTTCAGTTATTTATTCTCTTTGTTGTAATAATACTGCTTCGCCACCTTGCCTGACTTGTCTTATTTCATTAAAGGGTTCAGCTGATATATAGACTTGCTAGAAAATGTTTTTCGGTAAATATACGTGTCAAACATAAAATTAAACCGCTTTTTCCTTTAAAAAGTGTGCAGTCGCTTTGCTTGAAGTTGGGTGGCCAACTCTATGATGATGGTGATGTGAGAGACGGGATAGTGTTTGGACCAAACGCACCAACGCGGGAGCACGCACACACAAAAATCAATATCTTTTCTAGATAAAGTTTTTAAAGAAGTGATAGAAAACTGTTTTGAAATTAGTTGTTAACTATTGTACTTCATTTTTATCCTTGAATGATATTAGAATACATTTTTTTTTAAACTGACATCTAAACCTAAAATAAACATCAAAAATGTTAGGATATCAAGAGCACAAGTTTACTATCAACAAAAACAAAATTGACAAGACGCCATTTGTCGACGGATCAACTATGGTACCCTTGGAACGAGCCGTCAGAGAAGAATCTGTCTGTCAAGAAGGGCCGGTGCTAGCTAGCTTTTTCAAATTGAATTAAAACTCAATTTTAAACTTTTTCAAATTTTAAAACTTTCCATGGACGTAAAATAATCGCTGTAACCAATTAAGTCCGCTATTCCAACTAATGGCCTAATTGTAAATATTTGTATGGATACTGCAGTGTATTTTTTTTGTTGTTTGCCCAAGAGCGATTTTTTCACCAATGTGTAACAGGTCGTATCGAGGTGCTCCGATTTTTATGAAACTTTCAGCGTTTGTTTGTCTATACATGAGATGAACTCATGCCAAATATGAGGACTCTACGACAAAGGAATGTGGTTTAAAACTGGCTTTGAAGTTTGAGGTTCAAAAACATGAAAAATCATAAAATTGCTATCATTTGCGAACTAGATCAATTCCATCTCTCTAAGAGGCATTCGAAAGATCTTTTGAAGCACTTCAAAATGTGCTATATACAATCGAGATTGGTTTGACTTTTTCACATAGCTTTGACGTATTGATCACATGGTAAACCAAATCTAAGTTTTTTTTCTTCAAAAATGTGGTATTTAATAATTTTTTAAATCAAATTTACGACTCGAGTAGTTCAAACTTACGTGGAATTTCCCGAGGATTCCGAATATGTAAAATTTGAGCCCAAAAAGTGCCGTCTTCCTGGGCTACAGGGCAAAAGGTAAAGTTGTAAAAAGTTTGTTATAGAAAAATCGTAAATCTATGAGAAAAACTGCGATTGGCCAAAAAGTTAATTCCGTAGGCTTATACACGGAGAAAAAAGAGTTCCCAACATTGTAAACAAGCGTTCATGAAAATGGGAACCACGAATAAAGTGTTCAAATTTCATGGAACGTTTTTCAAAATCGTACCATGGGATTTGAACACTTTGTTCGAGGTTCCCATTTTCATGAACGCTTGTTTACAATGTTGGGAACTCTTTTTTCTCCGTGTAGTCCATGAAATTACCTATCTTTTGAATGGCATTCTTTAGGTCTCAAATAAGCTTGCTTCGGACGCCTACGAAATATGTCAGCGAAACGTTTCACAGTTTTGGTAAACTAATATTTTTATTTAATTTAATTGTTTTGGCATTGATTAAAGCGTCCAAACATATTTGAAATGAAAGTTGATATTAGAATTCATCAAATAACACACTTGTGACAATAATTATCCGAACTAAGATGCAAAAAATTGATAAAACAAAATGAGGTGCCCGGGTTTCGAAGCGTCCGGGAATTTGAATCATTACGTTACATATTTTTAAAGAAGAAAAAAAAGCAAAAGACCTTCCCAACGAGCCCAAAAAATTGAAGATCTGACAACCCGATCAAAAGTTAGACAGGAATCAAAAGACCTTTCCGGTGAGTAGAAAAGATAAAAAATCTGATAACCCTATCAAGAGTATATTAATGTGAGGAAGGCATCAACAACCTTAGGAATTAGGAACATTGAAATTTTTCAGCGTAAAATATCACTAAGACTAAAAATAAACAAAATTCTTAGTTTGCCAAAGAATTGTGCTCTGTCCTGATGTAAGCGATATTTTGATTTTTTTTTTCTGGTTCAAAGAGGCCAATTCTGCCCGGGCACCAAGAACCGGTCACATTAGGTCATATATAATTCAGGGCTACGTATCGGGTCATATTTCAAACGACTCCGACTCCGACTCCGGCTTTCTGAGATTAGCCGACTCCTACTCCGGCTCCGGCTTTCAGCTTCAACCGACTCCGACTCCAACTTCGGCCTACCAACTTGAGCCGACTCCGACTCCGACTCCGACATCAGCTTTCAAAAAATGGTTGACTCCAACTCCGACTCCACATATTTTTAAATGTTTCAAAAGTTAGTTAATGGGTTATTTAAATACTCTTTAAGAAATTTGTTTTTCTCAAGGAAAATAAGTTCGAATCACAAAACTGAAAAAAGAATTCTAGGTTAAAAGTTTTATACGTTATTGAAACAGAAATCAAAAAATATCTCCAGTTTTGAAGGCGTTTTCAAAAGAATAGTTTTATCAGTAGATTTTGTTTTATTTACATAACCTCCAATTTATATTTAATTTATTTATAGCTATTAAATTTAAATATTAAGAGCGAGTCCACGAGCAAAGCATACCCATCTCGCATTGACCTCACCAATCTACCTGAAATGTTCAGGGGTTGTTTGTACATATAAAACTAGCATCTGGCCAAAATATGAGCACTCTAGGTCAACGAGAAGTGGGGCAAATCGGGACACAAAGTTTGAAGGTTCAAAAACGTCAAAAATCTTTAAAAGGCTATAACTTTGGCAAAATTCAATTTAATTTCAAAATTCAAAATGCATCTGAAAGGGCTTAAAAATGCAACAAAATGCAGGTAGAAGCATCTAAATTGGTTAAATCTAAAGGGAGTTATTGACATTTTAGTGAAAAAATAGCATAATTTTCAAATTCAAATGAAAAAGTGTTCCATACAGATATCAACTCTGTTCGACCTGCAGCTTGTAGGGGACATCTGGGACTACCATCTGAGACAGAGAACGTTTTGGGTAAGTATTTTTTTCGGTTGTAAATTTTTGCTTAGAAGACCCCTTAGAACCCATTTTCTGGTTATATTTTTATCATATTCGTGTTTCTGAGACAATTTCATGTAAGAAAAATGCATAAAAGTTGTTATTTTCATCAATTTTAACCTTTTAAAAAATGAAAGATGATTTTTTTCTGCTACCTTCCAACATATTGGCGTGGGACACCGAGTATGAGAAAATTCGTACCGGTTGAATAATATTTTGATTTTTTTGAAAATATTTGAAAAATAAATTGAAATTCCATCATTCTGCGATACATTTTTTAAATTAAGTCCTTTTTGGTACTGAAATCTTGAAATTCGTTCAACGATAATATGAAACGATATCAAAATAGTTTACTTAAGGATCAACATTCTCAGATTTTAGTATAGCAATAGTAAACATAAAGATATTTAACATATTCAATGATTATTTTAAAATTCGCTGCAAATTTGTTTGGTATTTTTTCCAGTTTCATGTGCAAAACTTTGACTCGTTTGTACTTAATAGTAAACAAAATGCTCATGTAGAGTTCCAAGTAATAGATTTGTATAATCGTTGATTATTTGTTGGATGAGTTATACTGCCAGTAACTTTTTCCCGAATTCCAAAAACAGTGATTTGCTTAAATCTTTTTATGTACCTCTTTACTTTTTTCATTAAAAATGTTTTATTTATAACCTCCAAGACATTTGCTTTCGGGCTGAAAGATGACTGATTCTGTATTTTTTCAGAAAGAACTGGATTAAATTTGGTCAAATTTGAATTGGAAGGGTACATAAATATAGGCGAAAGGAAGCAGTCAAGAATCAATTAAAATCATCCAATATTGTTAATAATTTTTCGAGTTATGATACTAAATACTTGGGTAAGAAGGGATTAACAGGTTATCATTTAGTGATCATAGTGAAATTACACAATTAGAGCTTTCCAATCACAATAAAAAGATTCAACAACATAACGGCATCTGATAAATCTTTTTGAAAAAAAAATGAAGAAAAAACGGCAGCGCAGTGCATGTGATTTACAAAATCAATTGAAAAAAAAAATAAAAAAAAATGTTAATTAAACCTGTTTATAGCAAATACTGAACAAAAAAAAACATATTTTTTGTTGCATTAGATATAACTCCGACTCCGACTCCAGCTCATAAAATTTAGCCGACTCCGATTCTATCTGTTCGAGTTTTGACGACTCCGACTCCAGGTCCCCAAAAAGACCCGACTCCACCGACTCCGGCTCCGACTCCACTGCTATAATATATAATTGAGCACTTGTAGAAAAAATAATAACAATAAGCCAGAGTCTCAACATTTGAATGCAAAAAGTGTTTTAAAATGCATGGTGCACTATTTCAGTTGTGTTGAAATCATAAGTTTTTAGAAAATGTAAGATTTGAAGAAAACAAGAACATCGAAAATTTTCAAAAATTCAAAGGATTTGGGAGGTGACAAAAACTTTAAATAGCATTTGTACCAGCCTTAAATAGTCGAATAAAGGTCCGGTAAAAGTCCCAGGAGGAGACCACTTCCAATCGATACTCAGGACTTTTTTTTACATAAAAAAAGCCTTGGTTGGTCTTGGGGAACTAGCTGCCCTCCGAGACGTCTAAGTAATCGCATTTCCCGAATTTATCCCACTGAAGAGTCTGAGAAATCGCAAAAAATCATTATGACTCAATCTCACCGCCACCTCAGACAAAATGTTAGCAATATAATATCAATCGTGATGACCCGTTAGAGATTTATACATATAAATTTGTGCATCGCCTGCCTGATTAGGAATGTATACAATTCAAAACATTCAATCGGTTAAAAATGTGATTTTGGGAAAAATAACCGTGTTTTCCCATATAAAGTAACATGCGAGGAGAGTCGAAAAAAAAAAATAAAAATATCCAAAATATATGCTTTCTCGGTTGTAATCATGGTAGCATATGGGTCATTCCATCTGAAGCGGAACAGCATTTGAAAATTACCCTCTCCGATCCTGCTCAAATTTGGCAGAGCTGTTGATACTATCAAAACATGCAAGAATCTCGAATTTCATCCAAATCGGACCACCCCCTCCAAATTTGTACCTCCCCAAAAAATCGACTTTTTGGCGATTTTTGACCAAACCTCCTAGTTTCAAACGACAATAACTCAGGAACCACAAATCTTAGAGGGTCGGTCTTAGACTCAATTTTGAAGGAAATTGGACGTAGAATCCATTTCCGTGATCAAAATTTTCATTAATTTATGTTTTCTACCTGTATTGCGCAATTGAAAACTTTAAACGGCCGTATCTCAAAACACCCCAACTTATTTTTTTTATTTGACCTCACCATCGTGTTCCCCGGACAATTTTACATAAGAATCACTTATCGACAGAAATGAATATGTTTCATTCCAGAGATATCGAATTTTAAAATTTTGTGTTTTCGAGATTACCTACATCAGGTTCATTCGCCGCATCTGCTAGAAGCACACAGGCGGGCTGATCAATAACTGCTACCTGGCCATTTATCGAGAAATTAAAAAGAGAGATGTGAGCCGGTAACATGGAGTTAAACTTTATGAAAAGTCATGTTATGCTTCACAGCAACTGCACAGACAGTTTAACTCCATGATGCACTTTTAATTTCTCGATTGAAATAATATTTCATCATAAATAATCTTTATCAAATTGGGCAAAAATTGACTGTATAACACTGTAGAAAACTGGAGTTGATTCACGAATGTTTATCTGCTAAAAAAAATGAATGAAGTGAATTTCTGTGCTAACCCACAGGACAGAGCAATAACGACACACAGTAAAGGGCAGAATTGGATTCCGACGGAGCGAGCAGGAAAATGCAATTAATCTTGTTAGTAACACTGAACAATAAGTGCACGATACATTACTGAGTAAAAAATATGAACTAAAATTAATAAAATTTGTTGATACGTTGTACTCTAGTGAAGGACGATCACAAGGAGTAGGAAAAGGATTTCTGGAAAGTATAAAACTGAAAAATGAAAGAAAATCACAAAGATTGATCTGCTGCATAGCGGCTAATTCCCCAAATTTAGTTGCGATGATTTCGACACCGTCCGAATAACAGTATTTTTTTCTTACATCATTCTTTGATTCTTTTAATCAAATGGAGCTGGCTCACAATATAAAAATTGATTTAATATGATCAATCTTTTAAACCATAAATCGGATTTGCCAAATTATGGTAAAGTGTCAATAATAAACTGTAATAATAATAATAATAATAATAAAGCAGGTTTTTGCTGAATGGCACTATTTTGCTACCGCCCATGATGAAGGCCCTAGACATGGCCTCGGAGGTACTCTAAAATGGTTAGCAACACTTAAAATAACCCAATAAATATTCCTTTCACAAAAATAGATTGATCAAGGTAGGGGAACAGCATCTAATTCCAGCGTTCCTCTAATGTTGCCATATCAGCGCTTTGGCATTCAATTACAGCTGATTAAAAGCGTTTTCAACTGAAATCAAAAGTTTTGCAAAAATTGTTGTTTAAATAGTGAAAAAAGTTGGACAAAACTAGGAGCGAGGACTTAACCTGCCAAACATACGAGAATATCCCCTATTAGCCATTTGAATAAATATTTGCGTAAAATTATAGAAATATACATTAAATTAATCATTTCCCATAACACCAGGTAACAGTTATTGATCGGCCTGCCTGTGTGCTTCTAGCAGATGCGGCGAATGAAGCTGATGTAGGTAATCTCGAAAACACAAAAGTTTAAAATTCGATATCTCTGGAACGAAACATATTCATTTCTGTCGATAAGTGATTCTTATGTAAAATTGTCCGGGGAACACGATGGTGAGGTCAAATAAAAAAAATAAGTTGGGGTGTTTTGAGATACGGCCGTTTAAAGTTTTCAATTGCACAATACAGGTAGACAAAATAAATCAATCAAAATTTTGATCACGGAAATGGATTCTACGTCCAATTTTCTTCAAAATTGAATCTAAGACCGACCCTCTAAGATTTGTGGTTCCTGAGTTATCGTCGTTTGGAACTAAGAGGTTTGGTCAAAAATCGCCAAAAAGTCGATTTTTTGGGGAGGTACAAAATTGGAGGGGGTGGTCCGATTTGGATGAAATTCGGGATTCTTGCATGTTTTGATAGTATCAACAGCTCTGCCAAATTTGAGCAGGATCGGAGAGGGTAATTTTCAAATTTGCACTTTTTCGTGCACAGTTGAGATGGAATGACCCATATGTTTTATGCTAAAAACGCTAATATACCAAGAATTTTGAAAATTCGTCACTTTTTGTTCACTAAAATGCAAATATCTCGGCTTTGCGTGGACATAAATTGAATGTTAATAAAAGCAAAATGATCTCCGTAAAATTTCCTATAAGCTGAATGCATTAGTTTTGGCTGCAAATTTTTTTGGATCGTTTTGGGAGGTGAATTTTGAAAATTTTTGGATAAAAAATACAATTTTTTCTTCCTAAAACGCCCTGCCATGTCCAAACACAAGCTTTTATGGACTATGTCTGTACAGAAATTTGCTCAGGGGACATTAAACTATAACTTGAAGCCCAAGGCGACCAAATTTGAATGACTTTAGTATGATTGTTACACGCATTTCTGAAAAATACTCGAAAAATGCACTTTTTTCATTCAAGCTCCGCGCGCGAGTTGTAAACCATTTTTGGGAATTTTTTGTTGTATGAAAACATTGTTCCTGACATCTTAATCTATCATTCTAGGGGTGAGCACCGAAGATTTGACAACTTTTCATTTTTATGGGACGGCCTAGTGGAGACGCATGGTAAAGAACAAATCAATTCTGAATTAAAAAAACACGATATAATTGCCTCATTATGTGGTGTAACATAACTTTCTTCGAAAAAATCTCCCAAGGGTCTTCTCGATTTATAATATTTTCCTAGCATCATACCGTCAATACCATTCCGTTTGTATTTAAACCTTATTTTCAATTTGCAAAAAAATCTATCAATCAATGTAACGGTTATGCATAAATAGGCAAAAATTTCAATTTGAGAACTTATATGTTCTTTTTCTCGATTCAGTGTGTTATTTCTAATCAGCCTATTTGTTAGAGCAATTACCAAAGTTTTACCTAAAATTTAACATTATCTGTATAAGATCAATTCCAAATCGTTATTCTTCTTTTTTGATCACCATCTCGCAGTCAAACTAAGCCAAGGATCGCCAAATAAGTTGTATTCGTATTTATAGCTCAACATCTGATATTAAAACGCTTAGTTGCACTCTAAATCTGATAAGTTCGCAAACATAGCAACCATTTGGAATTTGGATTAGCACTTTGGCCCAAGGGGAAAACCACTCTCATCAAAGAGCCCTGGGCACCATCGGGCACGCTCTCGGGCATCTTCAGGCACTTTCAGGCACATGCTCGGGCACCTTTCATTTTGACTTTGACGGTTGAAAAATTCTATCCCAAACATTTGAAGTTGTCAGAAGAACTGTTTCTTGTTGCAAGTGCATTTTGTTTAATTAAAATTATTTGTGAGCTAAACAATTGTATATTGTCATGAAATCCTTTTGTTGACACTGATAAAGGAAGGAAAGGAAGGAGTAATTTTAAATTATGACTTCATGAATAACAAACTCGTTTATTTGTAGATGTTGAAAAATCATTCTTTAGGATATATCGATTGAAGCTAAATTTCAAGAGAACAAATAATACGGCATGCAAGAGCTTCATTTTTATATTTAATAATATTTTGTTATGTATTTCAATAGTTCAGGAATAAAAGCAGTGGCATATGCTTCTGGTGAACATTCTTAGGAAAACCGAAGAACAGAACGTGGTTTATGGTTTTTTGAACTTCGATGTATGTTCATTCAATAGACTTGAATGTGATTGTTGTTGATTGCACCGATCGTTTGTTTCAGATTAGTGATAATTGTAGTATTCATAATCGGACTTTACAAAAATGTGACGTGTAAAATCGTTGTTTCTAGAAGCACCTCAATATTATGCCTAATAAAAACTGTATTTTTCATATTTCGTAAAATTTTATTGAATTTGTGTCGATGATGTTAATTTTGTTAAAACACACAATAAACATGGTTTGCTATTCGGCCACATGCAACAGCTCTTGAACCAGCTAGGGACATCGCCGAGATTTTTAAAAACAGGGGGAGCTGGGTGGGACCACTTCCTTCAGAGGTTTAGTTTCCTCAGTGTTCGGTGATGACCCGGGACCCCCCTACTACAACCCTGGATCTCTCTTATCTCGTGGAGACGATTGCCGCAGCTCTTCGTGCTCACAGAAAAAAATCAATTCTCGAAACCGTGAAGTCAGTTCACGATTATGAGAACCACGAAGGAATATATTCACGTTTATGGTGCAAATGCACCATACTCATGAATAAATTCCTTCGTGGATCTCACATTCGTGAACTTAATTCACGATTACGGGAATTGATTTTTTTCTGTGCTGAACTCGAGCTGGTGGCTGTGGGGAAAGCGAGAGGTCATAGGTCATCACCGAGGATCGCAAGGATCGTACTGCTGCAACGTCAACTCGAAGGCCCCACATTCATCATCCCTTCACTCTGTTCAGATTGGTTTACAACATTTTCCAATGGGTTCATTCCTAAAAGATAAAAGTATATGACCAAACTACATTCTATAGTTGATACAATGCATCTTACCATCAATCAAATGAGAAGACTCTGCAACAATAGATTGCATCCAGCAGAATAAGAAATCTAAATTTATTCTTTGCAAAACCGAAAACTGAACGCTGACAGGATTGTTAAAACATTATAAACAAATATTGTAACACGGTTGCTATGTACCGTCCTGTTTTTTTTTTCTTGGCTTCAGGGCACTCGGGCACCTTCGGGCACGTTTGGGCAACTTTAGGACACAGCCTACTCGAGGGCAATGAGCAGAGTGGTTTTCCCCTTGCTTTGGCCTCAAAATTTGCTCAAGGAAGTGTCGCTCGATTTTACAGGACCATGCGTCTCCATGAAAAGTATTTGAGAATTTCATGGGAAGGTACAATTTTGCCATATCTTTGAAATGATTCCGAACTGTTTAGATAAATGTTTTCAAAAAACCACAAACACCCCCTTTCAAAAGGTAGTTCATGTGCAGTTGCCCACATTTCGGTGCACCACTACTGCTGGAAATAGTTTTGTCATGTCGGCGGTGGTGGCTGCAATAGTGGCTCTGGTTCGGGACCGGACACTGTTGGGGTTGGACAGAAACGACACGTCCGTTTTAGCGCGTAGTCGGTTGGGGGTTGGAGATCGATTATGGAATGTTTTTGTGTGCTCCCCACTCGCAGCATCGGGGCTTCGGGGCTTTAGATTGATATTGATTGTGATAAATTATGGCGGACGGACGGGTAAATGATTTTAAGCTGCAAATAATAGCCCTCTGGCCGGGCCATCTTCCGGAGGGCCGTTGGCAAACTATCAAGAATCATTTTAGGTTGGGTGTGTGCGATGCAGCGTTGGTGGGAGGTTCAGCGCGGTGGGAAGGGTTGTTTAGTGTATTTTTTAAACGTATTTTTTTTGCTTTTAGGACTCTTGGACCGCGCTACAACAGTTGGTATGTATGTTTTTCTTTATCTTTTTTTTGTTGCTTCTTCCTAGTGCCTGGCCTTGCAATGAATGAGGGTAGGCCCGTGGCCAAAACTTTTATCGGCCACACCCGGGTTTGCAAACGTGTGCATCGTTTGGCATCGTCGGATAGATAGATGGCCTGCCTGCAGCAACAGTGCTGAACCATAGACCGTTATTCAAGATCGTTTCGCCAGGCTTTTTTTTGTTGGACTCAACTCACGGCGTACCTGGAGCAAAATATTATAAACCTGAATCGGAATCTGTATAAATCAAAATTTTCTATCGGCGAGAACGACGTTCGCTTTTTTTAAATAAGAATTTTAACTGACCGTGCTTTATAGGTGGATTGATCTAAAAAAGTGTTCACAGATTTATAGATCTAAAAAAAAAAGAAAAAAAAAAAGTGGAGTAGGGTAGAGTAGTCATCAATGAGACACGGGGAACAATGATAAAATTGCTCTCACAAGTCGTAGTTTCAACCAATCAGGCTCATATTTGGGGGAAAGGTGTGTCTACTGGATACACGTCTGCCATATAAGTGGCTTTGATTATGGGCGCTCCCTTGAAAAGTTATTCATAAATGTTTGATTCTGGGGTGTAAAAGTAAATCATGGACAAAAAATACTTTTTCGCTCGTAGGCTGCCATTTACACCAAAACTAATATTTCTTCAAATGTCTTTCGACGTTCCATAGGGATTAAGTTGGGCTACAATGTCCTTTCATTAGATTTGGCCAAAATTTAGAATACACCCAGAATCAAGGACTGTCTCATTGTTCCCCACTCATTTCAGCCCATGGGTAACAATGAGACACTTTAATTTTTCTTCAATAAACTTTTCAAAATCGATGGAAATCTTTCAAAACATGAATTAAAAGTGATTTTTGGCATATTTATAGAGTTTAAACTTCATTTAACCAAAAATACAAAGTTATTTGGTATTAATATATGGATTTTACAAAATTTAAATACTTTTTAGTGTAACTTTTTTTATTAAAAGTTTCATGTTGGCAAAATTGCTCTAAAATGTTCAAGGCAAGTCATCTGCAATGGAACAATACAAAAACATGATGTTTTGCTAGAAAAATGTTGATTTTCGTAGAGTGTCTCATTGTTCCTGCCAAGTGCGTCTACAATGAGACAGTTGAATAACTCTGGCTGTAGATGTCGGATCGATCTCGTATTTTGGTCAATGATAGAGCACATTAAAATAAAGATAATGCAACTAAAAGCTCATTAAGACATGCTGATGAAAAAATTAGAAAAATCGTTGAAAGTTGAAAACCAAAAGTGTCTCATTGATGACTACCCTACCCTATCTTTTAACAATCAAAACGGATTTACAAAGTTCGAAAAGGGTTTTAAAAATAAGAGATTTCTCTACAAATTTATTTAATCAATATATTTTCGATTCGCCTATAAGGCCAGGCTAGTTAAAATCCGTACCAAAAATCAAAAACCTTAAAAAAATTTAAAACGCAATTTTCAGTGGTAGAATATTTTGATAATTACAGATTCTGATTCAGGCTGGTAAAATAGAACTCAAAAATATACTTTAATACGAGCCCGAACATGTTAAATATGATAATCAATGCAGAAAAATGTTTTTAGTTTTTTTCCTGATTATTTTGAATCTTTCTGGTTTTGGCGAGCAGTCTTGTCGAAAAAGAAAAACCGTTTTTTTTTACTTCACCGACGTTTCGGCCTTTATTTTGAGGCCTTTTTCAGGGGTTTACATCTCTCATAATTTTTAACTATCGTTAACAATAGGATCCTTAATCTCTACGAACAATAATATCACCGATTCAAGTTTGGTTTCAGGACCACATTGAAATGATATCAACGTTTAACCACAGACTGCGGTTTTACGACCCAATGTTTTAAATTAATATAGGGGAGAGTGGGGAGACTTGATCCCCGGGGACACTAGATCCCAAGCCTGTATCTCGTCAGCATGTGTGTAAAAAAATTAGCTTTGTTCTAGAAAATTGTGCTAAATTGACTAAAACTCATTGTAGAAAACAAAGAAAAAAAATGAAAATGTTTGGATTGAGTTAAACACATTTTTCTAAAAAGTGCTGCAAAAAAGCACCAAGAGATCTTTTTTCTTTGTTTTCATATGTATACTGCCGTTCTACGCATAATTGTCCCATGTCAGTTTTTGACGATTTTGACTTTATGCCATTTTTAAGTTTAGTCTAATGTGTACTTTAAGAAAAACTCATAAATCTGGTACTTTGTTCGGAAACTCATCAAAAACAACACCAAGTCTGTTTGTCCCATCGTTGAACTTCTACGCATAATTGTCCCACCAAGTATTTTCTTACACGGAATCATTAGTTTTACTTAGCATTATGCCTTGTTTACCTGTTGTATAGCAAGAGGATCACAAATAAGGGTGATAAACTGATAACTGGGGCGATTAGGGACACATAGGGCGAAAAGGAACCCACGGGACAATTATGCGTAGAAACACAGAAATCGGTCGAAAAATTTCAATCGCGTTTCTCTCAGTTGCACATTTTTGAACATGGGACAATTATGCGTAGAACGGCAGTACACGGAGAAAAAAGAGTTCCCAAAATCGTGAACAAGCGTTCATGAAAATGAGAACCTCGAACAAAGTGTTCAAATCCCATGGTACGATTTTGAAAAACGTACCATGAAATTTGAACACTTTGTTCGTGGTTCCCATTTTCATGAACGCTTGTTCACGATTTTAGGAACTCTTTTTTCTCCGTGTATAGCAAGCACTTAAAATTTATTCAAAATTTATGTTTTATAGATGAATTGTTTGATAAACTTATCAACTACAAAACCCTCACGCATTTGACGTTAAATTTACCGTCATACTATTTTTACCATCAATTGTTTAAAAAAATGCGTTCAGGGAGACTTGATCTCTGCATTTTTAAAGTCAAAACAGCCTCAAGCTTAATTAATTGGTTTGGTTTTTCGTACACGGTTACCTTTAGTATAGTTGAACATAACTAACTGCAGTTTTAATAATGTTTCTAATGATTTGTAAACAAAAATTTTTCAGCTATGCCATGCTCAATTTTGGTCTAAAAAAGAATATTTTTGCGATTCCGTCGTGAAACTACTTACTGTTCCTGTCATTCTTGAACGACGAAATAGCCTGTTCCAAAAATAACAGAATCGAATAGCAACACTTTTCAAAATAAATGCTGAAAAGTTCTACTTTTCAGCACTCAAATGGGTGCTGAAAAGTTGAACTTTTCAGCACTTGTTTCGAAAAGTAACACTTTTCAACATTTTTTTGATTTAAACGATTTATTGACAAAATACATGAAAATTTGACTTAAAATTTCACTCAGTGTGTGTTTTTTGGAATTGCAAAAAATGTTGTATGGAACTCGTTGCAAAACTTGATTTTTTCAGCACTCTTCGTATTTATCCAACTCGGTGAACCTCGTTAGATAAATGTACGACTCGTGCTGAAAAAACCTCTTTTTGCAACTTGTTGCATAAACTACTATTTTAAAACGCTTGGCATAATTTGATGTGTGCATCTGATTAAATACTCTTATCAGCCAAACATAGTTGATTGTTTAAGCTTTCAATTCATGCAAAAAGATCATAGTTTTGTGAAAATTTGACAGAGTTATGTGCGATACAAAAAGGGGATCAAGTCTACCCACTAACATTTTTGCAAAATGTTATGAAGTTTGATTAAAGCTGCCTTACAAGTCAATCGTTTGAAAATTGCTACAATCTCAAAAATGTCATCCACTTGTTTTCAATCCTTTTAAGCTCTTTTAATCGACTATTTAATGAATGATTTTTTAGAGGTAAATTTTCGTAGCATTTTTTTAAGGTGACCCCGACACAACCTTTCAAACGGTTTCATTGAAAAGAATCTGAGAAAATGCGAAATTGCAATCACCCAAATTTTGGGAGGTTGTATTGGATCCCTGAAAGAACTAAAATAAATAACGTCATGGCTCGGCACTTAGCAGCATATCATTTTTGTTATAGCTGGCAAAAAATCATGTACACAGAAAAAAATCAATTCTCGAAACCGTGAAGTCAGTTCACGATTATGAGAACCACGAAGAAATATATTCACGTTTATGGTGCAAATGCACCATACTCATGAATAAATTCCTTCGTGGATCTCACATTCGTGAACTTTATTCACGATTACGGGAATTGATTTTTTTTCTGTGTAATAAGTTGGAAATGTAGAAATATCATAAGGATGTAGTATAAACAGTCAGTTTCAAGAAAATGCATGCAAAATATGTCTTTTCTAACAATTTTTCATCAGAATTTTAAAGTTCCGGACACTCGATTTTACTTATGAATCGCAAAAATTTGGACTGAAATGTTAGTGAATGGCATTCTTTGGGTCTCAAATAAGCTGTTAACATCAAAACAATCGATAGTTTGTATAAAAATTTGCTAGAATTTAAGGTAATGGAAACCATAAATTTTTGCTTTGCCTTCCCGGTGCTTCGAACGCCTATGAAATATTTCAAGTGAAATGTTTCGCATTTTTGGTAAACTTATAATTTTATTGTATTTAATTGTTTTGGCATTAACTACAGCGTTCAAACAAACTTTAACTGAAAGTTGACGATGGAATTCATCAAATAACACTGTTTTGATATTCATAATGCGAACTTATATCCAAATAATTTACAAAACAAGATGAAGTGTCTGGGTTTCGATGCTTCCGGGAATTCGAATCGTGACGTTATGTTGCTGAGCAGTTCTCTAGGATTTCGGTCATTCGATTTTTTTTGTATTTTTTAATCCGACTGAAACTTTTTTGGTGCCTTCGGTATGCCTAAAGAAGCCATTTTGAAAATTCAAAAATCTGTATCTTTTGAAGGAATTTTTTGATCGATTTGGTGTCTTCGGCAAAGTTGTAGGTATGGATACGGACTACAGTGAAAAAAAATGATACACTGTAAAAAAATGGTGATTTTTTTATTTAACTTTTTATCACTAAAACTTGATTTGCAAAAAAACCCTATTTTTATTTTTTTTTTATTTTTTGATATGTTTTAGAGGACATAAAATGCCAACTTTTCAGAAATTTGCAGGTTGTGCAAAAAATCTTTGACCGAGTTATGAATTTTTTAATCAATACTGATTTTTTCAAAAAATCGAAATATTGGTCGCAAAAAAATTTCAACTTCATTTTTCGATGTAAAATCAAATTTGCAATCAAAAAGTACTTTAGTGAAATTTTGATAAAGTGCACCGTTTTCAAGTTATAGCCATTTTCTGGTAACTTTTTTGAAAATTGTCGCAGTTTTTCATTTTTTTTAAATAGTGCACATGTTTGTACACTTTTGGAAAAAAATATTTTTGAAAAGCTGAGAAAATTCTCTATATTTTGCTTTTTCGGACTTTGTTGATAGGACCTTTAGTTGCTGAGATATTGCAATGCAAAGGTTTAAAAACAGGAAAATTGATGTTTTCTAAGTCTCACCCAAACAACCCCCCATTTTTTATTGTCGATATCTCAGCAAGTAATGGTCCGATTTACAATTTTAAAACATGAAACATTTGTGAAATTTTCCGATCTTTTCGAAAACAATATTTTCAAAATTTTCAAATCAAGACTAACATTTCAAAAGGGCCAAACATTCAATATTACGCCCTTTAAAAATGTTAGTCTTGATTTGAAAATTTTGAAAATATTGTTTTCGAAAAGATCGGAAAATTTCACAAATGTTTCATATATTAACATTGAAAATCGGACCATTACTTGCTGAGATATCGACAATAAAAAATGGTGGGTTGTTTGGGTGAGACTTAGAAAACATCAATTTTCCTGTTTTTAAACCTTTGCATTGCAATATCTCAGCAACTAAAGGTCCTATCAACAAAGTCCGAAAAAGCAAAATATAGAGATTTTTTTTACCTTTTCAAAAATATTTTACAACTTTACCTACAACTTTGCCGAAGACACCAAATCGATCAAAAAATTCCTTCAAAAGATACAGATTTTTGAATTTTCATATATCATTTTTGTATGGACAGCTGCCAAATTTGTATGGAAAATTTTATGGACAAACTAATGATGCAAAATGGCTTCTTTAGGCATACCGAAGGCACCAAAAAAGTTCCAGTCGGATTAAAAAATAGAAAAACTAAAATTGAAGAAAAAAGACCGATTTCGTAGAGAACTGCTCTGCTGATTTGATCTGCATTTTTTATTTTTTCCCCATTTAACTCGATTCCACCCCAATGGCCTGAAAGGGTTAAGACAAATCGAACTAGCACTATTATCAACCATTCGATTCGAAATTTATTCAAATTATGCTTTGATCAACATGTCCAAAATAGTTTTACTATCGAGACAATTAATTTAAAAAAGTCTAGTTAAATTCCATCTTTACCTCTTAAACTTTGCGTTTCTATCTGTCTCTATTTTAGTACAGCAACCCAGTTTACTCAATCCGAATTCTGAAACGGAATCTAATTAGAATCGTATACAAATTCCGTTTCAAACGCAACAGCCGTTCCGTGTTCGAACCGGTTGTTGCGTTTGAAACGGAATTTGTGTACGATTCTAATTAGATTCCGTTTCAGAATTCGGATTGATTTGACTGGGAGACTTGGTAACGTGGTTTATTTGTTTAGGAGTTTTGAACTAATTTCGAACATCTTGAATAACCGTCTATGGTCCCCAACACTATCCATCCATCTATTACTCTTCCCAGTGTGTCCCCAAAAGCGGTACGAAGCGGGGATTGTTTTTTGTGTTAAGTTCTAGCTTTGATGATGCTGTTTTTTTTCTCTTCTCCCTCACATTCCTTTCATGGTACGGTTAGAGATAGGATATTTAAAAATGTATCCAGCTTGTGGGTATGGTGAATCTGTGTGTGTTTGTATGTGTATAGAAGAGAGGGTTTATAGTACGGGGGTGGTTCGGTATATTCTCTGATTTGACTTGTCTACTTGGTAGTCTGGTAGGCAGCGGTGTTACGTGTGATCCCCTCCGGGCGCGCGCTTGCTTGTGTACTATGTGTAGGCTACGAACACAGCACCCTTCCTGCTTATCCGTCGAAAAAGCCAATATTTTTCCTTATCGGCGAAGCCGAACTGCACTGCGAGTCGGTCTTCTTGAGGATGGACGATATGTACTGTCCGTCGCCGTTGCCGTTGGTCCGGTGGATGGTCGTGACGGAGTCCTGCTTGGTGAGGCTTCCGCCGCGCCGCTGATCGGCGAACGAGATGACCGAGTGCTGCTTGACCAGCTGGTGGCGCCGGTTCGGGGTTGCGACGGCGGCGGCAATCGGTGACGCCGAACTCTCGTACACTACAACGAGCAAGAACAATAGGGGATGGTGATGATGCCGGAGGAGGAGGTTAGTGGCGCCTTCGGTCGTCAGGGCACAGCGGGACAGGGCGTACAGCGACTTCACACAGTGACAGAATGGTTTTGGTGACGGTGACGGTGCATTAGGAATGTCGTGCTTTGGCGTGCGGGAGTCGTGCTTGGACACCAACTACTTCTAGCGGCTACTAGTGCCGGAGGAATCCTTGATGAGGAGGGCTTACCTGACTTGGGCTCGTTGAACGAGAAAATCGAGTCTTGCTTGACGAGCTTGTGGCGCTTGTGCTCAATGCTGGACAGGACGCTGTCCTGGCTGGACAGTGAGGCCGAGAACTTTTTGCTGCCGCTGCCCGGCGTGTGCTCGATGTACGAGATCTGCGTGTCCTGCTTGCACAGGATGCCCTTCCGCGGCTCAATGTACGAGATCTGGCTGTCCTGGCGCGACATCGAGTCCGAGGCCGAGCTCTGCTTCGACAGCATGTCCCGCGAGCCGTTACTCTCTTGCTTCAGCAGCATCTGGCGCGAATTGTCGCTATCTTGCCGGTACAGAATTGCTAGTTTTTTTTTGGTTGATGGTATGAGGAGGTGGTTGATTTTTTTTTCGAATGAGGTGGGTGATGTTGGTATGATCGCGGCGCGAACCAGACAGCCAGACAGAGATACAGGAAAGAAAGAGAGAAGACGGACAGTTCAGTACGCGATTCGCTCCGCAATTACTCTAGAAATAAATCGCTAAACAAGATAGAATTAACAACTCTCTAGAAGCTCATCAACGCCGTGTGTCCAGTGTGTGTGAGAGTGTATTTGTGTGTGGTCGCGTGGGGCACAACACGTGGAGCCCACTATGGCTCTACCGTTAAATATATGCATAGACTTTCAATACACACTATACACAGAGTTACGGAAAACAGAGATGAACGTGGGGAGATCAGTTTCTAGAACCGTTTCCGCCTTAGCTGTTGCTGTTGTTGTTGTTGTTGATGGTGTTGAGCTAACAAAAGTTGCACCGTACCCGATCGTGACGCGATGCTGTCCTGCTTCAGCAGCAACGTCTGCCTCGATATGCTGCTGTCCTGCTTCAGCAGCATGTGCCGCGACAGGTTGCTGTCCTGCTTGGAGATGCCGGCGTGGTGCCTCCGGGCGCGATCCTCGTAGATGTACGACACCGCGTCCGCCGACTTCATCGACGGGCTGTACTGGGACCGCTGCTTGGTACTATTGTGGTAGTGCGACGACTTGCGGGTGCTGGTGGAGGACGATGCGATCGCGACGGTATCGTAGTACCTGAAAGCAAACCAAACAACCCAATCAAACCCCTTTCCACCTAAATACTCCAAAACAAACCTTAACCGTCCGCAGCACTTTCTCGATCGGATGATCGCGGCAAAGCCTTTGCGGTACTTTTTGTTGAAGAACGCGTACAGGATCGGGTTGATGCACGAGTTCGAAGCGCCCAGCCACTGCGCGATCGGGGTCGCGATCTGGATCATCTCCTCCTCGCTGCTCTCGAGCGCTCCGCCCAGCTTGATCCGGGCGAAGATCACGTACAGTGGCAGCCACGACAGCACAAACAGAATAACAACGACGACGAGCATCTTAACAACTTTGATTTTGGACTTTTGCTGCATCCGGTCCATCTGGGCGTCCTTCGAGTCGCCGGGAATCGATCGCCGCCAGACCTAGATGTCAAAAGATCCCAATCAGCTCACCACATGACTTACCTCCAAACAAAAAAAAAAAACGTCACCCACCTTGATCCAGATCAGGATGTAGCAAATGGTGATGAGGGTCATCGGGAGCAGGTAGCACGCGACCAGGTTCGCGAGCAGAAAGTACAGCTTGCCGTCGGTCCCCGGCGGCCACACCTCCAGACACAGTTGGATTTCCGGCGCCTGGGGCGAGATGGGCACCAGCTGGAAGAACAGCGCCCAGGGGATGGTCGAGCTGAGCGCGATGATCCAGATGCACACGATCATGAAGCGGGCTCGCCGCTTGGTGATCTGCAGTTTGAGCGGCCACCAGATGGCGAGGAAGCTGTAATGAAGAGTGAGATGAAGATATTAGAAGGGCTGTTTTGTTTTTGAAGTATTGATTGAGTAATAATTGACACGATCGGTGAAAAATGTAATCTTTTTATAGTAAATGGTGACCGGCCGGGACCCGTGGTGTAGGGGTAAGTGTGATTGCCTCTCAGCCAGTCGGCCTGGGTTCGATTCCAGAAGGTCCCGGTGGAATTTTTCGAGACGAGTTTTGTCTGATCACGCCTTCCGTCGGACAGGGAAGTAAATGTTGGCCCCGGTCTAACCTAGAAGGTTAGGTTGTTAGCTCAATCCAGGTGTAGGAGTCGTCTCCCTGGGTCCTGCCTCGGTGGAGTCGCTGGTAGGCAGTTGGACTAACAATCCGAAGGTCGTCAGGTCGAATCCCGGGGTGGATGGAAGCTAAGGTGTAAAAAGAGGTTTGCAATTGCCTCAACAATCAAGCCTTCGGACACCTAGTTTCGAGTAGGAATCTCGCAATCGAGACTGTAGAGCTTATAATTTGATTTGATTGTTTGACGTTCGAATTAGCCAGCTTTCGAATAAGCAGACATTCGAAGTAGCGCAATTCAAATTAACGAATCCGCTCTGTATCGTTATCGAGCCTCGATATTTACCCAGTCACGGATATTTCTAACAGAGCTTGTTCTGCTAGAATCCTGCTAGAATGATTCTAGCAGGCTTGTCAGAATGCTGTAAGAATTTTGCTAGAATATTCTGACAAAGCAAAATCTATCGAAAATGACGTCATTCGCTGAACCGATTTGTGGCGAATGCGATTGCCGCCATTTTGTCAATTTGTTCGGTAAAGTTCTTTCATTTTCTTTTGTCAAAGGAGAATGACGTTTTTTCTTTGCCACCAACTCGGTAAGTTAATTGTTTAAGAAATTGACCCAACATAAATAATAAATCTTTTCTTTATTTCAGCATTTATACAAACAAGGTGGATTTTCTTGCGAAACCCCGGAAATCGTCAAAATCGATGATGCCACAATGGCCCAGGAACAATCGCTTGGACGGATCGGAGCAGACAGTGGAGTACGGATGCGTTATCCTCAAAAATAGTGTGTTAGGTGAAATGTAGAATCGTGGAATAAATTAAATAAATCACTTTTTTTTAACTTTAACCTGGGGACAAATTTTTGGTCATCACATTCTAACAAAATTCTAGCAGGATTCTAACAGAAACACCTGCCAGCATTATTCTGGCAGAATTCTAGCAGGATTCTAGCAGACATTCTTTCCGTTTAATTCTAGCAAAATTCTTATAGAATTCTAGCAGCAGATCTGTCAGAATAGTTCTGGAAGCATTCTAGCAGGATTCTTACAGAACCGGATGATTTCGCCAGCTCCTGCTAGAACCGGTTATTGCATTTGAGCACGGGATTGAAACTCGTCTGAAAAACCTGTATCATTTTCTTAATCAACACGGTGGCGCCGCGTGGTGGTAGCTGCCCTGTTTATTACACTATGAAATTATCCATGGAAAATCCAAGGAACCAAAAGGTGACAACAGAAATGTCCGCCCAAAAGGGGTGCTGCAAAAAAACTTTTTATTTTTAAAAAAATTCCCAACAAATCAGCAACGAATTACAAGTTTGATAGTGGAACTACACTTAAAAGTTGGTTTTGTTATTTGTTTTTACAAAACCGCATATTTTTTAACAAAAGTGCCAAAAATATTCGTAACTACCTTTTGCCTCTTGGTGGCGCTTTGTGTTAGTATGTGTGTGTGGTCGATATTTGCGGACGTGCACGCAGAACACAGAACAGTGAGAACTAGCGAAAATGCCTCACTTTCTTCTGATACAAGTCGCCATATTGAAATTGCTTGAAGATTCATACCCGTGATTTGAGCTAGAATTCTCAAAGAATTCTTGAGAAAATCTAGCAGGATGATGGCAGCGTTCTAGTAAGAATATTTTCGCTCTGTAAGATTTCAGTAAGAAGGTGGACGCCCAGTCCTGTTTTTTTCGTGTTATTTTCCGTCTCTTTTGTGTCGCTGTTCGAGTGCATGGGATGATTGGTCATTATAAATAAATAATGGCATCAGTAGTGCGGTGCCTGTGTGGACGCGCAGTCCTGTTTTTTCGTGTTATTTTCCATCTCTTTTGTGTCGCTTTTTGTGTACATAGAGTTATCTAAGCCCGATCTCACGCACACTAACAGCCCATTTGTTTTGCTGGCGGGTACAAAATTTAACCTCAATCTTTTTCGTGTACGTACACGCAATACATGCGCACGTAGATAACTCTATGGGGTGATTGGATTTCTTCTGATTCGTGTTGTTTTCATCTCTTTTGTGTCGCTGTTTGTGAGCATGGGGTGATTGGTCTTCTTCTTCTTCTTTTTTCTTTATTTTTAGTTCGCGCGTTCGTTGGCCAATGAGTTTATTTTTGTTCTCTTTACATAGTTTTCGATAGAAACGATCCGAATTCTTTTTTTTCGAGACAAGCAAGTCGTATTGCTGGATTAAGTCCTTTCTATATCATCGATGATCGGAAGGCACGCCGACGAATATGTTTTAAGGCTTATGGTATAAAATCATTTTAATGAATAAAGCCCTTCTTACATCACCGTTGATCGGAAGGCACGCCGACGAAGAATTTCTGGAGGATCGCGGTCGAATTAATACTGTATTTAAAATTCTAGATAGCTATCTTTCGGATTCGATTGTGAGTAGCGGGACTTCGCGGTTACTATGCAACGTATTTTTGGAGTCTTTTTATATTTTAAATTTATAAGTCCTTCTTTATCATCGTTGATAGGAAGGCACGTCGCCGGTTAAGTTCGTTTAAGTTATTGTTTTAATTTCATTACAATCGGTTACGTGGTGTCCTGTTTTCTTTTCGTTTATATTCGTTGATCGTAATAATTTATTCCAACTGGCAGCTTTAGTATTAACTCATCTACTATTTTTGAAATTTGCTCGCGTTATCTAAATTGTACAAACAGTAAAAATATACTGATAAGTCCAGCCCATAGCACTACTGCTCGGTTGGCACGCGTTCGATTAAAAACTTTTAAATAATCAATTATTTATCTTTCCGCAGCCGGCTGCCTAAGATTTAACATTTTCAACCGATAAACAAAATGCTCATGGTCACATCACTGCCACTCGTGAATCCTGACCTCATACCCATCTACTAACCCCTCAAAACTCATGTGATACTTTGTCGGAGAAGCAGTCGATTGGGCGGTCTCTATCACTCAAGTATCGGACTAACATTCCCATCCACTTCCCCGTGACCCTACCACTGGTCGTGGCCGGCGCCGGTATTGATCAGCATGATAGGGGCCTTTGAGAAGTTGCGAAGCGAGGAAAGATAGCACCCACTTATCTTCCACGGCTCGTGGATGTAACTTCTGGAGGTCCTGGTCAATAACGGAGTAGCAACTGCGGGTGGGCACCTATGCTTATGCTTATGCTTATGCTTTCTCTGTAAGATTTCAGTAAGAATCCTGTGAGAACGCCGTGACTGGGTTGTATCGTCAATCTTGCCTAATTAGCAAATTTCATCCCTAAACACATTTTTTCGAATATTTTCCTGCCAGACTTGTATGAATGAACCAGTAATGCTGCTTTAAATGATTCAATTATATTTTCAATGTGACTTTCCCATCATTTCTTCTTCTTCCCCTTCGTCTTCGCGCACCTGGTATCGATCTTGACCTTCGTTTTCTTCTTCCTACGCCGTCCACAGCACGTGGTCGTCGGCGATTCGGACTCGTCCATTTCCGCGAACGGAGGAAGCGGAAAATCGCTTCCACAGCCCTTCCCGCACCCTCCGGAAAGAGCGCTGTTCGCCGACATTCGCTCAAACTGATGGCACCGGTGCAGAGGACACTTCCGGGATGGACCCGGTTCGCCATCCTTGTTCATCCGGCTGGATGCGGCCATTCGCAGCATCATGTCGGCGGAACTGTCCTTGGGATGTCGGTGGCGGCATCCGTCCACCGGTTCCTCACCGGCTATTTCTTCGGATATTATGATTGAGTCTGCTCCGGCCGTTCCGGAAGATCTACGCCGTTCCGGCGTGGTCAATTCCGAGTACATCGACGACGGGAAATTGTACGAGCTGATGGTACTGATTGAGGTTTTCGAGATGGCGTCCTCTTCCGGTTTGACGTGCAGTTGACTCGCTGCGCGAGAATCGCCCATCTGGGTGAAGCTGTCCACACCCGGGGGAACTTCCGGAATGCGCAGAAAGGACTGCGTGCTGATGCTTTTGTCCACGTGATCTTCGGTCGTTTTTGACGACCTGCTGGACCGTCTCGATGAACTACACACACATTGTTCCAGTGTGATTGACGATTTCTCTGGGGTATCGCTACCGTCCGGGTTGACCTGAAGTTTTCGTTTTAGATCCGTTACAACCTGGCCGAGTTTGGACTTGTCCGGGAAGGACGCGCTCTCGTAATACTTTGAGCAGATTCGGTTGATGTTGGAGTCGGAAAAGTTCCGTGAGGTCACAATCTCCTGCGTCAGCCGGTACAGAAAGCGGGACATTTCGCGGTCTTCAGAGATCCTGTAAGGTGTGGAGTTCATTGAAATGATTTCAAGCTCAAATTGGGCTTAACGAACCGGCTGAAGATCGTCTCCGGTGTAATGCTTGATGTAACTGAGTGATTTCGTGCATTTGGAATTTGTTTGTAACAGTTTGAGCAAACGGCCATTATTGTTTTTGTTGGGTTTTCAAAAATGCCAACTTTTGTCGAAGGTTTCGAACGAGATGTCACCGGCAAAGCAATGATATCTTAGATGTCGGGCTTTTATCAACGCTTTCTAAATGGGTTCTCCACTGCACTTGGCTGGGTGTCAATCAGTTGCCGGTCGTTGAAACGATAGAACGAAACCGCGCCTAATGCCGGCGCAGTGGAAGTGGTGGCGGACCTCATGGCCAAGTTCACGGACATCGGGACATTGGAACGGGTACATGCTAAAGTGGGAAGCCATTTCTAACACCACATGCTTCGAAACCCACGTGTCACACGGCTTAGAGGCTGGGAGGACTCTTGAAAATATTAGGGTGACACCGATGAGTACTCAAAATGTCTCAGAAAACATAAAACACTTCACGCCAAAAAGGAGAGAACTCGCTATCGCTCCCTTTTTTTGAATCTATCCATTAGATTACACTCACACCATCTTGTCTAATCTTGAGTGAGCAACGACAATGATTGCGTTGCTCACTAATGATCCGTTTTGAGAGTATTTTGCTCCAATCAACTAGCTTAATCAGCTAGATAAACTCTCACGAGTGACTGGTAATGACATTGTTTATGTCACTGTAAACAAGATTTACTCATGTATTGGAAACATGATCACCCTAACCAGGGGGAATGTGTCGTCGATGTCATACTATTATAGCGTCTACCCATCAGAGAGGTGATGAGAGCTCGACAGACGACGACGAAGATGATGAGTGGCGAGAAAAGTGCAAGTGCAATCGAAGGATGAGTCGTCGTCCGGTTCAAACATTGTTGCAAGCGCCAACAAAATATGTTGGCATTGTGTGGAGTCCTGTGACAGGGAGGGGGATTTTCTCACAATCCGTCCTGTCATTGACATTGACGGTATATCGGTCGGACTGGAGGAGCGGGATAAAAAGAAGAAGAGTGCGATGGTTCGATGGTGAAAAGAAATAATCCTCTTCAAATCGGTTATGTGTTTGTGTGGGTGTGGGAAAGTGTATCTGTGAATGTGCATCTGGGTGCATTTCCAAAGGTCTTCTAAACCGAATCGAAACCCTGTTGTATTGCATGTTTTTATTTATTTTTCCAGCTTATGGTGGGGAGATTTTGCGGAATTGTCGAGAATAGGTTTTTTTTTTTGTGAATTTAGTTTTTATAAGATTTTCAAATGAACACAGATGATTTTAAATTAGAATTGAATCAAAATTAAAACAAAAAAATACAACTTTTGAGTAGCACTTTTAAGAGGATTTGCCATGCCCTTTCTCCGCAAACACCACTCCACATATGTTTTGTGGGGGAATTGGCGGTGGTGCAGGTGCAGGAGGAATATGTTTGATTGCATGAAAACCGTTTATGAGGATTGATTTAGTTTTGCTCGTCCTGCGCTGGAGCTTTTCCCATTTCGAAGTGTTGGTTGTCACATCTTGGAGGGTCAATGCAATTCAATGGATAGGGGAAGGTGGGGCAAGACGACCATATGGGGCAAGAGGAACAATCGCTCCTACGGCCGTAATTTTTACAATTTTGATTATTTCCAGTATGAGGAATTGTTGCTAGCAATGCAATTAGCTGATTCTACTACCAAATAACCGCCAAAATGACGTAAACGCCACGAGGCATAAGATTTAATGAAGTTTTTTTCAAAACCTTTGTTTTCTTATAATATTTGGAAAGTACAAAATAAGGCTTAGGGTTCGTTTTAAGGCTCATTTTATCAAAATGCTATTTTTCCTAGATCAGTAGTGTCCCTACAAATGACATGCCACTATTACAAAGCATGATTTAACTTTTGGTTATTTTTGTTGAGAGCTTTTAAAAAATCTTGTTCAGGTGGGGCAAGTGTACCATATGGATTTTTAGTATGGAAAAATTACGAATTGCTGCAAGAACATATTTTATTGGGAAATAAATACATGAAAGTACTTAAAAACTGATAAACAATCGTTAAAAAAAATTGTTCATACAAAGTATAGTGATATTACTAAAATTTACTATTTATCATCGAAGTAGTATTTTTTTTTCGTAAAAACGATAAAACTTTTAGTAAAATATTATTATTTAATCTAAAAATGAAGAAACCATTCAAATACATTCTAATCTGATGTATCTAAGTGATAACAGTTCAATTGTTAGCAAATTAACATGTTTTTTCATGCATTGTTCCTCTTGCCCCAACGGGTTGTTCGTCTTGCCCCACTAGTTGAGTAGAACGTACGGAAAATTAAAATTTTAAAATCAATTTTTCACATTAAAAAACAGGATTTTTTAAAAACTTGTTTTAACAAAGTCTTAGTCAAGACCTAGAATAAGATGATTATAATAAAATCCGACAGATTTTTTAACTTTTTAATGGGTTATAACGAGCATTTCCTTAGCTTGTTACACTTGCCCCACTTTCCCCTAACAATATAGATGGGTTTTATTTCGAAACACATGGTTTGCGTTTCTAGTTGAAGTGTTATGCTATTATGTTGATTATTTTGTAAAAATGCAGTTAGCATGAGATAGAAATTTGGTGTCAAAGGGACTTTTATGTAAAATTGTTCGCCCGATTTGATGGCGTACTCAGAATTCCAAAAAAAAAAAACGTATTTTCATCGATAAAAAAACTAAAAAAGTTTTAAAAACTCTGCCATTTTCCGTTACTCAACTGTAAAATTTTTTGGAACTTTTCATTTTGAGGTAAATTTAGGAGAAAGAAGGAAGGGTAATTTTTAATTAAGAACACAATTTTTCATTTTAAAAATTTCGTGTTCTTTCTAATTTTGCAGAGCTAATTTTTTAGAGTGTAACAATGTTTTAAAAAGTTGTAGAGCAGACAATTTCAAAAATTTTGATATATAAACATAAGGAGTTTGCTTCTAACACTTCTAACCATGGAAGGGTTCGTACCGCCTCTCCGTCACGAGATATCAAAAAAATGGACCTTAAATTCGTGATAAGGGACAATAGTTACCGCTTCGGATAAAGTTTCACGCAAATCGAAGAGGAGTCGGGGAAACTGTTCCCGATTACGTGTGAGTTGGTAGAGATTTACCCAATTATTCATTACATTGTTGTTTGTCACCATCCATAAACCACGTGGGCACTTTTTTTTTAAATCTCAGTTTGTATTGCGTTCCTCCACGCTGTATAAAATATATGTATAAAATACCTCAAAAAGCACTACAGTCCAGACTCGATATCCGAAGTCCTGTCCTGTCCTGTGTGCTGTCTTATTTATGATTGTCGAGCTTAAGCCTGACCCCTAAACTACGCTAAAGTGGCGGTGACGAAATATTGAAAAAAAAAAATGCATTTTATTATTTAATTTTTTTTTACTGTGAACAGACACGGACCACTGCGACACTTGCGTATCTATTGTAGTATGATCTGTTCTCAGGTTTTCTGTTTTGCTGCTATACACAGCCTGCCGAACGATCGTCTTCCGTAGCGCTATTGTTTGAGCGAGACAGTATTTGACGAATTATTCGAGCAGTTGCCCCCTCTCATTCCCCAGACCAATCCCCCAAATGCCATGCCACACGAGCACGAGAGACCGATCGGAGGACGTGGAGATGAGCGAGATTGAGGGGAAATCTCGTTTATTTTTGACCCATCTAGAGATCGTTACCGATCATATAGCCCAATCTTCAGCTCGAATTTTGCCTGAGAGCATGTGACCGAGTCGAAAGTAGCATTTGAAGCTCTTCTCTGCGTATTGTTACAGAGTTCTTCAACGCTCAGACTCAGTCGCCAACAGATCGTCCGAGAGATTGGATGGGATGGGTTTTGGGGAGGCTTGGGACTTGACAAAGTCAATTCCCGCAGCAGCCGATATCCCCTCTCGACCGCCACCTACCCCTTTTGCCTCGCCAGATGGGTTTCAAGCCATCGACCTTCCGCTTACAAAGCGAAACCCGTACCACTACACCACGGGAGCTCGGCAATATTTAATAATCACCTCCGTGTACGCACGAGAACAAGTAGCAGTGAAGTGCTCAGTGCTCTATCGTTTTTTCGGATTTTTTCGCCGAAATTGATTGTGTTTACCCGCGAGTTTGCTGTTCCAGCATGCCAAAGGCCGGCCGTGGCCGTGGCAGTTCGAATGCGGCCTCGAAAAAACCCGTGAAGTTCGTCTACCGGCCGTGAGCGTGTGGGGAGCGTGAGCGCAGATGGAATCGACAAAAAGTTACTGCATCCCGGATATGTTCCAAGATCACCAGTGTAACTCCGGTGCCACGACCAGCGGCACATCAACATCCGCCAACATTCCCATCAGGAACGAGTTCCAGATGCTGAGCGACGACGAAGAAAACAACAACAACACCGACGGTAGCAGCACTACCGACGACGACGACGACGATGGTCGTGTACGGAAGAAAGTGTCGACGTCAAAAAAGAACAATTCTCCTAAGGAACGTAGACCACCTCCAATTTTTGTTTTGGACACATTGGCAGACGATATTGACGAGTTGCTGGAAGACCTCGGATATTGTCTGAAAATTGGTAAGTCGTCGGTGCAAGTTTACACATTCGACAAAAAGAACTTCGACCTGGTTGTGGAGAAATTGAAGAGTAAAAACTTTATGTTCTACACATTCGACCCCGTGCAGAAGACAGCTGTTAAGGTCGTCTTGCAGGGGTACCAAGACCGCCCGATCTCCGACCTCCTCAAGAAGGACCTCTCGGGTGCTGGAATAACGCCACGTGACATAAAAGTCCTCTCGCGGAAGACAACAGTCACAGGTACTCACACCCTATACCTGTTGTACTTCGACCGCGGCACCGTCAAGATTCAAGACCAGCGGTGAACTAAGGTGTTGGACGGGTTTTGGGTAAACTAGCGGTTCTACTCAAAGAACCCGTCGGACGCAGCACAATGCCACCGTTGCCCGAAATTCGGCCACGGCTCGCGGAACTGCAACCTCCCGCCCCGCTGTGTGAAGTGCGGTGAATCACACCTCTCAGAGGCGTGTGCACTGCCGTGCAAGGCGGACCTGGGGGACAAGGCAGAGCAAACCAAGGCGCGCATCAGGTGCGCCAACTGTGGAGGTAACCATACCAACAACTACCGTGGATGCAGCGCACGGAAAAACTACCTCGAGGAGCAGGAAAGAGGAAGAAGAAAGCAGCAGCGTCCCACCCTCCTCAGCGAAGTACGAGCGTAACCGTGCCGGCAGCTGGTCATCGTACGGTTCCAGCGGACAACTCAGCGTTCCCTCCTGGATGGGGCGATCGTTCGGCAGCGTGGTTGCTGCCGGTAGCGGCAATGCGGCACAGCAAGAAGTTACCGGGGAAGATCTCTTTACCCTGCCAGAGTTCTTTGGCGGAGCAATTCCTGGCCCTTGGGGAGCTGATGATCAAGCACATCTATAAAGGATAAAAAACTGTGATCTAGTTTTAAGCTTTCTCTCTCTCTATCCCCTTTCCTTTGTAATGTTAGTAAGTTTTTTTTCCTAATTTTTCTAACTCTTGGTGACACCTTTATTTACAAGCAATAATTGTTCCAAAATGGATTATGATGTAACACACAGCTGAAAGAAACTCCAAAACTCTGTAATGTACCTCAAAAGAACTCATTGTATCTTGATTATTCACCAATGAAACCGAATTGAAAATTATTTAATAAGCAATCAACTATTTAAATTTGAATAGAATGGGGCCGCAGAACTCGAATTTGATGTTTGAAAAAACGAAAAAAAAAAACTTTTGTTCGTTATTCGATTATCCGAAGTCCCATACAAACCTTCAGATAATCGAGTCTGGACTGTAGTTCAGATTGCAACAACTACTGTTTTACTGTTATCAGGATTCAACCAGAACTTTTGTACCCAGATTTTTGTTACAGACATTTTAATATCTTCAAAACTAGAAGAACTATCGATATCATTTTTTATTCATCCCCTAAGCTATTATTTACCCAAACATTTAGAACAAAATTTATCAATTTTCATAGTCACATTATTTCAGGATTGGTTTCGTAAGTTCAACAACGTTGGTATAAGAAGACAACAGCTTCCTTGGTTGCTGTGCACCTTTAAACTGATTTTGCCCAACATCACAGACAATTTTTGATTACGGTATTCGTGAACGACCCCCGGACAAATCTAGAGCAAATTTAGATCGAAGAGGGCCCAAAGGCGCCCCCCCCCCCCTGGAAAGGCCAGGGCCCAAAATCAACATGTGGTGATCGTGCTATTGATCACGACGAAATGTTAAGGCCTATAAAGTATAATCTCGAGTGTGTTTGTGTGTAAAGCTACCTCACATCAAATGTGTAAACCCCTGTTGAATCTTACAGGCTAGTTGGGATCAACATAGTTCAAAGTGATGCCGAAGGATACCAGAAACGCCGAGACAGAACCATAATCGTTAATTTGGTAGAATTGTGTTATTACGGCTGTAGAATCCAAGATCTATTTTCGAAGGCATTTTAACAAACTCAGAATATTTAACAATAAAATGAAATATTTTACCTGATAATTGCTGCAAAACAAATCTGCTGTTACTAAGTTTGTAACTTAACACAGCTAAGACTAATGCAGACCTAAAAGGGTTAAATAGAAGCCGGTATGTCTTTTGTTTGAATTTTATCCTACTTTTTATATTCTAGTTGTACGTAAGACTTTAATATAATTATTCGCATTTTTTTCAAGTCCCCACAATCCGAGTACCACCCACGTTACATTTTCCAAATGTCACCTGGAAAACCCACAAACGTAATCATATTTTGTGCTTTTCATCCTGGCATGGATCACGTTCGTTTTCTAGCCCAAGAACCACTCTCTCAAACTCTCATCCACGTGCGTGGTTGCAAGCAGCGAATCTCATACAAGTTGTGATGTGTGTATGTGTATGTGTGTGTGTGTGCCATCAATTAAGCACCCATGGACTGCATGTTTTCAAATCCACCCACGCCACGCCGCAGCCATGAGAAGGTCAAGTCTCGTTTTTCCCAGGATTGCCAACCTCTTAAAATGGCATCCATCTTCATTATGCTCACTTCTGCTGTGTTCTTCGCATTATAACGAGAGAGCAAGAGTGAGTGAAAAGCAATTCCGGTGCAGAACATATTGGGGAGCGTTCTTTTATTACGTAACGCGAAAATCGGACTTTTAGACCCCTCCCCCCCCCCCCTCGTAACAAAATTTCCATACAAATTTTAAAAATTTTGTATGGAGCGTAACACGGCCTCCGACCCCCTCCCCCTACTGCGTTACGTAATAAAAGAACGCTCCCTTGCCAACCGCGAAAAATGTCAAAGGTCAAAGCATTTCACCTCTGGCGAGGGGTCGTCCGTAAGTTACGTGGATGAAATTTGAGCAAATTTCTTTCTCCTGCATCTGAGTTCAATTGAAATTTGGTTTAATCTCCCTTCCCCTAAGGTATTTATGGACGTGCCATTTTCAGTCTAACAAGTTTGGTTCAGGGTAATTGAACAATTTTCGAAATCAGTGAATTTATAAACAAATATTAGCTCTTTGATAGGAACAACTTGGGTCAGGTTTCGCTGGTGAAGCCCATCATGGAAATAAAAATCTGGGAAAAATGCAAAATGCAAGCAACGAATAAATTTGATTCCAGCCATACCTGGGAAAAAAGTGCATCCTGGAATCAGTGGTTCCCGTTTGTTGGGCTGTGAATTAAAACAACTCGAAACAGATGAGAAACCCAACGCCAGTGGATGAACCACTGGACTTGGCAATGTGCTACTCAGATTGGGGGTATTTTTAATTGGATCAAACTGAGAGTACCGAAATGGACCACTTTGTGTGTGCGCGAGGCGTAATTGCTCCAAACAGGATAAATTAAAAAAAAAAGAATTAGCTTTGTTCGCTGGTCAGGTGAAATGGCGCGGAAAAAGGTTATCAACTCATTAACTGGATGTTGAAGCTGACTTGAAGAATTAAACGATGAAAAAGTAGACAGATGTTTTCTATTTTTTACGGACTACATGTGACAATACTGTCTGTAATTGAAAATTCGGCATTTATGCCAAATATCGTATTTCTAGAAAAAAAATGTTACAGTTTGCGTCACCAAATCTTCGCCATGGCAGTTTTAGTGAAATGGTATACCACCCCCCCCTCTTCAAAGTCGGCCTGAATAATCAGTGGGCAAAAAAAATGTTTTAACCAACTGAAAACCAGTTAAAATGCATTTTCCTGCGTTTATAATCATATAGCATGTTTGAACTCTTTTGAAAACATTTTAAATTTTCATGAAATATCAATGTACAGTCCAACAATAATTTTTTTTTCGCGAAAAATAAATCCGTCGATACCTCGATGTTTTGAAAATTTATGATTGAAAAGCAACGGGGCGCGTGTAAAATGTATTTTAAACCCCTTTTTCATCCAAATGTTGATAGCAGGGCTTGTAATTTAAAATTTAATTTTTTTGCCATATACATTATATATTTTTTTTAAGTTCATATACACTGGTTTGACACCAACTGTTTTCAAACGAACGAGATCACTTTTTAGTTTGACACCCTTGTTGACACCCCTTTTTTACGGAGGACACATATACTACCAAACGTTTGTTTTGATAGTGTGCGTAAGTGCCGTGTAAATAGTGACAGTTCGCCAATTTTAAGTTTGACTTTGACCAACCGACGGGGTACTAACTAAAAAAGTTTCAAACAAAAGTGAGTGTATCAGATTATCAGAAATATTTATATCAACATTTATTTCTGACGATATTAATTTCTGAAGCAACTAAAAAAATCTTGCATAATTAATACGATTTACTACAATGCAGGTATGATTTTTTTTAATTACTGGTGATCAGGGTTGTTAAAATATCAAAATATCAGCTCTCAGCAACTACAATTATCCCGCCTGAATAATCATGCCTCAAATACAACTGCTCTTCTCTCCTCATTGAAACTCTCAGCACCGAACATAGCCGAACACGTTTTCGTGTTTACCCACTCGCGATTGACATTTTCCTTTTCTCTCTCATTCCCGCTTCCACCATCATCCTACCGCAACAGCGTTTAACCACAAAAGACGCCACAAAACCAATTTTGCAAACGCAGTTTAACGGCACGTCATGCGTGGTCGGCTCCTAATCGCCATCTCGCGTGCTCTCATTGCAGTTTTCGGAGAGATTGAGAGAATCCGCGGTGAGAGCGCATAGTCGAGGAAAAGGGGAGGAATGATAGAGAGAGACTGACATCGCTGGTAATCACGAGACACAAGAAGAGATCTTACAAGCTATAATGACGGCCGCTATACTCTCGGATATTTTTGGTGCAGAGATAATCTATTGATAGCTTTTCTATCACTCATTTGCAACACTGTTGGTGATATTTCGTTTAAAAAATGTTTAAAGCCATTACTGCCAAAGTAATATAGAGAGTTTATTTTATATATTTTATTTAACATGATCAAATTAGATGCGTACAATTTGAATCATGTTTTTGTGCCATGAAAAAACTTTCAGACGAAGTCAATTATAAAATCATGTGGTATAATAAAACCTCACAAAAATCATTAAAAAAAATTACATTGTATGGTTTGAGAAGTGCTCAAAAAATGAAAAACAAAAATGAAAAAAAAAAAAAATAAAAATTTAAAGTGTAGAATTAAGGCTTAAGGAAATCATAAAAAGGTGTACCATTTTGTTTAAGGGCTGAAACCAGTATGACTTGTTTTAGAGAAGATATTTGTCATGAAAAACATAATTAACACTCTCTCAAACTGGCCACAGAGGCAAGTTTAAAAGAATTGTCATTATACTCATTGCCTAAACATGTTGATAAAACATACTTCTCATTAAAAAATACTTGAGATATTTTTTTGATTTATTGTACTTGATTTATTGTAATTTGAAAAAAAAAATTCAATTTCTTGTAGCTGCATGATTTTTTAAGGGGTAAAAACATGTAGATAATAACAAAATTTCATATAACAGAAATTTTTTTAAATCAACTTAAAAGATGATTTTCAATCACTCCTGAAAGTTTCATGAAGATATTTCATGATTGAAGTAAGTTACAGACGATTTAGGCTGAAAATTTTTACATGCGCAAAGCGAACTGTCAAAATTTGCAAGCGCTTTTCTCTGAACACCGAGTTGATCTCGGGGTGCCACGATATCTCGAAATGGGATGGACCAAATTGGCTGAAATTTTGGGTGAAGACTCGCAAGACATATCCCGTGTGCATAACGAAGCCCGATTTTGAAATTTTGCATTTTTTTAAAATACAAAAATCAAAAACTTTCGTTTTTTATATGAAAAACATAAAAATATTTTTATCTTTTTTTAAAATAAACTTTTTGAAATCGGCCTTCGTCATGCATACAGGACCGGTCTAACGAGTCTTCACCAAAATTTTGAGCCGATTTGATCAAGGCAGTGTTAAAATATCGTGGCACCAGTTTTTTGAAAATGCTAACTTCATATAGCTGTATCTCGGTAATTATACAACCAAATGTCTTCAAATTTATTAGTAGTTGAAAATGTATATTTTAATGTCCTGAAAACAAATTTTAAAAAGGTTTGAGTTTGTGCTCAAACCAACCTCTGACATTTTTGCCGATTTACATGTATGTAACCCCTTAAATTAAGTCAAGCAGTTAATTGATCTTCACACTAATTTTAACCATTGAAGTCGCTGTCCTATACAATTTTATTGCATAATATTAATCAGAACCAAATTTAGAAACAATTTTCAATGTATTTAAAATTTCCCGTTTCCCGAGAAATTTATAGCTCTGGGAAATTGGACGCTCTGTAACTCAACTGTAAATTTTGTTGGAACATGTCATTTTAAGGGAACTACATTAACTCAGAAGGCTATTTTTTCATTTAAAACCAAGTCTTTAATTTTAAATTTTCGTCTTTTTTAACTTTGCAGGGTTATATTTTAGAGTGTAACAATGTTCTGCAAAGTTGTAGAACAATTACAAAAATTTAAGGGGTTTGCTTGCAATCATCACGAGTTATCACGTTTCTACGAAAAAAAGCTTTTAAATAGTTGGTTGTGTGGACCATGGCCGTTTAACGTCACCCGTGCAAGACACGAACGACGAAACAAAGAGAAATCAAAAAGTAGTAAAAAAGTAGTTTGATGACGTTTTTGGGCTTTAGTGTCTTCTGCAAAGTTTTAGAGGAGAAAATTTCATGAAAATTTGTCTAATTTGACAAATTTCTAGCTCTTTATACACACAAAACATACGTCACTTCTGCAAAAATGGTAATAAAACTCTTTTTTGGCGATAACACAAAAGAGCAACTCTCTACGAAATCGGCCGATTTCGACCATTTTTATTTTTTGTATTTTTTTATTTGGCTGAAACTTTGTGGGGGCCTTTCCTATGACCAAATAAGCTATTTTGCATAATTGGTTAGCCCATACAAGTCTCCATACAATTTTGGCTGCTGTCCATACAAAAGTGGTATGTAAATATTCAAACAGCTGTAACTTTTGAGTGAGTTTTCTGATCAATTTGGTGTCTTCGGCAAAGTTGTAGGTATTGTCTTCTAAAACATATCAAAAAATCTCAAAAATCAAAAAATAGTTATTTTGGGAAATTGAGCTTTTGTGAAAAATAGTTGATAAAAAAATCTGCAATTTTTTTTCCGTGTACCTATTTTTTCTCAATAGTCCTCAACAATACCTACAACTTTGCCGAAGACACCAAATTGATCAGAAAACTCACTCAAAAGTTACAGCTGTTTGAATATTTACATACCACTTTTGTATGGACAGCAGCCAAAATTGTATGGAAACTTGTATTGGTGACACTAGCGTGCACAGGGTGGGGCAACATGGGGCAACTGCCCCAGCATCCTCAGAAATTTGTTCTAAATTTGGTCAGGTGGTGTCCACAAATGACGTATTTTTTCAAAACGTTCATAGTATTGCCCCACCTTCCTCAAAGAGCTGGGCACGCTAGTGATTGGTGAACCAATGACACAAAATAGCTTCTTTGGTCATAGGGAAGGCCCCCACAAAGTTTGAGCCAAATTAAAAAATACAAATAAAATCCATTTCCGGTTTTGGCAGAGAAATGCTCAAAAGTTATCATTTTAGCGGCCTACCATGATTTGAAGAGTTGTTCATAACATAAAATCGACCATTTTTGCTAGAGACAGCAAAATGTGTTGAGCCTTTATTCAGGAGTGTTAATTATTTTAAAGTGATTTTATGCCAATGTTCAAGTTGCTATTTTTTCAAAATTACGCATTTGGGCGCAAAACCAAACAAAGCACCTGAGAGTACGTACTTTCAACTATATTTCTTGGTGATATCTCGGTGTCTGTTTTTAGACATCTCAATTTGAATTTGACGGTTTATAATCAATTTATTTATCATTATACACGGAATCTTATTGAACACGAGGTGATAATCGGTAAATAGATGGGTTTAATTGAATAATGTTCATGAAAAATTGATTGTTCCGTAATAATATCACGTGACTTGTTTTATGAGACTTTGGCCATGTTTTTCAAAATGTATTTTTTTCTGGGGTCAGGTTTGGCTGCGTTTTTCACTAAAATTATCTGTATTTTATGTAAAAGAAAGTATACAGAGTTTTTTCAACTGTCCTTGACTATGACTTAACACATGTTTCTACAATTTAAATGATAATGAAATCATTCTATTGTAGAAAATGTGAAAAACAAGCAAAACATTGCAAAAGTTGATATAAAAACATGAAAAATCTATATAGGCAAAAGGTAATAATAGGAGATGGTAGAATAAGCCAAATATTATCAGAAACAACCATAAACTAAACAAGATCTATATAACATACAAATACTAAAAAATAAAATACTTTGTTATGATGGTTATACCTGTAGCATTGCCACTGCATTAAAAAAAAACTCCGGTTTGAAACTATGAATAAAACTGAACAATGCATTATTCAAGTTTAACTTCCCCCCAAAAGCTGTGCTGACAGCGGATTTTCTCGAAGCTTTTGGAGATGTCATCACAAAGCCATCAACTCGCCTACACCATTCCCAAAACACACACACACATACACACAGTCCCCCATCCAACTGATAATGACATGTCCTAATCCCGGAATGAAATCCTTTTTATGTACTGCTCTCTTTTCCCCGCTGTCGGCTCACAAACCACATCCATTTGCCACAAGCAAAAAAAAAAAGCAGAAAAGAAAAGTTGCAGTTTATTAAAATTCAACTTCTTGCTCATTTGATCCACTTGCACCAAATCCACCGACTGGAGTGCATTTTTCCGGAGAACCAGCCGAAGAAAACAAAACCAGATGCCACTCCATCTATGTGTGTGTGTGTGTGTGTGTGTGTGTGTGCTGGTATGTGTGGCCACATAAAAGCAAGTCTCTCCGGAGATGGAAATAAGTGTCATCAGCAGCAACAGCCAAGACACTTTCCGCCCCTCCGATGTTTGCTCATCACTTTTAAGCCATTTGCCGGCAGCGCCACGTCGTGCCAAAGTCGGTCCGCCGTCGGTTAGGGCCTGTCTGATGAGACTATCGCTTTTTGGGAGGGATGCAGGAGCGAGTGAGGGGAAAAGTTTTCGGAAAATGCATGCGAAATACTCTAGACTGTGGAGTTCTCACGCTGACTCGCACATAGTCATCATGGAAAAAGTTATTTTTCACATGTGGTTGCCCAAAACAACGTCCCGCAAACTCTGGGGACAAACTGCGGCCACGTGGTGTGACACGAGCCGGAGGGGGCTTCCTTTCCACCCGTCGTCCCTTTTTCCGTCTAAACGGACGTCAACTAAAGTGGGGGAGTGTGGAGTTAATTGTTACATGACATTTGTTAGGGAGGTAGTGAGACAGTTTTATTAAAGTTTTTAAGAACAAGAAAGCAGAACTAACAAAGGTTAAAGTAATTCAAAAAATTCATAAAAAATTACACCGAAGTCCATTGTTTCGTTTTGTTTGGCCAGTCTTCAAAAAAAAAAAAAAAAAATTAAAAAAGTTTATCGAATAATGATTTGATTACACTGTCGGACAGTGAGTGAGGTCAGTTGCTAATCTTCGAGTCATTAACTTATTTGAGCAGTAGAACTCATGTTGATTTAATCGGTCACAATTTCTATCTGTCTGATAACATCAATGATTTTTTTTACTAAAAAAGAGAAATTATAAACACCCGTCTAAAATTTTAGAATTAGAGAAAACGATAAGATGGGTATACGTTGAGTATACAACTAGATGTATTTCATTATTCTATTTCAAAAAATATCCTTCTTTTGGCAAAACAACAAATGTAACCATTTCTAGAAATGGTCCACTCTGGGGAATAGGATAGAACCATATTCAGTTTATCTGAACATTATCATCTTCACTTGTTTTAAAAGTCATAAACTACATTGTCTGGGCTATGGTTGAATAGATGCAGAATTAGTAGTGTTGCCAATTTTCTATTGAGTAAAATTTTAGACTTTGTAAATATTGCAACAAGAAGAAAACACTGTTTAACGAGTGACACACAAAATGAACTCTTTTAACAACAGCGATGTTTAAAATATTAAATTTTCATAATATTGTATAAGACATTCGGGTGAAATAACAAATTTGTCTTTGCAGCACAGCAATTTTTCTGTTCCTTTTGAGGTTCTAACATCTTCACAAAGTTTGGAAACGATTCGTGTAGTCCCAACCTTGCGAAAAAAAATCCATTTTGCGTGATAATTAGCATGTGATTTTTTTAAATTTTGATCATTAAAGACTTTTGCCATGAAGACATCAAAGTATTAAATCTTAACTAATCAAAAATGAGATTGCTGTTGAAATTTCAGTTGAAATTATTAAAAATATTATAGGCGAACTATACTGCCCATGTTCACATAAATGTCCCATTTGCAAAAACAGCAAGCTGAGAAAAACGCATTTGAAGTTTGTCCCACACATAAGGCTACGTGTTAAGTTTTCACGAAAAAACTGGATTTCCTCCTGATTTCCAGAACAAAGTTCTGGATGATATATGCTCTTTTGAAAGAGCACACGATTTTGAACCAAACTGCATCAATAACTCAAAAGTGATAAAAATGCATATGGGACATTTATGCGTTCATGGGCAGTGTACCCTTTTTCAGCCTATTTCTATTATCGGCCACTTTGGCACTTTGATCATGAATTACAGCTTTCATAAAGTGTTTTTGACTGTTAAAAAATATAAATAGCTCAAATAAAAGTGAGCGAGCAACTCTCCATTGCACAGTGGTCCAGATCGCAAAATTAAGTGGAAAATGGATTTTCCGAAAAATGGTGACGTTTTGGAGCTTTGGTGTCTTCAGAAGAGTTGTTGCAAATGGAAAGGGGCAACTTTTGGTTTGGTTCAAAATTAGGGTGGTTCACGATTAGGGTGATTTTGAAAATCTAACTTTTCAGGAATATTTTGGGAATTTTTTGTCTTCTAAAAGTTGATGGGCTTGCCAATCCAAGCAACTTTGTCGAAGACACAAAATTTTATCTCGTAATCTACGCCTTCTATGACCAAATTTATAAAAGCATCTGAGCAAACCTTCAAAAATCAGTTTTGAACGTGGCAATTCAGGGTTAATTTTTAGAGAAAAGTGATATTCGAGCACTTTTAGAGCTCTACAAAACAAACATTTTCATTTTTTGACATGTCAATTTGGACTTAAGGGTCAAAAGTTACAGCCATTTTAAGGTAAAAAAGATGCAAATTTAAAACTTAAATATCTCAAAATGGCGCAAGCCAAATTTTAAGCACTAGGTTGCATTTGAAAGAAGAGATCTAGCACTACAAACGCTGAAAAAATCTCAGGGGTGTTTTTCTTTAAACTTGAGATATCTTCATTTGAAAAAGTCTAATTTTCAAGGGAAAACCATATGGGACCACCCTAACGAAATTCGAAAATTGTCCAAATATATGTTTTTCCATGTAATATTGCCCGCTGAATCTGAATCTGCCCTCAGAATTGAGCCAAAATGTCAACAAATCGATTTTTGGTCATATTTTGGGTTTAAATGATAATTTTACACGGAAACCCAAAATATGACCAAAAATCGATTTGTTGACATTTTTCAATTCTGAGGGCAGATTCAGATTCGGGCATGGAAAACATATATTTGGACAATTTTCGAATTTCGTTAGGTGGTCCCATATGGTTTTCCTTGAAAATTAGACTTTTCAAATGAAGATATCTCAAGTTTAAAGAAAAACACCCTGAGATTTTTCAGCGTCTGTAGTGCTAGATCTCTTCTTTCAAATGCAACCTAGTTAAAATTTGGCTTGCGCCAGATATTTAAGTTTTAAATTTGCATCTTTTTACCTTAAATGGCTGTAACTGACCCTTAAGTCCAAATTGACATGTCAAAAATGAAAATGTTTGTTTTGTAGAGCTCTAAAATGCTTTTCTCTAAAAGTTAACCCTGAATTGCCACGTTCAAAAACTGATTTTTGAAGGTTTGCTCAGATGCTTTTATAAATTTGGTCATAGAAGGCGTAGATTACGAGATAAATTTTGGTGTCTTCGACAAAGTTGCTTGGATTGGCAAGCCCATCAACTTTCTAGAAGACAAAAATTCCCAAAATATTCCTGAAAAGTTAGATTTTCAAAATCACCTAATCGTGAACCACCTAATTTTGAACCAAACCAAAAGTTGCCCTTTCCATTTGCAACAACTCTTCTGAAGACACCAAAGCTCCAAAACGTCACCATTTTTCGGAAAATCCATTTTCCACTTAATTTTGCGATCTGGACCACTGTGCATTGTTGATAGTGGAAATATGCCCATTTTAATCACTCTAAGCCGTTTTATTGCTTTGGAACCGTCAAAAACACTTTATGAAAGCTGTAATTCATGATCAAAGTGCTGATAGGCCGATAATAGAAATAGGCTGAGAAAGGGTATAGTTCCCCTACATCTAAAAATGTTGATTTAATTGCAGAAAACGGCAAAAGTGATGAGAATGGGTCGAACGGCTTAGAGTGATTAAAATGGATATATTTCCCCTAAAACTAGCCAAATCTTGCTGAAACGCATTTCAATTTCTTTTGTGATTATACGATATTCTTTAGATAATCAGATCGTGAAAAACATTAAACATAAAGAGTTCTGTGACTAAAATATCAATCAAAGCGGAACGAAACCCGAGATTTAAATTGCAGCTGATACACGCAAATAACATACAAAAGAGCGTAGCTCCAAAACATCACTGTTTACACGAAATTAGATTCAGATTCGGGTTCAGTTGCTGCCAAAATTTTTATAAGAAAGCATACTTGAGCCTTTAAGACATATGTCGTGTAATTAGTAGGCATTGCTTCTGAATTCTGAGAATTTTGAAACACTAAAACTGAAATATTTCGGCTCTGGAGTGTCGGAAATTGCATTTTCTTAAAATAAAAATGTTCGCCGTCCTACAAGCTGCATTGGTTTTGCTGGGAAAAATTGGCTACCTTAATTTAAATGAGCATTTCTGAAAAAAGTTTCGAAGAAATGCGATATTTTCGACAAAAATCTAAAAATTAAAATCAAGACTAATATTTCAAACGAACCAAACATTCAATATTACGCCCTTTTGAAATGTTAGTCTTGATTTTAAATTTTTGAAAGTATTTTTTTCGAAAAGATCGGAAAATTTCACGAATGTTTCATGCTTTAAAATTGTAAATCGGACCATTAGTTGCTGATATATCGACGTTAGAAAATGGCGGGTTGTTTGAGTAAGACTTAGAAAACATCAATTTTCCTGTTTTTAAACCTTTGCATGGCAATATCTCAGCAACTAAAGGTCGTATGAACAATGTTCAATAAAGCAAAATATAGAGAATTTTCCCAGCCTTTCAAAAAAAAATTTCAGAGGTAGGCAAACATGGGCACTTATTTAAAAAAATTAAAAACTGCGACTATTTTCAAAAAAGTTAACTAAAAGTGCCTATAACTTGAAAACGGTGCACTTTATCAAAAATTCACTTCAGTACTTTTTGATTGAAAATTCGATTTTACATCGAAAAATGAAGTAGAAAATTTTTTGCGATCAATATTTCAATTATTTGAAAAAATCTGTGTTGATTCAAAAAGTCATAACTCGGTCAAAGATTTTTTGGCCCTTTTGGAAATTTCTGAAAAGTTGGCATTTGAAGTCCTCTAAAACATATAAAAAAAATAATAATAAAACTAGTGTTTTTTTGCATATTAAGTTTAAGTGACAAAAAGTGAAATTGAAAATCACCAATTTTTTTACCGTGTATCATTTTTTTCAGTGTAGTCCATATCCATACCTACAACTTTGCCGAAGACACCAAATCGATCAAAAAATTCCTTCAAAAGATACAGATTTTTCAATTTTCACATATCATTTTTGCCTTCCTCACTGAGGTAAGGCTATAATCCTGCTCTAAAAATGAACTTCGTATAAAAACGTCGTAGACCCACCTTCATATATACATATCGACTCAGAATCGAAAACTGAACAAATGTCTGTATGTATGTGTGTGTGTATGTGTGTGTGTATGTATGTATGTGACCAACAAACTAGCTCATGTTTCTCGGCACTGGCTGAACCGATTTGACCCGAACTTGTTGCATTCGACTTGGTTTAGGGTCCCATAGATCGAGTTTTATACATATTGAAGTTTCGATAAGTAGTTCAAAAGTTATGTATAAAAATGTGTTTTCACATATATTTGGATCTCACTTAACTGTATGTAAACTATGTCCGGGTCCATAATCCGACCCATCGTTGATTAGGTTATCAAAAGACCTTTCCAACGAGTCAAAAACATTGAAGATCTGGCAACCCTGTCTCGAGATATGGCCACTTAAGTGATATTGATGTACTTTTTTGAAGCCGGATCTCACTTAAATGTATGTAAACTACGTCCGGGTCCATCATCCGACCCATCGTTGGTTAGATTAAAAGACTTTTCCAACGAGTCTAAAACATTGAAGTTATGGCAACCCTGTCTCGAGATATGGCCCCTTAAGTGATATTGATGTACTTTTTTGAAGCCGGATCTAACTTAAATGTATGTAAACTATGTCCGGATCCACCATCCGACCCATTGTTGGTTAGGTTATCAAAAGACCTTTCCAACGAGTCTAAAACATTGAAGTTATGGCAACCCTGTCTCGAGATATGGCCCCTTAAGTGATATTGATGTACTTTTTTGAAGCCGGATCTAACTTAAATGTATGTAAACTATGTCCGGATCCACCATCCGACCCATTGTTGGTTAGGTTATCAAAAGACCTTTCCAACGAGTCCAAAACATTGAAGATCTGGCAGCCCTGTCTCGAGATATGGCCACTTAAGTGATATCGATGTACTTTTTGGAAGCCGGATATAAAAAATAGATGAAACTTGTGTACAGCCATTGTTGTGAGGAAGGCTCCAACCACATAGGTGGATTAAGTTAGTTTTGTATGGACAGCTGCCAAATTTGTATGGAAAATTATATGAACGAACTTATTATGCAAAATGGCTTTTTTTGGGCATACCAAAGACACCAAAAAAGTTTCAGCCTTATTAAAAAAAAAAACAAAAAAAAAATCGAATGCTCTTGTGTAGGGGACATCTTAAGAAGACTTCGCTGAAAAAATCTTGTTTCTAGAACAAATCCTGTTATTTTGGCAGCTGTCTAATGTTGAGGAATGTTTTTGGCCAAAAATAGCCTCTCGAAAAATCATTTTTCCAATATTTTTCGAAAACTACCCAAATGTTTGAAAATCTCCACTTTAAACATTGTAGCATGTCAATACGATTCCCTCGAAAAAGAAACACTGTTGGATGACTTGTTTTTACCATATCGTTGTATTTGAGCATCATTTTAGTTTCATTTGACCCAACGTAACCCCCTCTGGGGTGAGATTGGGTCAATTTTCAAACTATTGGCATTTAAGGAAGTGTTCATCAAAATCCACCATATTTTGGAAAAATGTTAATTAACTACCTAAGAACAAATCTACGTTGAAAGATTTTCGATGTTATTTAAATTGGTTTTGTTATGAAGAAATTACGAGAGGTGTATCGTTTTTTGACCCATAGTCACCCCCACTGATGGTACTTAAAAATCATAGAAAAATATGTCAGCTGTGAGCTTTTTGGTAATGAGACCTCCAAAATTTTTATTTGATCTGTAGGTTTACCGTCATCTGGGGCAAATCAGCCCACACAGGGCGAATTGGAACAGCTGTTTTAGTATTGTTCCTGCTTGATGTTTGTATGTTTTCGGTTGGTTTCGGATAGAACAGACTCAGAACAACAAAGTTTATCGTTTTCCAAATTTCTAGCTTTTAATTGCCCTAAAAACTGCTGTCCCTTTTCAGACTGTAGTCCCGATTCACTCCAGTCGACGGTATTTACTTATGTTTTAAAATGTCTTTGTATTTTTCATTAAAAGCTTGGTTCAGCCGTTTCGGAGAGTTTATTTTCTTTGAAATTTTTTTTTGCGAGAATCTTCAAAAACGCAATTTTTGTATCACCCTATTTCGGATACGACCACCCTTAAAAACTGCGTCAAATATTGATCTGGATTTTGCTGGTTTGTGACCATTGTGCATTTTCTTAAACCATTCAATAAATTGTAATTAATGGTCGATAATCCTGAATACTTTAAAAGCGTCAATGAGAAAACTTTCGGCTAAATGGTAATAAAATTGATATACCTTCAAAGTATTTTTAAAATTGACCCTACTCCACCCCATCATTAAATTTTCCACCAGTTTGCGGTGACCTTCCACCGGTCAGCTCCCCACCAGTCCGACAACAATTCCTCTGATATCCTCCAACGAACGCGCCGAGATTCCGGTCCGGCGATTTTCCCTCCAACAGCGACCAGACTCCAGAAGCTAACCAACCGTCTCACATTCGGTATGCTCGTCGGTGTCAAGTTCAAGAAAAGTGAATTTATCCATTTTGCCACACCTCGCACCAACGGCTGGATGGAGCCAGAACCAGTTGAACGAACTTTTACGACGAACTTCATCCTGGTCCAGCGCGCTTCCAAAATAGCTTCCGGCTGGCGTTGTCCTGGTTCTAGTCGTTACACGGACAGCCTGGCAAGTTCGTCTAGGTGAGGTTAGGTTAGGTCGAAAAATGTGTGAAACGAAAGTGTGTATGTGTGCTCACTTCGTGTACGTGTGCTTTACACACTTACACACGGAATCCCAAAGGTAGCTGTGAACCGCAAATTACGCTCTCCAGCTGTCCGTAAAACGTGCGCCGAGAAGTTTCGTTGCCCAGGATAGCCGGAAGTGGTTGGGCAAAAAATCTGGCAATGAGTGAAACTAAACCTGTGGTGCAATTAGTAAAGGGTATTCGAGCTTGATCCATAGCGTAAAAGTGTGGGGTTCGATACTTTGAAGCCAGACAACACTGCATCTGACAGGTCGTCAAGAATCCATCAAGATGAGAGAACCTTTAATCAGATAATTTTGATTGAAAAGGATCTGTCGAACTCGGTGTTGCCAGAAGTCATCAGAAGAGCTCTAGCAGAGAAGTCCCTTCTCCGAATAGGAGTCTACGCCCAGATTCCACCTAGATTTTTCCCCACCTGAGGGGGGGAAAAAAGTGAAACAGAAAAAATCAAATCGTTTATGCTTCATGCCAGCCAGCCAACCGGAAGTCACCCTTTTTTTGTTGGTGATTGTTGGCACGTTGGTGCTAATTTATGGTAAACTTTCAAATGGCCGGAAGTAGCAGCGGTAGAATTGGTTGCAAACATTGCCGAAAGTTATCAAATTAGGGAGTGAGCAGCATCGTCATCGCAGTTGCATCTAGTGAAATTTATTCAGTTTTTTTTTATTACAAAAACAAGCGTTCGAGATTTTTAAAATTGGTATTCAAATGGAAATATTAATCAAAAGAGAATAAGTTCGATAGCTTCCAAAAAGTCATCGAGTTTTCTACAGCAAATTCCTCCACCTGACACCAGCACACATTGCCGATCATCGTGTGCAATTATGCACGGAGGCGAAACCCACGCCTTGCATGTTGCATATTTGCATCGAATTGCTTGCAGCATTCCACGAGAAGAAGCAGAAGCCGCCACTTCATGCATAATCATGGCGGTTTGCTACAATGGCAGTGGGAGGATCTAATCGCTGTATCCTTGGCGAGGCCAACCCGTACATGCACTCGCACGTCAGCCCGGAAAATGACCGCGTCATCATCTTCGAGGGTGCAATCTCCAAGGGATGCCACGTGCTGGCATGACATCCCAAGTGACTGATGGATGGACCATGTGTCACCTTAATTCATCGCAAGTGCCGACCTTTTTTTGCGTAAATTCGACTAAGGAGTTCTAGGGAAATTTTGAAATGAGTTAGTTTAATCGTGTTTTCCTTTTTTACTAAAGAAAGGTAATGGTTTTACTTTATGGCTGGACATCATTTGCATGTTCGTAAATATGACGATTCAGCATGAATTATGATCGGAATAATCGCTAAAAAATCACACAGCATCGATTTTTGACGCTCTATCGATTTATCTTGACAGAACTCGTCTATCCCCAACCCTCAAATTTTGAGAAAATAAATTCCGTGGAGATCGAGTGCTGTTCGTATGTGGTAAATTTTTTGCCAATTTTTGTGTCGCGTCATTCTCAGCTCCCCTAAATCCGATTTTGATTCTTCTTAATGCAGATGAAAGTTAGTTTGCTGAACTTGGGCGAGTTGTCGCTCAAATTCCGAAATATCCATCTGTTTTCGGATGTGATAAGACTTTCCAACGAATTACACAGTTTCCAAATGAAAATATGGTATTTTTTTTCATTTTCTTATCTTTTATTTGTCTCAAAAACTGCATTTATCAAGCTCTACAACATCCCAAATTTTCATCGAGATTCATAATCTGGTTCACACTGCATTGATTTTCGACGCTTCGTCGCCAAGTCGACAAGTTGTCAAGTTGAGCTTCGAATACTGGCGCGAGAATGCTGGCGCATATATTTTGTGGCTCGAGATATACTCGTTTGTAGTAGCTTGCCTACCGATGTTTCCTACAACATGTAAGATATCGTAGCTATTCGGTTTCTTTTGCCCTGTCCGTTTTTGCATAACTGTCCAATGTTTATGCAAACACTTTTGTGACATAGGACATTCACCCGGCTACAATCAATTTGTTTCCCGTGTGCTCCTAAAATCGCCTAAAAGTAGGCTTCATTTTGTCGTGATTTCGTAAGTTTATTTAACAGGTTTCATTGGATTCCATTAGAAGCTATCCAAGCTTTTCATCGTTTATATCGTTTTCAAAGTTTTCAATGCTCGCGACGCCAATGGCTTTCTACCTACGGTACTTGCGATTGAGTGTGTAGTGGTGCGGTTGTAAAAATAACTATCTCTGACTCTCTCACTTTCGTAGAAGCTGAATGGCAAGCTTCCCTGCACCGTGCGGCATACGCGGTTCACTTGTACCTCGGTTTTGCTTTGCGCCTGCTTTGTTCGGTTTATGGGCTCGTACCGAAACTAGAAAACCAATACCGCGATGTGCGTTGTCACTGGCGCATGGGAAGCTTGCTATGCTCGCGTTTGTCATAAGCGCTTGTTTGATTAAGAATTTGTACGATTAAAAATATTCTTTTGGGGAAAATTGTGTTTTTAATTTCATTTGGAAATAAGATTTTTTGTATCATGTCACTTTTTTTTTGTGCTGACGTTATAAATAAACAAAGTCGATGTTATGAATTGAAAGAAGTTATACCATTGTTATATTCTTTAGTAAGAAAGGCTCTATCTCACCCCAAGTGGGATTAAATCGAATACTGGAAATCCATCTTGGCTGCGCAAGAGTCAAATTTCAGCAAGGTTTTTAAGTATTTTCAATTTTGGAGCAAAAAATGTTTTATGATCAATGTGTGTCTAAAAAAGCTTCAAAGCAAAAAAAAAAAAACGATGGATTTTTTTGATAGAGCAGATTTGTTTATTGCAATTTGTGACATACAACTATTTCCGATACAAATTTCTTGAAATTATTCTTCAAATTTCAAGGCCTACTGCGCTCTAACGTAGACATGACGAAATCCAGTCTGCAACCTGCTAATGGCCTATCTACAATCACTTAGCTTAGAATAATTAAGTAAAGTAAAACTTAGAAAATGTACACAACTTACGGCCGTCATCCACAATCAACTTAGAAAATTTGCTGGGCTGATATACGTTGCTATGCAGTTGTTTGTTTACCTTTGATATGGAAACGTCAACTTACCGTAGATTTTGAAATTTTCCAAACCATACGTCAAGTTTCTAATTTTATTCCTTTTCATTGTAGAAGATCAGATTCATTTCCATTGATTCAAACTCCTAAGCTAAGTGAAATTTTCTAAGTTAAGTGATTGTAGATAGGCCATAAGATCACCATAACGTCATGATTCGAATTCCCGTACGCTTCGAAACCCGGACACATCAACTTGTTTTATCAATTATTTGGATATAAGTTCGCATTATGAATGTCAAACTGTGTTATTTGATGAATTCTAACATCAACTTTCATTTAAAGTTTGTTTGAATGAACGCTGTAGTTAATGCCAAAACAATTAAATAAAATAAAATTATAAGTTTACCAAAAATGTGAAACATTTCAACGGAAATATTTCATAGGCGTCCGAAGCACCGGGGAGGCAAAGCAGAAATTTATGTTTTTGATTTTCTTAAATTCTACACCCAGAACTGGGCATCGGCATACGAGAGGATAAAGAGCACGATTCGGTAGTAAAATGGTACTGTGTGCGGACGGAGAGGATAAATCCCGAAATTACCGAGAGTACTTTACTCATGGTTCATTTTCCAAAAAAGTTCATCTATCAAAAAAAAAAGTACCGGTACCGAGGCTCGAACCCAAGACCTTCGGCATTTTGAACCGTGGCTTTACCGTATGGGCCACCATGGTTCGGTGACTAAGTGGCGGTCGTTTGTCCATATAAGCCACTCATAGGATGAACTGTTCCAATGAACGAATGAACACGCGAGAGGACTATACTCTCGCAATATAGCACTTTCCTCACGTTTCTTTTCGTGAGGACTATCCCCTCGTTCTTCAACTTTGGGTGTAGCCATTTTTTATATAAACTATCGATTGTTTTGATGCAAACAGCTTATTTGAGACCTAAATATGCCATTTACTAACATTTCAGTCCAAATTTGTGCGATTCATAAGCAAAATTGAGTGTCCGGAATTCGAAGCAAAAGTGTCCGGATTCCGAATCAGCTTTTAACAGTGTCCGGGCTTCGAAGAACAACAAGTCATTTTAATTTTCAAATTCTGATGGAAAATTGTTAGAAAAGACATATTTTGCATGCATTCTCTTAAAACTGACTGTTTATACTAAATCCAGATGATATTTCTACATTTCCAACTAATTACATGATTTTTTGCCAGCTATAACAAAAATAATATGGTACTAAGTGTCCGGATTTCGAATCATGACGTTATCCATGTGAATGTGAATGCCATTAATTTTTGATAGGGCTATCAGATCTCTTTTTTTGGTTAATTTGAAGGTCTGTTTATTACCTTCCCAAAAATGTATAGCACCCTTATTACAATCTTCCGGAATTTAGCCAAAATCGTTTTGTATTGCCTATCTACAATCAACTTAACTTGGTTTTCTACGGAAACAGTCAAGGTCAAGGTCAAGGTTGTAGGATGTCAATCAAACATCAGGCCCTGTATACTACGATGTTTTGGCAACACCATATTAACTATTTTGGCAGGGTCATAAGTGCCAGCTACGTAAGCTGATTTTAGATAGGCCATTAGCATTACTTATTACTTAGTACTTTACTAAATATCATGATTAATTGTTAGTTTCTTATGGGACGACGGATCGAATGACACCAAAAATATCAAAATCGGTTAAGCCCGCTCCAAGACCGAGCCACGTAGCCCAGTGGTAACGCTTCCGCCTCGTAAGCGGTAGATCGGGGTTCAAATCCCGGCTCGGACCAACACAACTGGTGATCTTTTCCCTTCTGGAATCGATTGCTTAGTAGAGGGAAGGTAGTGTATCGTCACAAACTGGACCTTATCACGACACCTTAGGGAGGCGACCTATGGAATGTTAACATTAACCTTAACATGTTAACATTAAGTTGAGAATGAAACTGCCACTGAATCCGCTTTGTAAATGCCGGCCCCGATACTCTTCAAGGGTGTTCCCCTCAGGAACTGGGAAAGATTTACTTTTTTTACTTACTTAAGCCCGCTCCGACATAATCAAAGGCAATTATTTTGATCAACATCCTACCACACACACCGACATTTAGGGGAAATATACCCATTTTAATCACTCTAAGCCGTTTGACCAATCCTCATCACTTTTCCGCTATTAAATCAACATTTTCAGATGTATCAACAATGAAGAGTTGCTTGCTCACTTTAATTTGAGCTATTTATTACTTTGGAACAGTCAAAAACACTTTGTTTAAGCTGTAATTCATGATTAAAGTGCTGATAGGCCGATAATAGAAATAGGCTGAGAAAGGGTATAGTTCCCCTACTCAGAATTGGAATCTGAGGTCGTTATATATACATTAGGCCGTCTCAAGAAAGTGAAAAGTTGTCAAATCTTTGGTGCTCACCCCTAGAATGATAGATTAGGATGTCAGTAACAATGTTTCCATACAACAAAAAATTCCCAACAATGGATTACAACTCGCGCGCTGAGCTTGAAGCTCTCAGAAATGTGTGTAACAATCAAACTAAAGTCATTCAAATTTGGTCGCCTTGGGCTTCAAGTTATAGTTTAATGTCCCCTGAACAAATTCCTGTACAGACATGGTCCATAAAAGCTTGTGTTTGGGCATGGCAGGGCGTTTTAGGGAGAAATTTTTTCAAAAATCGCTCCCTAAACGAGCTAAAACTATTGCATGCAGCGTCTAGAAAATTTCACGAAGAACATTTTGCTTTTTTTAACATTCAATTTATGTCCACGCAAAGCCGAGATATTTGTATTTTAGTGAACAAAAAAGGGTGAATTTTCAAAATTCTCAAGATATAAGCGTTTTTAGCATAAAACATTGGCTACTATGATTGCAAACTGGAAGGCATATATTTTGGATATTTTTATTTTGCTCGCTCAAAAACGATATTTCTTTATAACATTTAATGAAAAAATGATTCTTAAAGGTAAGAACTAGATTGTCCGTCAGACCTGGACGCAAACGCAAAATTTTGCGCCTGTCATCATAGCCTGCCAGTCATCAACCATTGAACAAAGCAACCCCTGCAGATTGTTCGACTGACAGTTGATAGAAAAATCTAACTGGCACAGCGTTCTGCGTTCACCACTGCGTCGAACGGACAAGCTTGTTCTTAGCTTAACACTACAAACGCTGAAAAAAAATACAAGGAGTGTATTTCAAAGAAAATATCTTCATTTGAAATGTTTAATTTTCCACCCTAACGAAATTCGAAAATTGTTCAACTATATGTTTTCCTTGTAATTTTGCCCACTGAATCGCTCAGAATTGATTCAAAGTATCGATTTTTGTTTATATTTAAATCTATACTTTTTTCCTGAAAAAAATCCCGGGATGATTTTATTCTTTGTGTAAAATTGTCAATTACACCGAAAACAAAATTTCTGCGCAAACTCGACTCGAGGGAAGCATGAACTATGGGGTCAACCAATTCACGTGCATTTTGTATTTTTCAAAAATAGTTTGTCTGGACCGAATGGTTTTTCTCCAAAGATTGTATGGAGAATTAGAGCGGTTCGGTTCTCCTACAAATTGCATGCAATTTGTGGGTTGTATACAACAGATACGAACCGTCTTAATTCCCAAACTTTATGCTTCAAGTTGAGCCTGCGTGTTGTGGCCTGAACCACAACACGCCCTTTTTCCCATATTTACCATCTCTGTTTGGCGATATAAGACAATAAAACTTATATACGTCAACAGGTAAACGCAATGACTAAATCTAGGAGGTTAAATGAAGTTAAGTCGATAGGTAGTCAATTATAATACTAGGGAGGTAGTTGATCTACCGACATGGAAATACTTAATAAAGGTGAGCTCGTCCTTGGACGAGCAGAGTTGAAGTACAACGGAACAAGTGTACATTCTTTTATATTAAAGAAAGTCCGTGATAATAAATATTAACATTTGGTGTCAGAAGTCAAAAATGTAGCTGAAGTAAAGTGATTAAAAAAAGGATCATCGGCCAGGAACCCAGCAGTAAACACGGACACGATTGGTAACATATAATAAAAAATACTTTAACAAACATGGAAAATTGGTTGAAATTTGAACACATCGAACTATTTGACGGTTCGGTGCAAAAATTAAAATCCTTTATAGAAATTGTGGATCTTTTTCACGAAATCTATAAAACAAAAATATAAATGAGAAACATTTCCTTACAGTGATTAAATACTGTAAACTTTCGGAAAATGTACAATATGAATTCAAAAATGAAAAAATGATACTTGGGACCAACTTAAATCTTTTTTGCAAGATAGATTTAAACCAAGTTTAAAATTAATGTTGGAATTATTAGACGAAATGAATGCATCATCAATCAAGCAAAATGAAACCTTAACTGATTTCATTGCTAGACTTAATTATATTCTGACAAAAATAAAAAACAATTGTGGCTCCGAATTTGAATTATTCCATCAGCATGCCATGGGTAAAGCTGTATGGAAAATAAAAGATTTGTTGTCCATCGACACAATTATTATTTTAGGCCAAGCGTCTACTTTAGACGAAATCAAAATTACTTTGGAAAAATTAAATTTAGGTGACAAAAAAATGTATGGTAAATTTCTATCATTAATTGACAGAGCAGGAAATTTAGAACAATCTACAGCTCAAAACAACGGAGTTCAATATTTTAAATTCAAAAACCATTTTCAACCATGTTTAAATTCTGGGAAAAAAGGTCCCCAAAACTTCAATCCCAGGTATAAGGGTAACAATTTTAATCCATTGCACAATAACAATAATGATGCAAAACAAGGAAATATTTATAGAATCCGACAACAAAATAACATGAATTACTATCACGGTAAATATAATTGGAAAAATTTTGCTCCTAAAAGGGAAAACATTCATTATAAAGATATAAAAATTAACCCTGATTATAAGGGTAAAACTTTCGTTCCATTTTTTAAAAACAATAGACCTTATTTTATAAACAATTACGAAAAACAATTCAAATGATGAAATCTCGTATATTCATGCTGAAAATTTCAACAATCCAAATGTCAGCGAAAACCTTTGTGACAATACTGAAAATCCAATTCTGCATAAAAACAAAAAAACAGCAGAATATGAAAATTATAGGGAAATCAAAAATAATTCAAAAAATTTCGAGCTTTCAGTTGGGCCGAAGCTTTTGCCCAGACCAGACGTAGTCAACTCGAGCTCTGTGACAAGTGTTTTTTTCCCTGCCTTGTGCCTTTGTGCACACTGAAGAATCGTTCTCTATTTCATTCTCGCAGCCAGCAAAGCATTTGTTGCGACAATGACCACTCTGCGACCACGTGAAAACACCTTCAAGGTGGACCTTAGTGTGTTCCCCAAGCGTCCAAGTTTTGAGGAAATCCATTCTTTTGTCCACGACACCATGGGACTACGAATTGATCAAGTGAAACGTCTGCAAATGAACCACGTGCAAAACGCTGCACACGTGAAATGTGACACGCTCAAGACCGCCCAGGACGCTGTTGACCAGCATAACGAACGCCACGAAATTGAGGTGAACAAGGTGAAGTACAAGGTACGGCTCCAGATGGATGATTCATCTGTTGAGGTTAAGATTCATGACCTATCGGAGAATGTGCGCAACGAGGACATCGTTGCATTCTTGAGGCAATACGGAGATGTTCATTGTATCAAGGATTTAGTGTGGGGGGATAGCTTTGCCTACAAAGGTGTCTCCTCTGGCATACGTGTTGCAAAGATGACGCTCAAGAAAGACATCAAATCGTTTGTGACTATCCAGCAAGAGCAAACTCTCATCACATATCGAGGTCAACCCCGGACTTGCCGCCATTGCGGTCGCATTTCGCACCCTGGAATGACGTGCACAGACAATAAGAAGCTCGAGGGACAAAAGAACGCTCTGGATGAGCGTCTTAAGTCTGCACAGTCTACCTCGTCCAGCTACGCGATTGTGGTAGACAAAGGAACCGAAAAACCAAACGATGTACCTACACCAAGTGCGCCACAGACGCCGCTCTGTCCGATTTCGAGCAGAGTGACTGATGAAGTCGAGCAGTTCTTTACACTCGCACAAACCGCATCCTCCTCACCAACACAGGAAGAAGACGTTCAAATGGAAGCCGAAGATGACCCGATCGTGAAGGACCAGAGTACCCAGCAGACCTCGGAAGATGGACAGCCCGAAGACAACGTTACTGATTCGGCGACGATGTTCAAAGTACCAGCCCTTCCCCTCTCCACCAACACCGTACAAAGTGGTATCTCCGAGACCGACGAATCGTCCTCTGACGGCTCGGGGTTTCAGGGAGTAAAACCGAAGAAGCCACGTGGTCGACCAAAGAAACTAAAGACAAAGACATAAACTTTCTCTTCTAAAAACAACTCAGTTCAAAATTTGAAACAATTTGAGAACGTTGATTGGTAGCTAATATTGTTCAAAATCTTGTAAATTGTTTTCTAGACTAAATTGTGCTCCAACATTAGATACTTATCTATCATGTTAAATAATCTATATGAAACTGTGTAATTATGTGCTAAATAAACGATTTTACAAAAAAAAAGCTTAACGAGAAACAAAATGAGCAAATTAAAATTATAAAAAATGAAGATAAAAAACAATGTCAAAAACTAGATTACCAACAAAACAAATTTAAAAATTATTTCATTGAAAACGAGAAAAATATTTTTTTAAATAAAAATGATTACTTCTACCAACAATTTATAGAATACTTAGATGATCTAAGTAATCAGTATTCTTACTGATAAACAAAAAAAAACACACACACACACACACACACACAATCATGATAGACATATCTTAACCATCAATTATGTTGATATTTGGCCAATATCAATTATCAATCAATGTTAAAGATTTACTCTACCTTGATCGTAAGTACAAAATATTTTTAAATCATATATATTTTCCCGGAGAATACATCTGATTTAAATATAAGTTCAGCAAAAGTATAATTGAAAATTCTATCTAACAAAAATCTATGAAAAGCATTCAGCGTACACAAAAATGAACCAAAGCAAATATTTTTGCTGAATACAAAATCATTTTCAATACAAATTATTCGTAAAAAATAAAAATAAATGGTTCAGAACATATAACAGATTGAACAAAGAAAAATGCTATGCAAAAAGCTAAAAGTAAATCAATTTATTATATATATTATACAAATATTACAAATAATTCGAAAACTAGCAAAATATTTTCCTAATTTAAAATCATAGTATGTCGAAAAAACAGGCGAGCAATCATAGATATCGAAATCAACCTTTTAACACTTCAAATTTAATCAATCGATATTGTAAATATGATTTAAGTTTGATTGATTTAATTTGGTTTGTAAAAATCAATTTCATATATTAATTTTAAAACATAAATTTAAAACCATCATATATTGAATAAATTTCTATTAAGAACACTGCAACATAATGTAATGTACTTATCAAAAAATTCACACAAGATTGATTCATATTTTCCACTTTCAAATCAGACACAAGAAATAATCTTAAAGTTAAAAAAGTTTTCAAACGAACAATATACATGGAAATATTTTCAAATAGGTTTACTAATTGCTGTCATAACACAAACATCATAATTTCACTTCATTTAGTATAATAACTAGTTTTACGTATTTTTTATAGCAATTTCTCTTATTTTACTTATTTTACTGTAAGTTAGTGCATAACAAAATAAGGAGATTACAAATTGTGACTTTATACTCAATAAACATGACTTGAATGATAGTATTAAAAAAGGAACAACAAACAATTTCGTAGATACTTATGAATATATAGATCCCCTAAAAAAAAAAAACGTTACCAAATATGTATAAAAAGAGAAAAATCAGTTATTATTCATGAAAATATAAATATTATAGTTGTACCAATTGAATTAAAAAAAAAAACAGTTCAAAAATAATTAGTAACACAAATACATGCATTATTAACACATTTCAACATACAACATAATTATAAAATACACTAAACACTAAAATACACTAAAAACACACATATAAACACACAAACAAACATCTTGATTATCATTAAACATAGTTTTGAAATTTTATAAAATACATTTGTAGTTAAGTAAAATAAATACAAAGTAAATAAGTAAAATCTGCATAAGACAAAACTTATTTTTGTAGGGGGAAGGAGACCCCCACGTTCAAATCTTCAGAACCAAACAATTCTATTTGTTTGCCATCTTCATCTTCATCTTCATCTAATCGTCGCCGAGATCGTGGTCGTCATCAAAAGATTCACGAAAACGAAACCGTTAATAATCGAAACGGTTCCAAAACAACAACATCAAGACATCTTCAGCACCATCATCACAAAGTGTATTCACACATTTTCAACGCCTACAGTCATCCTGCACATTTCACATTTCAAATATATTTTATTGAAATCTTTCAAATTTTAGGAAATGTAATCAATGTAACTAGTATAACTTTCGCGTCTTTCAATTGTAAAACATTATTTTTGCTGTCTAGAAAAAAACATATTAAATTAAAAGTAAAATTAATAATAGCACAGTAAACAAAAATATGAAACGAATCCATTCAAAATCAGTAAACATAAAAATATTATTATTTAGCCATAAGAATTATCACTGATTTACTACTTTTATTGTATCCTACTAATCCCGAGTAAACCGCGGGTAATCGGTTCCATAAACTAACATTAGTTTAAGTAAATTTTGTAAACAATATGTACCAAACAAAACAATACCGTATTTCAGAAAAAATCAAAAACATCATGAAAACTTATGAAACAAATGACAACAATCTACATAAAACAAAACCTCTACAAATTCAGACAACACATCTATAAATGTCACATAAATAGGTTTCAAAGTATTGTAGCACTATTGACAACATTAAATGATAAGATAAAAAAATATCTCTTAGATAATAAAAAACCTTTTCCGAGGGGGATAGTGATGTTGTGGCCTGAACCACAACACGCCCTTTTTCCCATATTTACCATCTCTGTTTGGCGATATAAGACAATAAAACTTATATACGTCAACAGGTAAACGCAATGACTAAATCTAGGAGGTTAAATGAAGTTAAGTCGATAGGTAGTCAATTATAATACTAGGGAGGTAGTTGATCTACCGACATGGAAATACTTAATAAAGGTGAGCTCGTCCTTGGACGAGCAGAGTTGAAGTACAACGGAACAAGTGTACATTCTTTTATATTAAAGAAAGTCCGTGATAATAAATATTAACATGCGAAGTCATTTTTGTAATTTTTTGTAGGTCAGTGTTTTCAAATGGCAATGTTTGGAAGCTAATAACTTTGCGGGAAAAAACCATAGAAAATATTATGTCTGCGTCAAAGTTGTTCAAAATTTAATAGGGCATCCAATTTTCCCGGGTTTTGAATTTCCCGGTAAACAGGAAAAATATTTTTGGAATCCCGGGAAATTTTTGAAACACTCATAAAATCTATGATTTCAATACATTCGTTATGTTTCTCAAGTTTAAAATCATAGAATTAGCTCAATACTATTTATTGGTGATAGTCTACACTTCAATCTAAACAAGAATAGTATTTTTAGATAGCTAAAAAGATATGTTGTTCTATGTTGTGCTTTAAATTTTAAATGCACCACAATTTTCAATTCACAGTGATTTAAATAAAATAAATCTACTAGAAAAGCTTGAATAATTCTTTTAAAAAGTCTAAAAAACCAAAAAAAAAAACGCCAGTCCATGTGTAGTTTTAGATACTTTTAGACATCTATGTTATACTTTTTCTTTAAAATTTAAAATCATGAAGTCTTTTCCACTCTTTTTAAAAATATATAAAATGAAATAGACAATATTTCAAGCGCTAGGAGTTTTGCGGATTTGCAAACTAAAATTTCAATAATTTTCCCTTGTAAGTCAAATGAATGCTGATATATGCTGAATACACAATTGAATGCTTTTAAAATCTTGTCGATGTCTAATTATTTAACCGTTCATCTATTTCCACAACCAAATCTGAATCTTGAATCCAAAATTTGATATTTTTATTTCGGGAATTCTCGTGACAAAATATAAAGATTCAAGATTAACAAGAATAAAGTTTACTGTTGAATTTCGCCTAAAATTTTACTAAAATCGATCATTTTTGTGATGTTTTCTTTTGGAGTAGGGTTATAAAAATATGATTGAATGTTTTATTTCAACGCAACTTGGACAGTCTACATTGTTCAGCAGGTTCATTTTACTTCGTGAGTAATGCGTTTCGCGACAATTTTGGACACCAGTTGTGATACATTATGATGAATAAGAGTAATAAACGTTTTAACTTTTTCAACAAAGTTGCATGTATTTTGTGTATTTTTTTTTAGCAATTGTTCTGTTTTTCTCCACTTTGATGACTCAAACTGTTCGTTCGTGTTGTTTGTTTGTTGGGTGGTGTAATAATAACAAAAAAAAAAAAAAAAACTTCACTGGTACTGATTTAAACTATGTACAAAAACTAAATTTGGGTGTCCTTCATCACGGGTTGAAGAAGGTTTGGAAAGAGTATTTTACGTGATTGCTAGTCTTTGTCTTCTAAAGTGTGTTTGTGTGAATTGTGGGTGTGGGATGACTTAGTGGTGGACCAGCACGGGGTGGGCGACGACGGACTTGTGGACAACTGGGACTGGGTGGACGGAGTGCACCACCGGCGAGGACACGTAGGTCTTGTGGACGACCGGGGCAGCGACGACGGTCTTGGTGATGAGCGGGGCAGAGTGCACAACCGGGACGGCCTTGACGATCGGGGTGTGGTGGACGGCAACGACCGGGGCGTGGTGGGCCACGACGGCGTGCTTCACGACCGGGGCGTGGTGAACCACGTGGCTGTAAGCGGGGAGGAAGAGATCGGTTAGGACGTCGGTTGGGTTCCCGGTTGGATGGGTAACTTACGAGGACTGGTGGCTGACGGCCACAGGGGCGGCATGGACCACGGGGGTGTGGACAGCGTGGACAACCGGGGAGGAAGCCAGCACGACTCCTGGGGCTGGGGCGGCGACGGCGGCGGCGAACAGGCAGGACACAACGAACTGTAACGAGGAGGAGTGGGAGGTCAGTAACGAAGTCACGATCACCATACACTTGTGTTTTTAATCCTTTGTAATGTCCTTGGTAATAGCACTTGGATATCACACTCTAGATCACTTTGTGTTACGCACCAGCTTGAACATTTTGACGGTTTGTTGTTGTTTTGTTTACTAAACAAAAGTGTTGACTTAGATGAGGTTGCTTACAGTGCACTACAATTGACTGACGATAATCGGTTGGGCCGGCTAGCTTTTATAGTGAAAATATCGCGTTGACGCGAACCGACTCGTGATCGCCAAGGAGTCAACGTCGCCGAAGTCGCTAGTCTTCGCCGGTCTCTCTCACTCTCGTAAGTTCTGCCGTACTATGCTTCTCTCTACACGCCGCTTCCAAGTCCAAGTGGAGGTCCTCGAGCAGAAAAAAACGACACCCCGAAGTGACATATTAGGGTACAAACACACACAGCGCAGCACAACTTCAACCCCAAGAACACGATCTCAGCGACGATCAGGTTTGAAACCGTAAATTTTGAGGCGCGCGCGCGTACGCCTGAGATCAGGTTTCCGGAGAGTCGTACTTCAACGAGCTTCCTAGACAGGCAGAGGGTGTGGAGGAGGCCGCTCGCAGGTCAAACGCGCGCTGAACCTCGCGCCAAGATCAGAACGACCTGTGTGTGGGGAGGAGGAGAAGGAGTAGTTTGGGGAGGTGTCCTCGCCGCGTTGAGAGACACTCGAGGGGGGTTCGCCAATGCGGAGGTAAACTCGATTTGATCGCGCTGAACAGCTGAAACGGAGATCGCGCCTTAGTAATTATGCTGCACGCGAAGGAATCGGTTGTGAGGTGTCGATTAGGTTCTGGGTTGTTGTAATTTGGTTTGCCGTTCGATCAGTTGCAATGTGATATTGATAGAGTTAGAGTTTTGGTTCAATAAATAATTTCATTGTTAAATAATGTGTTTGTTTCCTTCATTTGCTTGAAATTTCTTTACCATAAGTAAAATAATAAAATTTAAATAAAATCTAAAAACAGTTGCACTTTTTCAGTGATTTTACGTTTTAAACATTTAATTTTCGACTCAATTTCGACCAGTATGCAGAGTTTTGTATTACTTCAATTCTTCTTAGTTTATTAAATTTCCATGGATTCTTGCTGGTGTTGTTGAGATTAAAAAAATGTTTTACATGAAAAGTAACAGAAACTCGTGGTTTGTCCTGAATACCGTAAAAGGAATGCAATTGCAATGGTATATGGTGTCATAGAAGATTGTTTGTGATTAGTAATAATGTTGACAAAAGTGGCAAAAGATCAGGTGGTGATGGTCGTTGAAAAACAAAAAATGAGCTTTCAATATTGCAAATGCAATTGCACTGCCAAATTTGAGAAGAATTGGCTACAAAATTATTTAACATTAAATTCATTCAAACTTACTTCAACACTTGCTTTTAAAATCCCTAGCCTGTATCTCGTCAGTGTGAGGATAAACAAAAATGCTGTAGATCTAGATAGTTCTTTGTATTTGACTCAAACCCACTGTAAAGCTTTGCAAAAAAAAAACAATTAACATTCATTTTAATATTATTGATTATTAAGATTAGTGAAATTTCACGATTTCGCGGACAGCGTGAAATCCGTGAAATTTGGCTTTTTCCGTGAAATCCCGTGAAATTTAATGTTTGTATGAACTGTAACGATTTTTCTCAAAATGATTTATCAAACTCAAATAGAAATACTGTAGAATTAAGCGAGTGAATACTAACATAGGGTTAGTTATATTTGACGATTTTCGTGATTTTTTTCAATTGTCACAATTTTTTTTTAAAGTTTATGTCGCACCTTCAAAGTTCGCCTGAATAATCAGGGGGCAAAAATATTTTTTTCGGAAAACTTCAAAATGTTAATGAAAATTTAAGTTTCATCAACTGAAAACCAGTTAAAATGCATTTTCCCGCGTTTATAATCATATTCAGCATGTTTGAACTCCTTTGAAAACATTTTAAATTTTCATGAAATACCGTAATCTGGGGCGAATCGGGACTACAGTCTGAATATGGACAGCAGTTTGTAGAGCCCTTTAAGTTTTCAAATTTGGAAATGGATGTACACATTTTGTTGGTCTGGGTCTGTATTAACCGAAACCAACCAGAAAAATCAAAATATTGTGCTCCAACATGGTTAAAACTGCTGTCCCAATTCACCCCATGTGTCCCGAGTGACCCCAGTTTACGGTACCAATGTACCGTTCCACGAAAAGTTCCATGAATACCTCGATATTTTCAAAACTAATGATTGGAAAGCAACTGTACGCCTGTAAAATGCATTTAAAAACACTTTTTTCATCCAAATGTTGAAACCTAGGCTTGTAATTTAAATTTTTATATTTTTTTTATTTTTTTGGCCCCCCTCCATTCTCAACTATGGTCAGAGCCGAGGGACATAAACTTCTAAAAATATTTGCAACGGCCTAACAGCATTTTAAATATTTCATTCATACAGACTATTTAAGTAAGTTTTATTAGTTTTCTATCGAAAAGCTTGATATGAACCATTTGAAGAATTGTTGATTTTTTTCAGATTTTTTTAGAAACTAACTAAGTTTAGTAACATTTTCATTCGCTGTAATATTTTTTTTACTGCTGTTTTATTTGAAAAGCATAGTTTCATAAGAAATTAAAATAATCAAGCTTATTAGGATATTTTTAATCCTTGAAATCAACTGTCGAAAATATTTCAGATTTTTCTTAGTCCTGTTTAATTTTAACGACATTTGATTATTTGGGTGGATGATTCCCTTGAAAGTTATACTACCGTAATCTGGGGCGAATCGTGTCTACAGTCTGAATAGGGACAGCAGTGTTTAGAGCACTTAAGGTGAAGCCGTTGATAATTTTCGAAGAAATTTGATCATCACTATAAAATATTCTGTATTAAATTCAATTTAACGAATTTCAGCACCAAAAGGAATCAGCATGTGCCAGTTGTTGCCATCTTGAAGCCACTGAAGGAATTTTTGATCTAAATCAATTGTGCTTCAAAATTTATATAATTTTGTGGCACAGTCATTGACGTCCTAGTTGGCAATCATTGATTAATGGGCACTATTCTAAACAACTTGTTGAAGGAATTTTGTCAAAATATTGAAAGCGACGCAAAATTTATAACTTTGAACGAAAAATCATGACAATGATGGAAGTCTTCACGTTAAAGCTTTTAAATTTAGAAATGGATGTACACATTTTGTTAGTCTGAGTCTGTACTAACCGAAACCATCCAGAAAAATCGTAATATTGTGCTCCAACATGGTTAAAACTGCTGTCCCAATTCGCTCCATGTGTCCCGATTGACTCCAGTTTACGGCACTAACTTTTTTGTTTTGTTTTCATTTTGAATAAAAATTTCGATTTCGCTACAAATATTTTATTTTTGCCTATGCATTTAAAATATAAATTTTGAATAGGGAAATGAAAACCTTTAAAATTATTTTTAAATTGCTAAATGTTGCAAAAAATACAATTTATTTAACTCATTTTGGCAGAACAAGATTGTAAAATCTTGCTTTGATATGAAATTCAATAAAATAAAGCCAATAAGCGAAAACTTTTTAGCTTTATTAATCGAATATTAAAAAAAAAGCAGTTCAATAAATGAGAATACGCATGTCCTAATGATTTGTTTCAAAATATATTTAGAGCCCATCTATAAACCAGGTGGAATCTTTTTGGAAAATTAGGAGATTTTTTTGTGTCAGGTTCAAATTTATTGAAATTGCTTTTAGTTTATTTAAATAATATATTATGAAGCATATAAAGTAGTTTCTGTGATTTAAACATGAGATTTTCAGAGTTATTTTAACATTTTTCACGTTCCGATTTTTTAAACATTGTCCATAGGTGACAATTTCTTAAAAAAAACATTAAAAAGTTCAGAAAATTTGAAGATTGGACCTATGGTCGCTAAGGCATAGCAAATAAGAGAAAATCAAACAGGGTAATTAAGGTTTTCAATATCTCAGCAACTAATTGTCCAGTTTTGAATACATTACATGTTAAAAAATGGAAATAGAACAATTACCCTTATAACTCAAACATAGGTAAATTTTTAATGCAAAGTGTTCGTAGTTATCTGAAAAATTGAGTTTGTTTTGCTGTCGTTCTACACAAAATTGAAATATATGTCAATTTTGGACTATTCTGACTGATAATAGATTTTAAGTTTTGTTTGACAATTTTTTTTTCAGAAAATCTCATAATATCTAATAATTTGTTCGGAAATTCATTGAAAGTGAATAATAACTGTCCCAGTCAGCCATGCCTGATATACAGATAAATCTTTATTATACAGTTTTTTTTGGTCCCAAAAATCACAAAAATCTGTGTATACAGATTTTTTGAAAATGATTTTATTTGAAAATTTCATCAATTTAGTAATTGAATAATGCTTTAATATGATTGAAAAGCTTAAATCTGTTGTGAAAAGTCTAAAAAAATTTTCTATGGCTTCGAATGTGGCATGATACAAATAAAATAAAGATTTATTTTTAAGAAAATACAGATCTCCCATAAAATAATCTGGCAACGTTGGTCCCAGTATATGCTTTTAAGAATTATTAGTTTACAAAGCATTGTATCGTGTTTACCTGTTGTTTGGAGAGATTTGTTTTACAAATATTTGGGAAGAAAAAAAATCCCAACTATAGTGCGATCAGGGTCATAGAGGGAAAATAGGGACTCTGGGCGATAAATTTCATAGCGTTTTTCTCAGTTGCACTTTTTCCAACATGAGACAATTATTTCGGTAATATGGTCAGGAATCATTCACAAGTCGCCGATTCAATCGCTTGAATCGTCAGCGCGCAACAAATCGCGAGTTGGAAACAGTAATTTGGACGATCACTTCACACAGGTATCCAAATCCTTTATGATTTCTAGGTGCTCTTTCACTAACACTAAAAATATGCAGTTGATTGGCCTATGCAACCAAAGGAAATTCAGTTCGAGTTTTTTTCGAATCTGTTTGTTTTTGAATCGTTTTTAAATTTTGAATTCGATATAAGTTTAGGTTAATTTTACCAAAAAATATCCCCTACAAAAAATAAATCTACAGTTCCAGTACTTTTCAAAATGATCAATCTATGTTTTTTTACAACATAAATAATCTACGAATCACTTTTAGTAACATTCTGAACAAGTGATTTATGTAAAACCACACAATTTTACTGCAAACATTTTTTTTGAAGACGAGCAAGCATATCATCTCTTGATCTTGACTACGCGTATAAAAAAACCTGTTTTCTGCGACCACAACCAGCACAACCCAGGTCTATCCAGTACCTCAGCAGAATCAGTAATTACATGGTACTTAAACACTCTAAAGTATCAAACATGAAAACACTATGATTTTGCTGGATTGTGATGTACATCTAAGACAACAGAACAGAGCAGAGCATTGAACGAAGGAAGCAAAGGAACGGTCAGGTATCCGCAAAAAAGGAGTTCAAACCAGTCCGGACTCGGCGATGACGTGTGTATTATTACGGGGAGCCACTACCGAAGCCCATGTACTCAGGTCGACCTATCCATCGTGTAGGGTTGATAAGTTGAAGACCTCTACCGCAAACCACAAGTATTGCTGACAATACGGGGGTTGTAGTTCTGAATGCTGTGCGGTGTACCTATTGTGTACAAGTGGGACAGAATGAAAACATCGTTGGCTCTCGTTTTTGCTCTCAATTGGAGTAATTTACGGTGGTGGCTCGGACGTAAGTGCAGAAAACTGCGAAGGCGCTAAATAATGCAAATAGATTTGCAAAAAAAAGTTATACAGAATCAAATTCTGTTGGGATATTAATATTTGCAATAATGATTGTTTTCTATTTTATCTTTCAAAAGAAATCTGAAAATCATAGTGATGTATTCCATTTACTAAACATGGACCAACTTCACACGAATTTTTAGAGTATGCAAAACAGGTCATTTATTCAAAAAACTAACTTAATCCACATATTGATGCCCTTCCCACTCCTAATCAGATATGGAGCTCAAAAAAAAAAAATGGAAATCATTCTTATATTTTTTTTTGTATGGACAAACTTAGGTTCAATTGAGATACGGGTTATTGAGTGTATCTGTATAATTTAAGTGGTCATACTTTTTTTGGAAGGTCTTTTGATTACCTATTTAGAAAAGTACATTTCTTCGACGTCGTCGTGCTATCATGTCACACCCGCCATTTTGACGTTCCGAGAAAAACGCGTTTTAATGTTTGACCTTGAATATTCAAAAACGAGAGCACGCAATGTAAACAATAACAAACACGTTTTGTTTGGCTCACCATTTTGTGCATTGTCCCAAATTTTGGTTGAAGTTGGTTGCTAGAGTCCCGAGTTATAATTACAAATGTTTACGGTAGTCTAGCTTGTACGTGCGACAAACGCATCCTGACTTTCCTGGCCTGAAATCCCTTTGGCCTTTTGTCGCACTTACATCAATTTTCATGGAGTGACAAGATAGCACGACAAGATTGAAACTTCTTTCATATGTAAAGTGACAAAAATGCACGGAGTTTTTTCGGTTTTTGTCGAATATCTCAGGATTGAAAACGAATTTTGGGGATCTGTGAAGGTCAAAAGGTGAGGCATTGTGAGCTGCACAAAATGGCGTTCTTAACTCAATTTGGCCCAAAATGCACGTAAGACAAGTTAGCACGATGGCGACGACTTGATACATGGTTGTCAGATTTTCATAAGTTTAAATTCGTTGGATAGGGCTTTCGATTACTTAACCAACGAGGGGTCGGATGATGAAACCGAAAACGGCTCCAAAAAAGTACATAAATCACCCTTAAGTGGTCATAACATTAGACAGGGTTGCCAGATTTAGGTTTCGTTGGAAAGGTCTTTCAATTAACTTTCCAACTATGTATGATATGGGAATCTATTTATGGGAAATTATCAAACCTAATTTTTAAGATAACTTTTGAACTACTCATCGGAACTCCAAAAAATTCAATAGCGATATTCGGAAAGCCAGTGCCGAGCAAACTGAGTGACAAGTTTGGACACACACTTACACACATACGCACGGACAGACAGGTCGATGAGTTTTCTGTGAAAAGTTAATTTTTTGAGCAGGATTTTAGCCTCAGTGAAGAAAGTAAAATTTTTAGAACCCTAAAAACCAAACGTTTTCGTTTTCAGAAAAATAATTTTGAAATTATGTGTTCAAAAGTTACAGCCACTTATGCCACTATGTAAAATAATCAAAATGCCCTTGGAAAGCCAAAATACGATCTAAAATCAATATTTGAATCAGATCAGAATCATCGCTCAGTGGCTCAGTGGCTAATCTACAGTCACTTAACATCAGAATAGTTATGTTGGTTCGAATTAATAAGTTGTTTAGAAAAAGTACGTGACTTTTCTAAAATTCACATTAAAAACTTGTTGTGCTGTTATACATTGTTATGCAGTTGTTTGTTCACCTTTGATATGTAAACGTCAACTTACCGTAGATATTGGAATTTTCCAAACCGTACGTTAAGTAGGGGAAAGTGGGGTAAAACGACTTTGCTCGATTTCATTAACCCTCTACTGCCCAATTTTTTTTCGAAAATATTTATTTTTCCCGGTCATTTTGAGCAACTTTTGTTCTACAAAAAACTTTACTTCTCTTGTTTTATGTTTTTCTTGTTTTATTTTTAGTATTTTAATTTGCATTTATCTTGTTTAGTTTATGTTTGTTTTTGGTAGTATTTGGCCTATTCTACCATCTAATATAATTACATTTTGCCTATCTTATTTTTTCAGTCATTTTTTCAATTTTTTGCATGTTTTTCACATTTTCTGCTATAGAATGGCACCATCATCATTTAAATTGCGAAAAAATGCGTAGAGGCATAGTCTGGGACACTACAAAAATTACTGCATACTTCTTTTTACTGAAAGTATAGGAAATGTTAGTAAAAAACACAGCCAAAGTTGACCCCTAAAAAAATGACATTTAAAAAAAACTGGCTAAGTCACATAAAACAAGTTAAACTCCCAACCCTGAAATTTTCTAAAATTTTAAGAGTTCTTCTTTCCAATGCTTTTTAAAGATCAAAAATCGGTTGGAAAATGGCGATTTTTTAGATTGAAGCCCGTCTAGAGGCGGGGTTAGGTTGTAAAGGGTTAACTATAATTCAGAATATCATCAAAAGAACCGTTATAATTTCATAAGAAAAAAAAGTTGAAGATCTGGCAACACTGACAAACGTTATGATCACTCTTAGTAGATTGACCAAATTTTAACAAAAGTTATTAAGGTCTGATATTGGTTGAAAGCCAAAACAACTTTGGAATAACGTTTTTTGTTATGGAAGAATAACTGCAACTGTTATTGGAATGCTCGAATTAGTTGTTAAAATAACAAAAAAAAATAATAACAATGATTTGTTCGAAGAATAACTAAAAGTATTATTAGTCTGTTAATACAATAACAATGCAATAACAAGTTATTTCCGTCTGCTCGGGTTTCTTTACTGCTCCAATGTAGAAGATCAGATTCTACGTAAAATGTTCTAGGGGAACAGCATCTAACTCCATCGTGCCTCTAATGTTGCCCTATCATCACTTTTAGAGTTTCTTTCTTTGAAAAGGTCCTATAAGCTATTGTGATTCATATGATTATAGGACCCTTAAAAAAACTCTAGACTTTGACGTTGAATTAAAGCTCACAAAAGCGTTTTTAACTGAAATCGAGTGGTAAATGGCCTAATAGGAAGTGAGCCAGCAAGTTTCCATCAATAGAGCAATTCTCTCAGATTTAGGTCATTCGATTTTTTTTTGTATTTTTTAATCCGACTGAAACTTTTTTGGTGCCTTCGGTATGCCCAAAGAAGCCATTTTGCATAATTAGTTTGTCCATATAATTTTCCATACAAATTTGGCAGCTGGCCATACAAAAATGATGTATGAAAATTCAAAAATCTGTATCTTTTGAAGGAATTTTTTGATCGATTTGGTGTCTTCGGCAAAGTTGTAGGTATGGATATGGACTACACTGAAAAAAATATACACGGTAAAATCTTTTTTGGTGATTTTCTATTTAACTTTTTGTCACTAAAACATGATTTGCAAAAAACACTATTTTTATTTTTATTTTTTTTGATATGTTTTAGAAGACTTGATGCCAACTTTTCAGAAATTTCCAGGTTGTGCAAAAAATCTTTGAGCAAGTTATGAATTTTTGAATCAATACTGATTTTTTCAAAAAATCGAAAAATGGGTCGCAAAAATTTTTCAACTTCATTTTTCGATGTAAAATCAAATTTGCAATCAAAAAGTACTTTAGTAAAATTTTGATAAAGTGCACCGTTTTCAAGTTAAATCCATTTTTAGGTGACTTTTTTGAAAATAGTCGCAGTTTTTCATTTTTTTAAATTAGTGCGCATGTTTGCCCACTTTTGAAAAAAAATATTTTTGAAAAGCTGAGAAAATTCTCTATATTTTGCAATTTTGAACTTTGTTGATACGACCCTTAGATGCTGAGATATTGCCATGCAAAGGTTTAAAAACAGGAAAGTCCCACCCAAACAACACACCATTTTCTAATGTTGATATCTCAGCAACTAATTGTCCGATTTAAAATGTTAAAATATGATACATACGTGAAATTTTCCGATGTTTTCGAAAAAAATATTTTCAATTTTTTTAAACCAATACTAACATTTCAAAAGGGCCAAACATTCAATATTACGTCCTTTTAAAATGTTAGTACTGGTTTAAAAATTTTGAAAATATTTTTTTCGAAAAGATCGGAAAATTTCACGAATGTTTCATATTTTAACATTAAAAATTGGACCATAAGTTGCTGAGATATCGACTTTGGAAAATGGTGTGTTGTTTGGGAGGGGCTTAAAAATCATCAATTTTCCTGTTTTAAACCTTTGCATTCCAATATCTCAGCAACTAAGGGTCGTATCAACCTGGGTGATGAATAGAGAGAATGCGTAACGTGATTTTCGAATGGTCCCACTTTGTTTACATCCACAAAGTAGGAGGCTGTTCAAGCACAAACATGACTTTTTTCTTACTGGAAAATGAGCTGTTTTATAATCAGTAGCTTGTGTTTCATTTTTTCTAGTATTTGTCATATTTTGCTGGAAAATTGTGTGTGTTTTCAAATATCGATCGGTTAGAAGAGGTTTCTCTTTTTTACGGGTGACGAAGAACTGCGGCGAGAGTGTCATTCTGCGATGTTGCAGATAAATTCCCTGGTTGATTTTTGAATCCTGCAGCTCTATCTGGTCCAGCGAAAAAACATCGCTAATTCTAGCGTAACTGATCCAACAAACAGAGAAGATTTTCAGTAAACTTGGTTTTCAAACGGAATCAAGCAATAAAGACAACTTTTGGATGGATACAATCGCATCGACTCCATTAACAACTTCCATTCATAATTATCAAAAATGATGATCTCGTCTGTAACTTTCTTAAGATTTCTTGACTTAAACTCCAGGTCCTCAAAAGCCACACATTTTTTTCATTCTTCCAAAAAAAATCAAACAATTTTTAATGATCGATAACAATACTCTCTACTTTTGGCGAACAGTAAATTGGTTCCTCTTTGACAGTTTCAAATTGAGGCCGTTTTGCGAACCACTATTCCGCACCCAGGTATCAACAAAGTCCAAAATTGCAAAATTTAGAGAATTTTCTCAGCTTTTCAAAAATATTTTTTTTCAAAAGTGGGCAAACATGTGCACTAATTAAAAAAAATGAAAAACTGCGACTATTTTCAAAAAAGTAACCTAAAAATGGATTTAACATGAAAACGGTGCACTTTATCAAAATTTCACTAAAGAACTTTTTGATTGCAAATTTGATTTTACATCGAAAAATGAAGTTAAAAAATTTTTGCGACCAGTTTTCAATTTTTTAAAAAAAATCAGTATTGATTCAAAAATTCATAACTGGCTCAAAGATTTTTTGCGCAACCTGGAAATTTCTGAAAAGTTGGCATTTTATGTCCTCTAAAACATATCACAAAATACAAAAAAATAAAATAGTTTTTTTTTGCAAATCAAGTTTTAGTGACAAAAAGTTAAATAAAAAATCACCAAAAATTTTTTTACCGTGTATCATTATTTTTCAGTGTAGTCCATATCCATACGTACAACTTTGCCGAAGACACCAAATCGATCAAAAAATTCCTTCAAAAGATACAGATTTTTGAATTTTCATACATCATTTTTGTATGGCCAGCTGCCCAATTTGTATGGAAAATTATATGGACAAACTAATGATGCAAAATGGCTTCTTTAGGCATACCGAAGGCACCAAAAAAGTTTCAGTCGGATTAAAAAATACAAAAATTAAAATTTATGAAAAAAGACCGATTTCGTAGAGAATTGCTCAATAGTTTTACAAAAAAAAAAAAAAAGTTGTTTAACCGACTGGCAGTTGATTACGTACTTTGTACACACTTTGTAAGAGCACTTGAAACGTCAAAACACGCGATTTCCAGAAGGTTAAATAATGAAAATCAGCAAATTGGGTGGAGTTAGGAGCGAGGTTAAGCAACCTGCCAAACATAGGAGAATTTTTCCTAAAATAAGTGGTTGTAGATAGGCCATAACTTCTGTCAAAATTTGGTCAAGCTAAGAGTGATCATAACGTTTGCCAGTGTTGCCAGATCTTCAACATCTTTTTCTCATGAATGCATAATTGGCTATGATATACGCTGAATTTTAGTTAATGAAGTCTTCTTAAAAAAATTAAGTTTCCTAAAAGCAACTGTTCTTTAAAGCTCCAAATCGACATTCCCAAGGATCCTTCAGTACATTGACCAGCTGGTATGGTCCCTCAGCATCACCGCATCAAACCGCACCATCATCTCCGTCCGAAGCGAGCTGTGAGCATTTAAAGTTCTGCTGCTGATCATATGAACCGCCAATTACGCTGGCTTCGCCGGGATCTTCTTCGGATGCTTTCGGGGGTTCGATTTCAGCAGTTCTTGGTTATTGATTTGTGGCCTATGTAATTGGAGCAATTAGTGCATTACGTGTGCAGTTGTGCCGCGTTTTGAGAAGGGGATTCCGATTGTTCTAATATAAATATCGATGGAAGCGTTCCGAGCTGTATCAAAGTGTCTTTGCAGTAGTTCCAAGCAACAGCAAGAGCAGCAGTTTCAATTGTTCCGGATTAACCCGTCGAAGAAAAACCCTCGCAACTTCAAAATGTTCAAGCTGGTGTGTATTCCTGGAGTGTTCTTGTGTGATTAAGTTCCGAACCGCTTCCGATCTCCGGGCGCGCAAAGTGATAACTTACTGCTAGGAATAGTGCAATAAATGTCCCATTTGGTGTACATTTCACGCCGTCAAGTGATAATTAACGAGTTGAGGTGTCGCGGCGGGACCTTGCTTGCTCCATCAGACTGCCCGCAATCATCGTCATAATCGAGTTGAACGGCGGCGTCGTCGGCGTTGACGCATATCAGGCCAGCCTCCGCGGAGTTCAAGTCAACGCGTCGTCGTCGTCTAGTCGAGGACCAGACGAACGAAACGATATTACGACTATTTTGTGTTTTAGTTGGAAGTGCTTTTCAAGTACACAGGTGGAAGTGAACTCGTTGGGGTCGCGGGCAACACTGGTTTGCAAAAAACAAGTTCTTGCTAGAAGATTCTGTTTGCTAGTGTAGACATGTTATTCAAAAAAATAACTTCAAATCGTGTCATCCAGTGTAACTTATGTTTCGAATGTCGAAGCTGGAGGGAGTTGGGGTGGCACGGCTATAATTTATGCAGTTGACGAGTTGCAGTTTGGTGACTGGGTTAATTAGTGAAAACGCAGTGCTGCTGCATAATTTACGGGACGTGGTGGCACTCTAAGTCACCATGGCGATGGGATGTCACGATTGGCAGCTTGATTTCGATTTGAATTTGGCTGGAAATTTGCGTGCGATTGTGCGACTCTATCCCGGTGGGAATTTAGCGTATTCGGAATAATTTCATGCTGCGCGTTCAAGTTCCCGGCAGCTCATTTCGTTCCTGGAATTGCAATACAATTGCGATGAACGGTTGAAATGGTCAAGGTTAGACTTTTGAACTTTAATCTTGTTCACTTTAACACGTGAACATTGTCGATATGGTTTGCTAATTTTGTTAATTTTTATTTAATATTTTTGATGAGTAATTATTTGATGTCAATTTTTCATATTTTTTTGCTAACGGTGAAAATTTAGTTGGAATTTAAGTTGGCATTGTTTCACAATAATTCGATGCCCGTGTGGTCTCTTGTACCATCTAGATAGGAATCGAATTGCTATCTTAATTTAAGTCATCAGAATCAAAACATGCCAATTTTCATTTCAACATTATAAAGATTCATGGGGTTTTTGATGCTTTTTTTTGCAGAGAAAAAACTTTACAACATTAATTGGTGCCTCACATTTCAAATGGGCACATATGCTTTGTAAACATGTGCGTCCTTCGAAATGAACAGCATGAATTTCGCTTTTTTGTTTTTGTTATTAATGTTTGTTGAGTTTTTGTAAACTTTTTATTAGCTTGATTTAATATTGGGGTGGTCCAAGTTTTCATAAAATCTACCTTTTCAGATTATTTTTTAAAGATTATTCTTCACTGCAAATGGACTTCTCATCAGTCCTATTTTCTTTGCCCAAGACATGTATGAAATTTGCACCTAAAGAACCTTTAAAATCTATTTGAAGTTATAGCGAATACACTTTAGCACGTTTATTTTTTCAATTTTTGATTATTTAGGGCAGTGGTTCTTAACCTTTTTCGTTCCATTTCCCTTTTGTAGTTAAAAAAAAATAAACAAATAAAATATCATAATTTCAGGCCGAAAAGCTTGTGCACTTTCTGCAAAAGAAACTTAAATCAAATGCTCGTAATTATGATTATGCAAAATGTCTGTCAATGGTAAGCGGTAAGACCAGAACTTAAATGGTATTATTCTGATTGTTTGATGGAATATCTGTTTCTGCTTAAAAGATTGCAAATCTAGAGTTTTTTTAAAGGTCCTATAAGCTATTGATTTTTTAATGTTTATAGGACCTCTTAAAAAACTCTAAAAATGTTAATTTTGTATGATCAGATCATTGTAGCTCATAATAAACAAAATAGTACTGAAATTATTCCTGATTTTTAACCGATCTAATGAACAAAATGCATAAAATAATCTAACTGTTCAAGTTTAGAAGATCTTTTATTTTTAAACTTGATCAATTTATTTCCAAACATTTTTCCTTGAAAATAAAATATTTCAATTTGTGTTTTTATTAGAATTTAACAGTTCTGTTCCAGGATGTTACATTTGCAAATCAAAGATTTGGGGAACCTTTCAACTGAGATCAAGCCTGAGCCTTTGCAAGGAGGGTACATATTTCTACGTTTAGATTTTGCTAGCTTAGTGCTCTTTTAGGGAGGACAAAAAAACTATCCAAGGATCATTTTGCGTTTGAATCAATGTAACGATAGTAAAAAAAACTTTAATAAAATCTAAGGTTGAGATAACTCGCTAAACAAAAACCTGCTTTTTAATATGCAATGCAACAATTTTTTTTTTTCAACTCAATCTCAAAGAGATTTTTTTTATTTTTAAGAGAAAGCAAAATGTAAATACACAAAAAAATCTTTTGTTTTAAATAGAAAAAAAAAACTCAAAAAAATACATATGAAAACTTATTATAATAAAATAAAAACTAATGTTTGAAAGCGAATAACATCCACAAACAAATTTTTAAGTGCTGAAATATCCTTCCCATTTCAATAGTTTCCAATAATGTTTCAGCTATCAATTTTTAGTTTGCATACTCGTTCAAAGGCATTGGATTCTTCCCTCCCAAGAATGGAGAAATTTCCCCTTGGGGGAACTCCTCACCGGTTGAGAAACATAGAAATCTATTTCAATGTTTAAGCTACAGATTTGTAAATTTTTATTTTGGACTTCCGTTCTCGCAATCGAGAACGCCAAGGTTTGATTGATTTTTTTTAAATATGTTGAGGAACTTTTTTTCGAAATTGTGAAAATGAGCTACGAGAGTAGAACTTCACGTTTGGCCATGTCATATTTCATTTAAGCTTGACGTTTCAATGGTAAGGCAGTATATTTGGCAGGTTAAGCACTCGCTCCTAACTCCGTCTAATTTGCTAGTTTTATCATTAATCCATGTATCACTCGATTTCAGTTGAAAGCGCTTTTTCTGAGCTGTAATTGAACGTCGAAGTGCTGATATGACAACATTAGAGACACGACAAAGTTAGATGCTGTTTCCCCTTCTCCAAAAAATCAAATAAAAAAAAATACTTATTTTTACCATTGCTATTAAGTTCAGTGACCCCATACTAGTCAAATTTATGTGGATTGCCTATGACACTACGCAATGTATTTGCTAACAAAGTCCTTCATCCCATTCCAGATCGTCCTTGCCTGTCTGGTGGCCGTCGCCGTTGCCGCTCCGGCACCCGCTCCCGGACTGGTCGTTGCCTCCCCGATCGTTGTGAGCCACTCGTGAGTGTCCTATTCCTCATCTCAATCTCTCAAATCTGAGGTTCCAAATCTCACTCTGCTCTTACAACCTCCTACCAGCCATGCCCACGTGGTGCACACCCCGATCATCAAGTACAAGGCCGTCCCGATCATCAAGACCGTCCCGGTGTACAAGCACATCCCGGTGGTGCACTCGGTTCCCGTGATCAAGACCGTCGTGGCCAGCCCGGTCCTGTACCATTCTCACCACCACCATCACTAAACTATCCAGCTTTTGTGGATAATTTAGGGCGCTGGGAGTAATTTATTGATGTACCTTGAGTGAAAACTAACTTTTGTTTATTTAATTGTGTATTAAAATCTTGATTTTTAAACTCGAAACTACTGGTTTGATTTATTTTAACCATGAAACTCATTTTTTTTATAGCTTTCACACAACATAAAACATTTGAATGCTGTTAGTTTGACAAAGTCAAATTTAAATGTGACAGCTGTCACTAGTTTTGACTTTGAATCGAAGACTTTGCAACCATTTTCAATCTCTTTGATTTGAACTTAAAAATCTGAAAAAAGTCTTCACATCCTTTCCAAAGCACAGCTTCTTTGCATTTAATCGCATCGAGAGTCAACCCAATAAACCGTTTATAGTCGTGGTGTGATACTGTGCAACGCTTTTATCGCCGGCTGTGCAGAGCTTTTATGGAGCTACTCAGCACTAGAATTGAATCTATCAAAGGCTACATAGTTGCCGGTTTAAGACCCCGAAGGTGGCGGGGGGGATCCGCTTCATCGCGCGGAAGAACATAAACTCTCGAAGCGATTTACTAATCATCCTGGTGCTGCTGCTCGCAAGTGCTAACTCATGGGATCATCACGAAGTTGGTTCCGTGGTTTGATTCAGCCTGACTTCCTCATTAAGCGAGATTCTAGACACTTTTTGATATTTTAAGAAATTGAAAACTAGCAACACTGATTACGAGCGTGACGTTTTTCAAAACATTGATTGTCAACCTTAGCTCGCTGACCTTGAAGTGTCAATCACTTCAAGACCATCAACCAAAGGTTGGTTGGCCGATCATCAAATTGTTTGATTCAGTGTTGCCAGTTGAGCAGGTATTCAACCAGAAAATCAATCTATGATTTCAACCTCGTAGCAAGAGGAACCCTCCATGTCTAGATGATGTCTGCGCCGTTTCCTCAATCAAATTTGGCACCCATCGTGCCGGGAAGCTGCGGATACGAATTGAAGAGATATGCAAAACAAAACAACCAAAAAAAAATAGCGAAAAAAAAAACATCCACCCAAACAAAACACCAATCAAAGTCTCGACGCACGGTTCTCCGCTATTAAGTATAGACCCCCTTCAATAATGGTGCAATTTGCTATGGAGGGGTTCCTCCACCACCATGACCCTACCAAACCGTGCAGACTTGTGGATTGAAACATCAAAGCGAGTTAGAGGCAGCTGGGGTTTTTTGTTGTTGTTGTTCGTTTAGCGTTATGTTTATCGCCTCTGGTTGGATTATGGACCCGCAGTCGCCTCTTTGAACTGAGATGATGATGACCGTAACCTGGCGCGGGGAGTCAAGGATGAACTGCGCTGGTCTCTGGTTTGAGAGGATGGATGATGGCTTCCGTTTTGCAATGTGGTAGTATCGTTTCGTTAAACAACTTATTATGGTATCGAAATTTGATTTTGCAAAAGAATTGAAGTCCCCCAAAGACTTGGAGTTCTTGATAGACTTGAAGTCCTCGAAAAATTTGAAGTCTTCCAAAAACATGAAGTCCTACAAAGACTTGAAGTTCTCTAAAGACTTAAAGCAGGCCTGCCCAATCTTAGACTTAGAGTTTCCATAACACTTAAAGTCTTCTCCAATTAATTTTAGACTGGTACAAATTTTATCAAAAAAACTAACTTAATCCACCTATGTGGTTGATGCCTTCCTCACTTTTTACCAAAAATGGGTAATATGAGTGGTTTGGACACACATTTCAGCATTTTTTTAGATCCAGAAAAAAAAGAACACAGATATAACTTATGTGGTAATAACTCGAGACAGGGTTGCCAGATCTTCAATGTTTTGGACTCTTTGAAAAGCCCTTTCAATTGCCTAACCAACGATGGGTCGGATGATGGATCCGGACATCTTTTACATACATTTAAGTGAGATCCGGCTTCAAAAAAGTACATAAATTTCACTGAAGTGGTAATAACTCGAGACAGGGTTGCCAGATCTTCAATGTTTTTGACTCATTGGAAAGTCTTTTCAATAACCTAACCAACGATGGGTTGGATAATGGATCCGGACATCGTTTACATACATTTAAGTGAGATCCGGCTTCAAAAAAGTACATAAATATCACTTATGTGGTAATAACTCGAGACAGGGTGGCCAGATTTTCAATGTTTTGGACTCTTTGGAAAGCCCTTTCAATTGCCTAACCAACGATGGGTTGGATGATGGATCCGGACATCGTTTACATACATTTAAGTGGGATCCGGCTTCAAAAAAGTGCATAAATATCACTTATGTGGTAATAACTCGAGACAGGGTTGCCAGATCTGCAATGTTTTGGACTCATTGAAAAGGCTTTTCAATTGCCTAACCAACGATGGGTCGGATGATGGATCCGGACATAGTTTACATACATTTAAGTGAGATCCGGCTTCAAAAAGTACATAAATTTCACTGAAGTGGTAATAACACGAGACAGGGTTGCCAGATCTTCAATGTTTTTGACTCATTGGAAAGCCCTTTCAATTACCTAACCAACGATGGGTCGGATGATGGATCCGGACATAGTTTACATAGATTTAAGTGAGATCCGGCTTCAAAAAAGTACATAAATATCACTTATGTGGTAATAACTCGAGACAGGGTGGCCAGATTTTCAATGTTTTGGACTCTTTGGAAAGCCCTTTCAATTGCCTAACCAACGATGGGTTGGATGATGGATCCGGACATAGTTTACATACATTTAAGTGAGATCCGGCTTCAAAAAGTACATAAATTTCACTGAAGTGGTAATAACACGAGACAGGGTGGCCAGATTTTCAATGTTTTGGACTCATTGGAAAGCCCTTTCAATTGCCTAACCAACGATGGGTCGGATGATGGATCAGGACATCGTTTACACACATTTAAGTGAGATCCGGCTTCAAAAAAGTACATAAATATCACTTATGTGGTAATAACTCGAGACAGGGTTGCCAGATCTTCAATGATTTGGACTCTTTGGAAAGCCCTTTCAATTGCCTAACCAACGATGGGTCGGATGATGGATCCGGACATCGTTTACATACATTTAAGTGAGATCCGGCTTCAAAAAAGTACATAAATATCACTTATGTGGTAATAACTCGAGACAGGGTTGCCAGATCTGCAATGTTTTGGACTCATTGAAAAGGCCTTTCAATTGCCTAACCAACGATGGGTCGGATGATGGATCCGGACATAGTTTACATACATTTAAGTGAGATCCGGCTTCAAAAAGTACATAAATTTTACTGAAGTGGTAATAACACGAGACAGGGTTGCCAGATCTTCAATGTTTTTGACTCATTGGAAAGCCCTTTCAATTACCTAACCAACGATGGGTCGGATGATGGATCCGGACATAGTTTACATACATTTAAGTGAGATCCGGCTTCAAAAAAGTACATAAATATCACTTATGTGGTAATAACTCGAGGCAGGGTTGCCAGATCATCAATGTTTTGGACTCATTGGAAAGCCCTTTCAATTACCTAACCAACGATGGGTCGGATGATGGATCAGGACATCGTTTACACATTTAAGTGAGATCCGGCTTCAAAAAGTACATAAATATCACTTATGTGGTAATAACTCGAGACAGGGTTGCCAGATCTTCAATGTTTTGGACTCATTGGAAAGCCCTTTCAATTACCTAACTAACGATGGGTCGGATGATGGATCCGGACATCGTTTACATGCATATAATTGAGATCCGGATATTTATGAAAACACATTTTTATACATAACTTTTGAACTACTTATCGAAACTTCAAACAATTCAATAGCGATGTATGGGACCCTAAACCAAGTCGAATGCAACTGGTTTGGTCAAAATCAGTTCAGCCAGTGCTGAGAAAACTCAGTGAGAATTTTGGTCACATACATACATACACACACATACACACACACATACACACACACATACACACACACATACACACACACAGACATTTGTTCAGTTTTCGATTCTGAGTCGATATGTATACATGAAGGTGGGTCTAGGAGCTTTTAATCAAAAGTTCATTTTCAGAGCAGGATTATAGCCTTACCTCAGTGAGGAAGGCAAAATAAATAAATTATAAAGTTTTTAAAGTTTTTGTTAGCCCAAAAAATCAGTGGCCAAAATTTTTTTTTTTAAACATCAAAATTTCAATGGGAATCGAAGAGCAATCAGCTGAAATCAGTTTAAAATGCATTCGAAGTACAGTACCGCAAAAAGTTTTTTTTCGCATTTTTTTTTGTTTTCGTCAAATCTTACATTTTTTGAAAACTAATGATTGCAAAACAACTGAACTAGTGTAAAATGCATTTCAAAACATTTTTTGCATTCAAATTCATTTTTATTTTATTTATTTCTTTTGCCCCTCGACCACGGCCAGAAAGAAAAAAAGAAAAAAGGAAAGAAAGAGAAAAGATCAAAAAGAAAAGAAAAAAAGAGAAAAAAGAGAAAAAGAGAAAAAGAGAAAAAAGAGAAAAAAAGAAAAATGAGAAAAGAAAAAGAAAAAAGAAAAAAGAAACAAAAATAAGAAAAAAGAAAAGAAAAGAAAAAGTAGAAAAAGGAGAAAAAAATAAAGAAAAGAAAGAAAAGATAAAAAGATAAGAAAAAGAAAAAGAAAAAAGAGCAAAAGGAGAAAAAGAAAAAAGAAAAAGAAAAAGAAAGAAAAAGAAAAAAGAGAAATAAAGAAAAAAGAAAAAAAGAAAAAAGAAAAAAGTAAAGAGAGAAACCAGAAAAAGAGAAAAAATAAAAAGAAAAAAGAAATAAAAAGAAAAAAAGAAGAAAAGAAAAGAAAAAAGAAAAAAAGAAAAGAAAAAAGAAAAAAAGAAAACATAAAAAACACATAAAACAAGAATAACAATAAAACAAAAGAAAAAAAAAGAAAAAAAAAGAGAAGAAAAAAATAAAAAAAACTAGATAAAAAAAGAAAAACTAGAAAAAAAGAAAAAAAGAGAAAAAAAAACAGAAAAATGGGAAAAGAAAAAATGAACACAAAAAATGTCTTCTCCTTCATAAATTTGAACTCATCCAAAGACTCGTAGTGCTCCAAAGACTTGAAGTCTTGAATAGACTTGAAGTCCTCTAAAGAGTTGAATTCCTTCAAGGATCCGAAATTCTTCAACAATTTTAAGATGTTAAGATCTTAAAGCAAAGATACCTCGGGGAAGGTGACTCATGGAATGTTAACATTAACCTCAGCATGTTAACATTAAGTTAAGAAATAGCAACTGAATCCGGTTTGTAAATGTGGCCCCGATACTCTTCATGGGATATGGGAAAAAATACATCAAAACAAAGAAAGATCGCATGACTTGATCTCAAATCTTGAAAATCCAAAACTTGTAAATCATGCTTGAATCGATGTTAAATCTCTATTCTTTCAGATTTTAATGTCTGTGAATCTTGAAGTATGCAGATCATTCATTACTTGACATCTTCAGAACTAGAAGACTTTAGACCATATCTCGGATTATTTTTCAAGAAGACGTAAGAGCCAATTGTAAACGAAGCCTTTTTTGCCTCGATATTCGACCAACTTATGAAAAACCAATTTCAAAAATGCATGAGATTGTTCATCTACACGTCTTTCAAGTGCCCCAAACTAAAATTAAATGACATTTTGTTACAATTTGGAGAAAAACGAATATTAGTGTCGGAGATCACGGTGGCTCTAACGGCTTTTTGAAAACTCACCCGAGATATATACTCTTCAGAATATGATACTCTTAGTAAATCGTATGAAGAAGCTGCCAGGTTCCAGCCACCACAATTTAAATGGTACGATTGACTTATTCCTCCCTTTCAAAGGTCGTCTCTAAACCTTGAACTCCACTGTCTCCGTGTAAACCAACGTACCAACCAATGGCAAAAGGGTATAAATCTGCCCGATCAAATTATTATGCAACAAATACATCACCTGAGACGCACGAGATCACCCTGCGGGCTGTACACCCTGACTCACGGCTCAAATGTCGTCGTCGGGCTCCTCCTCCTCCTTCTCTCGCCGAGGAAACGTGATCTTCAGCATGCTTGAAGTGCCCGACGCGCCAAAGTACGATGCAAAACACCTTGGACGCAATGCGTCCCAAGACCTGTTTATGTGCGATCGCTCATCACCGATACTTTAATTGGGAGCATCGCGTCTGGAGATGTCTACGGCGGATGCTGTCAACAGCTAAAGTGAGTTCGTCTTTTGCTTTCTGAACATCCCTAGATCGTGCCGCTCAAACCACATTGTGGGAGAGCATCGACCAATCGATACTCGGGGCGCAAATCCCATATCTCATTAATTTAATGACACAATTAATCAGCGCAGCGCAGCGGCGGCGGCGGCTTCCAACGATCTCAACGACGTCAACATCACCATACGCGCGCGCGGAGAGAGGATCGCATTACGTGCATCGCAGAGTGGTGATCTTGAAAACGAAGCCTAACTGGACCTTGAGTAGACCCCTCGGTTGAGATCCAAACTTGATCGCCGCACTCACTTGATGCCAACGCTGCTGTACCTGCTCGCCGTCGTCGATCTTCTGCCTCAAGTGCTGAGCTCTCAAGTGTGGTGATCCACGTATGGCCCGGGCCGCGATCTTCCCCTTCCGCACTGGCCATATCGAGGGTTCGAGGGACTCGGTGGTGATGCGACTTGTGCATTCATGCTGTAAATTGGGGTTGGTCATGTGGGTTTCGCGAAGCTTCTCGAGTGCGACCTGACCTGCGTTACACCGGCATAGGTCATACTGCGACAGGTTCGATCGGCGCGTTGCCGTAGGGTTGGTTCGTGTTGATCCTTTGATGGAACTTGTACACGGTGATTACTGATGTTGCTTAACGTGTTTCCTAACAAGCGTCAAATTTGATTAGTCGAGTCGATTAAGTGTTGACTCATCGATTACACAGGGTATTGAGCTGAATCGCACTGGAACATGTCAACTGAAATCGTGTGTGCTTACATTAACAGTCTTTAACTGGTCATAAAATAATTCAAGACTGCTTCGAGACTTCAAGTTCTGAAAACATAAAGATCTCATTACTTCAAGACCTGAAGTCTTCAGAATTCGAAGATATCAAGATTTTGAGGCTTCAAATTTTGGAGGCTTCATGAGCACACTTAAAACCTGGAATTATTGAAGTCTTGAAGTATTTTTCATGCTATTGGATCTTCATATTGTATGATATTAACAGCTCTGTTATCATACAACTGACTTTTCTAGTGCCCAAACATCATGTCCTTACGTCTATTGGTGTCAAGTTCAGTAAATCTAAAAAAGCTGGTATTTCAACGATTTCATAAATCACTTGCGGTTAAACTGGCCTGCTCAATCAGCTGTGATTAAAATGAAATAAAAAAAAAAATAGTTCAACTGTCGGTGGTTCGCCTAACAAGATCAACTTACCAATTAGTCCGAACCACTCCGCAAAGACCAGTCCAGAAACAACTTGGCGCGAGATTAAACTTCGAACCCGCCAATTTCAAGTCCACCGCCATCGATGACCGCGCGCGCTGTGTCTTGGTCAGTCCGACCTTGGGGCGAAATGTTGTTTACGTCTCGGAGCTAAAGCGTTGCGTAGGGGCAGGGCAAAAAAAAAAAAACGAACCTCAACGAGCTCGGTCAATTTGTTTCCACGGCAATAAAATGAGCGCGCGAAGTCGCACTTCCCCGTGACTGATTCCGCCGAACTGATTTCGTTAAAGTTACAAGCATGATTTTTCGTCGTTACGCACTGCGCGGTGTCGGTTGGCATCCAGCCGACAAGTTGAGGCAATCAAAGAAACGCCTGGTTGATTAATTTGGTTCAAGCGCCAGCCAGGGGCGTAGCAGGCTATACCAATGGATGTATCTGGGCTTTATTTAGTTCTGAAAAGGTAAACCAATATGGCAATTTTGGATTTTGAATGGAACTGCATTCGAATGAACGACTCAAAATTCTCTAATTGGAACGACTGACAGCCGGGCAGTTCTCTAAGATTTTGGTCATAGGATTATTTTTGTATTTTTTAATCCTGCTGAAACTTTTTAGAAGCCATTTTGCATCATTAGTTTGTCCATATAATTTTCTTTACAAATTTGGCAGCCATATGGCCCATTCGAAAATGATATATGAAAATTCAAAAATCTGTATCTTTTGAAGAAATTTTTTGATCGATTTGGTGTCTTGAGAAAAGTTGTAGGTATGAATGAAGAATACACTGAAAAAAATGATACACGGTAATTTATTTTTTTATGATTTTTAATTTAACTTTTTGTCACTAAAAATTGATTTGCACAAAAACACTATTTTAATTTTTTTTTTATTTTCTGATATATTTTAGGGAGCATTAAATGTCAAATTTTCTGAAAATTTCAGAGCGGGCAAAAAATCTTTGACCGAGTCATGAATTTTTGAATCAATACTGTTTTTTTTCAAAAAATCGAAATATTATTGGTTGCAAAATAATTTCCGAAAAAAAACCGAATTTGCAATCAAAAAGTACCGGAGTGAAATTATGATAAAGTGCACCGTTTTCAAGTTCTATCCATTTTTAGATAACTTTAAAAAAAAAGTCTCAGTTATTCATTTTTTTTAAATTTGTGCCCAAGTTTGCCCACTTCTAAAAAAATGAAAGGCTAAGAAAATTCTCTATATTTTGCTTTTTAGAACTTTGTTGATACGACCCTTAGATGCTGAGATATTTTCATGCAATGATTTAAAAACAGGAAAATTGATGTTTTCTAAGTATTGTTTGGATGATACTTCCATTTTTTTTTGAATTAAATATACTTTATTGAATCTTTCTTATAATAATTACATTTGGTTTACATAATAAGTGGTCAGCTGTGGCTCTTCAGCTTTAGTTTGCTTTTCGTGATTTAAACACTGTTTATTTTCATAACTTTAAAAGTATATGATTTATCATTTTTGTAACACTAGGTACAATGAGGAAAAAAAAAAAAATGTCAAGAAAACATAACCTAACCTAAAACTAACTTAAACTTACCATAAACTAAACCAATCCTTGAATCAAGGGGTATTCAGAAATAGCACATTTTTCCCTGAATTTCAAACATTTCTCTTGAATCTTCTGATCCAACGTTTTTACTTCTGCTAATTCATGAACCTCACTTGATCTTGTCCAGCCAGGAACATTCAAAACCATTTTGAGTACCTTGTTTTGGACACGCTGGAGCTTCAATTTATGAGTTTTAGCGCAACACTCCCAAACAGGTACTGCATACTCAATAACGGGGTAAATTATTTGTTTGTAAACAGCTAACTTATTTTTCAAAGAAAGCTTTGATTTTCTGTTAATTAAAGGATACAAACACCTGATGAGAATGCTGCACTTGTTCAATATTTTGTCTACATGCTGCCGAAACAAAAGTTTCGAGTCAAGTATGAGACCTAAATAGACAACTTCTTTCGACCAGGGTATCGAAACATCATTCATTTTAATCAAAACATCATCCTTTGGGACAAATCGGGCCGATTTGGAAAGTGGAAAAATGATGGTTTGAGTTTTGGCTGCATTTATGCGAATTTTCCAGTCGCCAAAGTATTCGGAAAGAACGTCAAGACCCTTTTGAAGACGGCCAACTAAATATCTGGTTATTTTACCCTTATAAATAACGGCAGTGTCATCAGCAAAAAGTGACAACACACCATTACCAGGAAGAGTAGGCAAATCAGATGTAAAAATATTGTACAGAAGTGGTCCAAGAATACTTCCTTGGGGAACCCCCGCATCAATGTTGAATAATCCAGAAGCAATCCCATTCAGAAAAACCCTGAACGATCTCTCCGAAAGATAGTGCTGGATAATTTTGATAAGATACATTGGAAAACCGTATAAATACAGTTTATGTATCAAACCATCATGCCAAACATTGTCAAAAGCCTTCTCAACATCCAACAAAGCCATAGCAGTTGATTTAGACTCAAGCTTGTTCTGCTTGATGATTTTAGTTACTCTCGTAAGCTGATGAGCAGTATTATGTCCCTTTCGGAAGCCAAACTGCTCATTCAAAATTATATTATTATCGTTGGTAAAATCCAAAAGCCTTGAATAGATGACCTTCTCAAAGAGTTTGGACAGACTACTCAAAAGACTAATGGGACGATAACTTGTTGGCGATGTTGGATCTTTTGAGGCTTCAAAATTGGTATGACTTTGCCCAGCTTCCAATTGGTAGGAAGTAACCAAGTTGCAAACATTTATTGAAAATATTGGCTAGATGTTGAAAGAACTGATCACTCTGTTTTTTCAACACCAGATTAAAAATGTTATCAAAGCCAGGAGCTTTCATATTTTTCATTTGTTTAACTGCAACTTTGACTTCCTCACCAGAAACATGGGAATCTGCAGGAAATTCAAAAGTAGAGCTATTAATTGTTGAAATACTATTGGCAACTGATGTTTCTTTACGGCTGGTCATGGAAGCGCCAAGATTATGAGAACTAACAAAATGAAGCCCAAGTGCATTTGCCTTTTCCTCAGATGTAATCAAAGGAGAATCCTCAACAATAAGAGGAGGAATAGGCTTTGGTTTGTTTTTAAGAACTTTAGAAAGTTTCCAAAATGGTTTTGAATAATTCCCAAGCTGGCTTACATGTTTTGAAAATTCTTGATTTCTGATAGTGTCAAGTCGGTCTTGTATGATTTTGTTCAAATTGTTCACAGAAATCTTTTTGTCATAGTCCCCAGTCCGTTGATATTGTCTCCTATAAACATTCCTAAGTCTGATCAAGTGTTTAGTATCTACGTCAATATCAGTTACCTTAAAATTAACAGGAACCTCCCGAACGTTGGCAGCCTCTGCTTGGTTGATAGCCTGCTGGATCACCTCCAGCGAACGATCAATATCGGCAGAAGTTTCCGGGTGTTGATCATAGTCGATGTTGCCGTCTACCACTTGCTGAAACTGCTGCCAGTCAACGTTGTGGTAATCTTTCCGGGTTGGTTGCCGCTGCGGAGTAACGGAAGCTCCAACCTCCACAACCACCGGATAGTGATCAGAACTCAACTCTTCAAACACCTCAGGATGAGCCACGTTCTCAGCCATATTGGTAATGAAGAAGTCGATGATTGAGTGATTCCCAGACCGAGCCACCCTCGTTGGACGATCCGGACTCACAACGTTGTAGTAACCGTTTTGCAGATCGTTGTGCAGAATCACTCCGTTCCGATTCCTCCTGCTGTTGCCCCAAACTTCATGCTTCGCGTTGAGGTCACCAGCGATGATGTACTTTGCGCTCCGCCGTGTCAGCTTCGTCGTTGTTATTCTGTTTGTGCTGTCGTGGCTGCCGCTGTACGTGATCTTCGCCCGGATCAAGCTGGGCGGAGCGCTCGAGAGCAGCGAGGAGGAGATGATCCAGATCGCGACCCCGATCGCGCAGTGGCTGGGCGCTTCGAACTCGTGCATCAACCCGATCCTGTACGCGTTCTTCAACAAAAAGTACCGCAAAGGCTTTGCCGCGATCATCCGATCGAGAAAGTGCTGCGGACGGTTAAGGTTTGTTTTGGAGTATTTAGGTGGAAAGGGGTTTGATTGGGTTGTTTGGTTTGCTTTCAGGTACTACGATACCGTCGCGATCGCATCGTCCTCCACCAGCACCCGCAAGTCGTCGCACTACCACAACAGTACCAAGCAGCGATCCCAGTACAGCCCGTCGATGAAGACGGCGGACGCGGTGTCGTACATCTACGAGGATCGCGCCCGGAGGCACCACGCCGGCATCTCCAAGCAGGACAGCAACCTGTCGCGGCACATGCTGCTAAAGCAGGACAGCAGCATATCGAGGCAGACGTTGCTGCTGAAGCAGGACAGCATCGCGTCACGATCGGGTACGGTGCAACTTTTGTTAGCTCAACACCATCAACAACAACAACAACAGCAACAGCTAAGGCGGAAACGGTTCTAGAAACTGATCTCCCCACGTTTATCTCTGTTTTGCGTAACTCTGTGTATAGTGTGTATTGAAAGTCTATGCATATATTTAACGGTAGAGCCATAGTGGGCTCCACGTGTTGTGCCCCACGCGACCACACACACATACACTCTCACACACACTGGACACACGGCGTTGATGAGCTTCTAGAGAGTTGTTAATTCTATCTTGTTTAGCGATTTATTTCTAGAGTAATTGCGGAGCGAATCGCGTACTGAACTGTCCGTCTTCTCTCTTTCTTTCCTGTATCTCTGTCTGGCTGTCTGGTTCGCGCCGCGATCATACCAACATCACCCACCTCATTCGAAAAAAAAATCAACCACCTCCTCATACCATCAACCAAAAAAAAACTAGCAATTCTGTACCGGCAAGATAGCGACAATTCGCGCCAGATGCTGCTGAAGCAAGAGAGTAACGGCTCGCGGGACATGCTGTCGAAGCAGAGCTCGGCCTCGGACTCGATGTCGCGCCAGGACAGCCAGATCTCGTACATTGAGCCGCGGAAGGGCATCCTGTGTGTGGTACCCTGTGCGGGTTCAGGAGTGCGCTACGTGCAGGTGCACCCTGTGGACGAGCTGTCAGTCGAGGAGTTAAGGAAAATCAAATAACACGTGTGCTACTAACTACTGTATACTAAAGTTCGAATAATAAACGATTGCAACCGAGATTGCAACATTGGCGACGAGGCGGGCGCTCTAGAACCCAGGGTAAGAAAGAATTTGTTCGTTATTCATAAAAGGAAAAGACGTAAACATAAAAATTAATCTTGCTTTTTAAAGCAGCCGGACGAAGGCATCCGCCGCTCAAAGGCATCCGCCGGTCGAAGGCATCCGCCGATCAAAGGCATCCGCCGCTCAAAGGCATCCGCCGCTCAAAGGCATCCGCCGCTCGAAGGCATCCGCCGATCAAAGGCATCCGCCGCTCGAAGGCATCCGCCGATCAAAGGCATCCGCCGATCAAAGGCATCCGCCGATCAAAGGCATCCGCCGCTCGAAGGGATCCGCCGCGCAAAGGCATCTGGCCGGTCGAAGGCATTCGCTAGACGGAACATCCACCGCACGGAGTAGGAAAGCTAGAAGCAGTACCAGCTGCGCCGGAAGAGGCAGGACGTACGAAGGTCGTCCACCACAAACATGTTTTCTCGGAACTGATTCGGCAAGACGATTCAGGAAACCAGCAAGGTAAAAGTTTTAGTTTCAAATGCTAAGTGAAATTTTCTGAGTATTTTCATTCTATTAGGATGGAAAGGTTCGAAATTCCCCCGTTCACATTCAAGACGCTGCCGGCGAACGAAGTTCGTGACCAATGGGTCCGCTGGAAGCGAAATTTCCAGTATGCAGTTTTTGCCAGTGGAGAAACGAACAAAACAAAACTGAAGTACATTCTTCTGGCACGGGCCGGTCCTGACCTTCAGGATGTTTTCCAAACAATCCCCGGAGCCGACGTGGAAGCGGACGATACGAATGGAGTGGATCCGTACAAAGTTGCCGTTGAAAAGCTCGACGCTTACTTTGCTCCAAAGCACCACGAATCGATGGAGCGGAATATCTTCTGGACGATGAAACCAGACCAAGGAGAGTCCATCGAAAAGTTCCTGTTCAGAGCTCAAGAGCAAGCCAACAAATGCAACTTTGGCAAGACACAGCAAGAATGCCGCGAAATATGCGTGATTGACAAGATCACATTGTTTGCCCCGCCGGACTTGAAGGAGAAGATACTTCAAACGGACAAGAACAGCCTGGATGATGTCCTCAAGATTGTCTCAACGCACGAATCCGTGAAGTATCAGGCCAGCCAGATGGTAGCAGCAGGACCGTCCGGTAGTCGTCAACCATGCCTGGTCCCGGTGGAAGTGAACCGAATGCACACACATCCACCAAAGAACCACGCTGTTGAGTGTTCAAGGTGCGGCAAACGCGGGCACTTGGGAAATGACCCAAGTTGTCCAGCGCTCAACATCCAGTGTAACCGTTGCCAGAGAATTGGACACTACGAGCAAAAATGTCGAACAGTCATGGCGAAGGGCGCAGTGAGCCGAGCTACGAACTCAACCCCAAAACCAAAGCGCAGTTTTCAACGAGTACGACCAGTAGATGATGAGAACATCGTTGACGAGGGGAGACAAAAGTTTCATATTCTCCATCGGAGATGGTGACGAATTTCTGTGGATCAAGATTGGAGGCATCATGACGCAAGTGCTGATTGATTCTGGAAGCAACAAGAACATAATTGACGATACGACTTGGAAGCGTATGAAGGTACAAGGAATCGAAATTCGAAATGCTACCAAGCAGGTCGACAAGCAGTTCAGGGGATATGGCAAAGACGCACAACCACTCAGCGTCATTGGAATGTTTGATTCTACAGTCGAAATCCAGAATGAGAATCAACAGATGCAGGCTGAAGCACGATTCTACGTCGTCGCAAATGGAAACCAGCCGCTGCTCGGAAGGAAACCGCCCAGGAGCTCAACGTACTAAGGCTTGGGCTGCCGGGTCAAGATGACCGGACCTGGATGGTAAGTTTGATTTTAATACTGCTAGGTCATTTCTTTCATCAACTTAAATATGTTTCAAGATTGAGAACAATAGCCCGTTCCCCAAACTGAAGGGAATTAAGCTCCGCATTTCGGTTGATGGCTCGGTAACTCCCGTCGCTCAGCCAGCAAGACGACCACCCCTTGCTCTGCTGAGTCGCATTGAGGAGAAGCTGAACCAACTGGAATCTACGGACATAATCGAGAAGGTAGAGCAGTACAGCGACTGGGTTTCACCCTTGGTGGTGGTGGTTAAAGATAATGGCGACTTGAGACTGTGTGTTGATATGCGCCAGGCGAACCGTGCGATCAAGCGGGAACACTTTGTCATGCCGACAGTTGACGATATCTTGCCTCGGATGAACGCAGCAAATTTTTTCACCCGGCTGGACGTCAAGGACGCGTTCCACCAGATTGAGCTGGAGGAAACGTCACGCTCGATTACTACCTTTATTACGCACCGCGGCATGTACCGATACAAACGACTAATGTTCGGGATCAGCTGTGCCCCGGAACAATACCAGAAAATCATGGGACAGCTACTGGCGGGGTGCGACAACTGTGTGCATTACATCGATGACATCATTGTGTTTGGACGCACAGAAGAAGAACACGATCGTTGTGTGGAAAAGGTGCTAACCGTACTAAAGAGCCGTAACGTTCTGCTGAATCTCAAGAAATGTTTGTTCAAAGTGACTGAGCTCGATTTCCTTGGTCATCACATTTCGGACAAAGGCATACGACCAGCTGACGATAAGGTGCGAGCGATTCGAGCCTTCAGATCTCCGCGAAATGTCGAAGAACTTAGGAGTTTCCTGGGACTAGTCACTTACGTCGGAAGATTCTTGCCGGGTCTTGGGACAATTTCGGCTCCGCTGCGAAAGCTTACTCAACGAGACGTTAGCTTCAGCTGGGAAAATCAGCACGAGCAGGCTTTCTTGAGGTGGATTTTCATATTTTTCATGTATTTCTTGGCATGCTTAAAATTTCAATTACAGGTTGAAAACGATGATTTCGGACGTCAAGAACTTGAGTTTTTGACAACTCCTTCGTACAAGAGTCGTCGCGGATGCATCTCCGGTAGCACTGGGCGCTGTTTTGTTGCAATTTGAATCCTCAACCGACGACAGCCCAAAATTTATTTGCTACGCAAGCAAAGTTTGACATCTACCGAGCAGCGATACTGCCAGACCGAGAAAGAGTCCTTGGCGTTGGTTTGGGCGGTCGAACGATTTGCGCATTATCTCATCGGTCGGACGTTTGAATTAGAGACTGACCACAAACCCCTCGAAGCAATTTTCTCACCAACATCACGCCCATGCTTGAGGATCGAACGATGGATTCTTCGTCTACAATCGTTCAGGTTCCGAGTTGTCTACCGGAAAGGGTCATCTAACATTGCTGACTCTTTGTCGAGGCTAACCGTGCATTCCAATGACAACGAAGATATCGATCCTGATGAGAAGTTCCTGATTCTGACCGTGTTGGAATCAACGGCGATCGATATTAGTGAGATTGAGGACGCGACCATTCACGATCAAGAGCTGACCCTCGTGAAGGATAGCTTGCGCTCAGGAATTTGGAAGTACCCGGAGATCAAAGTGTACGAAACCTTCCAAAACGAACTTGGATTGGTCGGAGAGCTCGTTGTCAGGGGCAACAAGATGATCGTTCCGTCAAGTTTGCGCAGGAGATTCCTTGAACTGGGACATGAGGGACATCCAGGAGAATCCGGAATGAAGCGGAGGTTGAGAGACAGAGTATGGTGGCCAGGAATGGACAAGGTCATCAAGAAATGGATTACTGATTGTGAGGGCTGCCGACTAACAGGACTTCCGCAGAAACCAGAAGCGATGCAACGAAGACCACTGCCCCTGGAAGCTTGGGTGGATGTTGCCATCGATTTTCTTGGCCCGCTTCCTTCTGGGAGTACCTCTTCGTAATCGTTGACTACTTCAGCCGCTATAAGGAAATCGAAATAATGACCAAAATCACAGCGAAGGATACCGTTGATCGACTTCGTGCCATTTTCAAGCGGCTGGGGTTCCCGAGGACAATCAGTCTCGACAATGCGAAGCAGTTCTTGAGTTCGGAGTTCGGGACTATTGTAGGGAATGCGGTATAACCCTGAACTACACAACACCGTACTTCCCGCAGCAAAATGGAGAGGTCGAAAGGCAAAACAGATCATTGCTGAAGCGGCTGCAGATCAGCAACGCTTTGAAACGAGACTGGAAGCAGGACCTTGACGAGTACTTGACGATGTACTACTCTACGCCGCATTCCATAACCGGAAAGACACCGTCGGAGTTGATGCTGGGACGCACGATTAGAACCAAACTTCCGTTCTTGAGGGAAATTGAAACCGCTCCGCCAAACGAAGAGTTCTGTGATCGCGATGCTATTGCGAAGAAACATGCTTGTGACCGTGAGAACATCAAGCGGAACGCGAGACCTTCGTCGATTCAAGAAGGGGATAAAGTGTTGATGCAAAATTTACTACCCGGAAACAAGCTCACGACAACCTACTCTCCGGTCGAGTATACTGTTGTACGGAAATCTGGTACACGTTGCACAGTACAGAGCGAGGATAGTGGAACAACCTATGAGCGAAACTCTTCGCATCTGAAAAAGATTCCAACTTCACTGCCAGCGGAATCTGTAGATCTAACATCAACTCGCTCATCAACATCTCCATCTAACTGTTCTATTTCGCAGGAACCACTCCGGGAAGATTCTCCACCAGCACCATTGGATACCTCACCGAAGCCTGCTGATATCCCTAATATTCCGTCAAGGCCAAAGCGAGTTTGCAAACGTCCGCTGAAGTTTGATGATTACGTTGATGTTCCGCTCGATCAATAAAGGAAGGGAGATGTGGTACCCTGTGCGGGTTCAGGAGTGCGCTACGTGCAGGTGCACCCTGTGGACGAGCTGTCAGTCGAGGAGTTAAGGAAAATCAAATAACACGTGTGCTACTAACTACTGTATACTAAAGTTCGAATAATAAACGATTGCAACCGAGATTGCAACACTGTGCAAGCAGGACACGCAGATCTCGTACATCGAGCACACGCCGGGCAGCGGCAGCAAAAAGTTCTCGGCCTCACTGTCCAGCCAGGACAGCGTCCTGTCCAGCATTGAGCACAAGCGCCACAAGCTCGTCAAGCAAGACTCGATTTTCTCGTTCAACGAGCCCAAGTCAGGTAAGCCCTCCTCATCAAGGATTCCTCCGGCACTAGTAGCCGCTAGAAGTAGTTGGTGTCCAAGCACGACTCCCGCACGCCAAAGCACGACATTCCCTAATGCACCGTCACCGTCACCAAAACCATTCTGTCACTGTGTGAAGTCGCTGTACGCCCTGTCCCGCTGTGCCCTGACGACCGAAGGCGCCACTAACCTCCTCCTCCGGCATCATCACCATCCCCTATTGTTCTTGCTCGTTGTAGTGTACGAGAGTTCGGCGTCACCGATTGCCGCCGCCGTCGCAACCCCGAACCGGCGCCACCAGCTGGTCAAGCAGCACTCGGTCATCTCGTTCGCCGATCAGCGGCGCGGCGGAAGCCTCACCAAGCAGGACTCCGTCACGACCATCCACCGGACCAACGGCAACGGCGACGGACAGTACATATCGTCCATCCTCAAGAAGACCGACTCGCAGTGCAGTTCGGCTTCGCCGATAAGGAAAAATATTGGCTTTTTCGACGGATAAGCAAGAAGAGTGCTGTGTTCGTAGCCTACACATAGTACACAAGCAAGCGCGCGCCCGGAGGGGATCACACGTAACACCGCTGCCTACCAGACTACCAAGTAGACAAGTCAAATCAGAGAATATACCGAACCACCCCCGTACTATAAACCCTCTCTTCTATACACATACAAACACACACAGATTCACCATACCCACAAGCTGGATACATTTTTAAATATCCTATCTCTAACCGTACCATGAAAGGAATGTGAGGGAGAAGAGAAAAAAAACAGCATCATCAAAGCTAGAACTTAACACAAAAAACAATCCCCGCTTCGTACCGCTTTTGGGGACACACTGGGAAGAGTAATAGATGGATGGATAGTGTTGGGGACCATAGACGGTTATTCAAGATGTTCGAAATTAGTTCAAAACTCCTAAACAAATAAACCACGTTACCAAGTCTCCCAGTCAAATCAATCCGAATTCTGAAACGGAATCTAATTAGAATCGTACACAAATTCCGTTTCAAACGCAACAACCGGTTCGAACACGGAACGGCTGTTGCGTTTGAAACGGAATTTGTATACGATTGTAATTAGATTCCGTTTCAGAATTCGGATTGAGTTAACTGGGTTGCTGTACCGGATTGAGTAAACTGGGTTGCTGTACCAAAATAGAGACAGATAAAAACGCAAAGTTTAAGAGGTAAAGATGGAATTTAACTCAGACGAGTCCGGTTTAAAACTAGACTTTTTTAAATTAATTGTCTCGATAGTAAAACTATTTTGGAAATGTTGATCAAAGCATATTTTGAATAAATTTCGAATCGAATGGTTAATAATAGTGCCAGTTCGATTTGTCTTAACCCTTTCAGGCCATTAGGGTGAAATCGAGTTAAATGGGGAAAAAATAAAAAAATTGCAGATCTAAATAGCAACATAACGTCACGATTCGAATTCCCGGAAGCTTCGAAACCCGGACACTTGATCTTGTTTTATCAATTATTTGGATATAAGTTCGCATTATGAATATCAAAACAGTGTTATTTGATGAATTCCATCGTCAACTTTCATTTAAAGTTTGTTTGAACGCTGTAGTTAATGCCAATACAATTAAATACAATAAAATTATAAGTTTACCAAAAATGCGAAAAATTTCACTTGAAATATTTCATAGGCGTTCGAAGCACCGGGAAGGCAAAGCAAAAATTTATGGTTTCGATTACCTTAAATTCTAGCAAATTTTTATACAAACTATCGATTGTTTTGATGTTAACAGCTTATTTGAGACCTAAAGAATGCCATTCACTAACATTTCAGTCCAAATTTGTGCGATTCATAAGTAAAATCGAGTGTCCGGATTTCGAATCAGCATTTATTAGCGTCCGGGATCCGAAGCACAACAAGTCATTTTAACTTTAAAATTCTGATGAAAAAAAAATTTACCTCTAAAAAATCTTCATTAAATAGTCGATTAAAAGAGCTTGAAAGGATTGAAAACAAGTGGATGACATTTTTGAGATTGGAGCAATTTTCAAACGATTGACATGTAAGGCAGCTTTAATCAAACTTCACAACATTTTGCAAAAATGTTAGTAGGGGAGAGTGGGTAGACTTGATCCCCTTTTTTTGTATCGCACATAACTCTGTCAAATTTTCACAAATCTATGAACTTTTTGCATGAATTGAAAGCTTAAACATCAACTGACCGATTCTTCGGCTCCTTTTCAAAAAAATTCCAAGTTTTTTTCAGCGTTTTGGCTGTAGTGGCAAAATAAAAGAAGAAACCCCCCAATGTTATTACATATTTGGAAAGATAATTGATTTTCCTACAATGAAATATCATGCAGAATGAACCATATAGTACCTGTGCTTCCCCTGAAATAAAAATGTAGCGTGACGGGACAACGTCGTAAAACTGGACTTTTAAAAGGCACACTGCAAAAATCGCTATAGTTTTGCCAGTTTGATTTTTAAAAACTTTTGCTCTTCTACACATTATCACAAATTAAAAAACGAATCTTTTGCTCCTTGAACTGAAAGAATTGGATGAAATTTGAGTTTTTGCCAGCCATTTCTTTTCGTGGCTGGGTCTCGTGGCGCAGGGGTAGCGGCTTCGGCTGCCGATCCCGATGATGCTATGAGACGCGGGTTCGATTCCCGCCTTATCCACTGAGCTTCTATCGGATGGTGAAGTAAAACGTCGGTCCCGGTTTCTCCTGTCTCGTCAGAGGCGCTGGAGCAGAAATCCCACGTTAGAGGAAGGCCATGCCCCGGGGGGCGTAGTGCCAATAGTTTCGTTTCTTTTCGTGACGGGACAACGAAAGGAGCAGATTTGTGAAAAAAACTCCTCTGCCGTACAATGGCTTGCAGACCACTTTTGGTACATGTTCTTGACTTTTAAGGCAAGATTGCAATTATTGCATCAAAACAAAAATTATTTTTTTCATATTAAAAATCATATTGAAAATTGAAAAATGTGACATTTTGGTGTAGCTTCGCTAAGAATCGGTCAACTATGTTTGGCTGATAAGAGTAGTTAATCAGATGCACTCTTCAAATTATGCCAAGCGATTTAAAAAAAATATTTTAAACCGTCATTTTCTAAATGTTAGGAGTAACTTGATCCCCCTTTCAACATTTTGAAGAAATCTTAAGCAAAATGTTTCCAAAATTATATTTTTTTATAAGTTACATCAATTTCACAGAAAACCTGTACGTTCGTGTTCAAAATATAACAAGTTTAGTATGTAAAATATTTAATGACTAAAAATATTCTTTTTTAGACCAAAATTAAGCATGGTAAAGCTGATATTTTTTGTTTGAAAAACATTAGAAAAATTATTCAAACTGCAGTTAGTTATGTACAACTATACTCAAGGTAACCGTGTACGAAAAACCAAACCAATTAATTAAGCTTGAGGCTGTGCAGGGATCAAGTCTCCCTGAACGCACTTTTTTAAACAATTTATTGTAAAAATAGTATGACGCTAAATTTAACGTCTTATGCGTTACCTCAAAATCCAAGCTGGAAATCCCGAAACGAACAAAAGTAAATCTTTTCTTTGTAAAAATTTGTCATGAAAATACAGCCACACATTGCCCGGATACGAATCAATGCAAAAAAACAATGCAAAAAATGGATTATATAATTAATTAGTTGCTTATTAGCCAATAGGCTAAGAAAAGTATTTTTTCAATCCTCTGCCATATTAGACCAATACATTTTAAAACATTTTAGAATCAATCACATTGTGGAGAACAGTTTTCTGAACAAGTTTCATAAAAAAGTATCAGTTTTGGTTCAATATAAGCAGAGATTTGCCCAATTTCTTGAAATAAATAGTGCCTTTCTCCAAAATTTCCTTATTTAATTACCTTTCACATGATGGGCACTGCCTACTAAGATATTTTTTACGATGATAATATTTTTTTGAAAAATCATAACAAGTTTTGACGAAATTCATGAAAATTATTCTATAGCATTCATTACAAAACTCAGTATGCAGTGCGCATCATGTGAAAGGAAATTAAATTAAGACATTTTTTACACGGATAGAAATCCTGTCCGGGAAATCGACAACATTGTTGTCGATTTGCTCTAAAATTCGTTTCGTAATGTTGTCGACCAGTCGTCCGGTAACATTTGCATTGAAATCGACAACAATGTTCTCGATTCTGAAGCGTGACGATTGGGTACGCCTGGCTCAAAACAAAAAGCACGCAGCCATCCCAAACGAAGGGTGGCGGTTTATTCGGTTTTTGAATTGACCGTTGGTTTTGGTTTTTGAATTGACCGTTGGATATTTCTTTTGGTTCAGTAAAACAGTTGATTCGTTTTTTTTTATTTATTGAGGCAAAAAATACATCATTAATTAACAAACTAATCTTTGTGTGAGTGTGTGTGTGTGTGTGTGTGTGTGTGTGTGTGTGTGTGTGTGTGTGTGTGTGTGTGTGTGTGTGTGTGTGTTTGTTTGGAATATGGGAATACAAGAAATTAGTGTTTTTACAATCAGGAAACATGGGGATCTGGGGATTGAAGAATGTGGAGTTTTTGGGAATATGGGATTTTCTGAATCTGGGAATCCCGAATCAAAATTAGTGAATTTGTGATTTTAGGAACTTGGTATTATGTTATTTTAGAAATTTGGGAATATCGAAATAAGAAAATTTAGGAATTCAAGAACCTGATAATGTGGGATTTTGAGATTTAGGAATTAAGGAATTAAGGAATTAAGGAATTAAGGAATTTGGGAATTTGGGAATTTAGGAATTTATGAATTTAGGAATTTCGGAATTTCGGAATTTAGGAATTTAGGAATTTAGGAATTTAGGAATTTAGGAATTTAGGAATTAAGGAATTTAAGAATTTGGGAATTTGGGATTTTGGGAATTGAAGAATTTGGGGATTTGTGAATTTGGGGATTTGGGAATTTAGGAATTTGAGAATTTAGTAATTTAGGAATTTGGGAATTTGGCGATTTGGAAATTTGGGAATTTTAGAATTTGGGAATTTGTGAATTTGGGAATTTGGGGATTTGGGAATTAAGGAATTTGAGGATTTAGGAATTTAGGAATTTAGAAATTTGAGAATTTGGTAATTTGGGAATTTAGAAATTTAAGAAATTGGAATTTAGGAATTTAAGAATTAAGGAATTTGAGAATTTAGGAATTTAGGAATTTGAGAATTTAGGAATTAAGGAATTTGGGAATTTAAGAATTTGGGAATTTGGGAAAATGTGAATTTGTGATTTTAAGAATTTGGGAATTTGAGAATTTGGGAATTTAAGAATTTGGGATTTAAAATTGAGAATTTTGGAATTTGAGAATTTGGGAATTTAAGAATTTGGGAATTTAAGAATTTGGGAATTTGGGAATTTGAAAATTTGGGAATTGGGGAATTAAAGTATTTGGGAATTAGTGAATTTGTTAATTTGGGAATTTGGGAATTAAAGTATTTGGGAATTTGAGAATTTGAGAATTTGTGAATTTGGGAATCTGGGGATTTGGGAATTTGGGAATTTGGAAATTAAGAAATTTAGAAATTCAGGAATTTGGAATTTAGGAATTTAGGAATTAAGGAATTTAAAAATTTGGGAATTTAGGAATTTAGGAATTCAGGAATTTAGAAATTTAGAAACATAGGAAATAGAGAATTTGGGAATGTAAGAATTTGGGAATTTGGGAATTTTGGAATTTGAGAATTAAGGAATTTGAGAATTGAGGAATTTGGGATTTTGGGAATTTGAGAATTTGAAAATTTGAGAATTTGGGAATTTAAGAATTTAGAAATTCAGGAAATTAGGAATTTAGGAATTCAGGAATTGAGGAATTTAAGAATTTAGGAATTCAGGAATTTTGGAATTTGGGAATTAAAGAATTTGGGATTTTGTGAATTTGGGAGTTTGGGAATTTAAGAATTTGGGAATTTGGGAATCTGTAAATTTGGGAATTTGGGATCTTGAAATTTGAGAATTTGGGAAATTAGGAATTTGGGAATTTGTGAATTTGTGAATTTGTGAATTCGGGAATTTAGTAATTGAAGAATTTTTGAATTTGGGAATTTAAGAAATTGGGAATTTGGGAATTTGAGAATTTAAGAATTTAGAAATTAGGGAATTTGGGAATTTGGGAATTAAGGAATTTGAGAATTTAGGAATTTGGAATTCAGGAATTTGGGAATTTGGGAATTTAGGAATTTGGGAATTGAGGAATTTGGGGATTTGTTAATTTTGGAATTTGGGAATTTAAGAATTTGGGAATTTGGAAATTTGGGAATTTGGGAATTTGGAAATCCGGAATTTAAGAATTTGGGAATTTGAATTGGGGAATTTGGGAATTAGTGAATTTGTTAATTTGGGAAGTTGGGAATTTGGGAATTTGGGAATTTGTGAATTAGGGAATTCAGGAATTTAAGAATTTTTGAATTTTGTAATTTGGGAATTTAAGAAATTGGGAATTTGGGAATTTGAGAATTTAAGAATTTGAGAATTTAGGAATTTAGAAATTTGGGAATTTAAGAATTTAGGAATTTGAGAATAAAGGAATTCAGGAATTTGGGAATTGGGGAATTTGGGAATTGGGGAATTTAGGAATTTGGGAATCGGGGAATTTGGGGATTTGTTAATTTTGGAATTTGGGAATTTAAGAATTTGTTAATTTGGGAATTTGTGAATTTGGAAATTTGGGAATTTGGAAATCTGGGAATTTAAGAATTTGGGAATTTGAAAATTTGGGAATTGGAGAATTTGGGAATTAGTGAATTTGTTAATTTGGGAATTTGGGAATTTTGGGAAATTTAGAATTACGGAATTTGGGAATTTGTGAATTTGGGAATTTGGAAATTTTGGAATTTGGGAATTTAAGAATTTGGGAATTTGAAAATTTGGGAATTGGGGAATTAGTGAATTTGTTAATTTGGGAAGTTGGGAATTTGGGAATTTGTGAATTTGTGAATTTGTGAATTTGTGAATTTGGGAATTCAGGAATTTAAGAATTTTTGAATTTTGTAATTTGGGAATTTAAGAAATTGGGAATTTGGGAATTTGAGAATTTGAGAATTTAGGAATTTAGAAATTTGGGAATTTAAGAATTTAGGAATTTGAGAATTAAGGAATTCAGGAATTTGGGAATTGGGGAATTTGGGAATTGGGGAATTTAGGAATTTGGGAATCGGGGAATTTGGGGATTTGTTAATTTTGGAATTTGGGAATTTAAGAATTTGTTACTTTGGGAATTTGTGAATTTGGAAATTTGGGAATTTGGAAATCTGGGAATTTAAGAATTTGGGAATTTGAAAATTTGGGAATTGGAGAATTTAGGAATTAGTGAATTTGTTAATTTGGGAATTTGGGAATTTTGGGAAATTTAGAATTACGGAATTTGGGAATTTGTGAATTAGGGAATTTGGAAATTTTGGAATTTGGGAATTTAAGAATTTGAGAATTCGGGAATTGGGGAATTTGGGAATAAATGAATTTGCTTGTGAATGTGTTAATTTGGGAATTTGGGAATATGGGAATTTGGGAATTTAAGAATTTGGGAATTTAAGAATTTTGGAATTTAAGAATTTGGGAATTTAGGAATTTAGGAATTTAGGACTTTGGGAATTTGGGAATTTGGGTATTTTTAATTTTAGAATTTCAGAATCTTAGAATTTTAGAATTTTAGAATTTTAGAGTTTTAGAATTTTATAATTTTATAATTTTAGAATTTTAGAATTTTAGAATTTTAGAATTTTAGAATTTTAGAATTTTAGAATTTTAGAATTTTAGAATTTTAAATTTTAAATTTTAGAATTTTAGAATTTTAGAATTTTAGAATTTTAAATTTTAGAATTTTAGAATTTTAGAATTTTAGAATTTTAGAATTTTAGAATTTTAGAATTTTAGAATTTTAGAATTTTAGAATTTTAGAATTTTAGAATTTTAGAATTTTAGAATTTTAGAATTTTAGAATTTTAGAATTTTAGAATTTTAGAATTTTAGAGTTTTAGAGTTTTAGAGTCTTAGATTTTTAGAATTTTATAATATTAGAATTTTAGAATTTTAGAATTTTAGTATTTTAGGATTTTAGAATTTTAGAATTTTAGAATTTTAGAATTTTAGAATTTTAGAATTTTAGAATTTTAGAATTTTAGAATTTTAGAATTTTAGAATTTCAGAATTTTAGGGTTTTAGAATTTTAGAATTTTAGAATTTTAGAATTTTAGAATTTTAGAATTTTAGAATTTTAGAATTTTAGAATTTTAGAATTTTAGAATTTTAGAATTTTAGAATTTTAGAATTTTAGAATTTTAGAATCTTAGAATTTTAGAATTTTAGAATTTTAGAATTTTTGAAATTTAGAATTTTAGAATTTTAGAATTTTAGAATCTTAGAATTTTAGAATTTTAGAATTTTAGAATTTTTGAAATTTAGAATTTTAGAGTTTTAGAGTTTTAGAGTCTTAGATTTTTAGAATTTTATAATATTAGAATTTTATAATATTAGAATTTTAGAATTTTAGAATTTTAGAATTTTAGAATTTTAGAATTTTAGAATTTTAGAATTTTAGAATTTTAGAATTTTAGAATTTTAGAATTTTAGAATTTTAGAATTTTAGAATCTTAGAATTTTAGAATTTTAGAATTTTAGAATTTTTGAAATTTAGAATTTTAGAGTTTTAGAGTTTTAGAGTCTTAGATTTTTAGAATTTTATAATATTAGTATTTTAGAATTTTAGAATTTTAGTATTTTAGAATTTTAGAATTTTAGAATTTTAGAATTTTAGAATTTTAGAATTTTAGAATTTTAGAATTTTAGAGTTTTAGAATTTTAGAATTTTAGAATTTTAGAATTTTAGAATTTTAGAATTTTAGAATTTTAGGAGGAGGAGGAGGAGGAGGAGGAGGAGGAGGAGGAGGAGGAGGAGGAGGAGGGAGGAGGAGGAGGAGGAGGAGGAGGAGGAGGAGGAGAAGAAGAAGAAGAAGAATTGCTACCCAAGTGTCCAACTGAAAACACCGCCAACAAAGTCGTTCCGGACCGAGTCGAAATTCACAAGTGCTTTCGGAAGTGGCAAAATCATCTGTCCGGGAGAAGTCAAGTCGTTCCGCACCAGCAGCGGCGGCTGATGATTTTTTCTCGCTAAACAACATCTTCTTCCGCATCGGCCGTGGGGCAGAAGGATGAGGAAGAGGTTCCGGCGATGCACTTATTCCGCTGTCCGCCTTCTCGAGTGCGGCCATTAGCAACGGTTCCGTCTTTAATTTCAGAACTGAACCGTACTGGTCCTTTCGATCACTGTTGAGAATCGCGGCTGGCGGTGCGGATCGACCTTTCACTTCTCCCGGGCAGGTGATTTTGCCACTTCCGAAAGCACTTTTTAACTTCGACCCGGTCCGGAACGACTTTCTTGGCGGTGTTTGCAACTGGACACTTCGGCAGCACATGTTGGTGCTTTCATTTAGCACAAAGTACACTTTATTTCTCCAACACCGTGAACTTTTCCGGTCCTCCGGTTACTTCTCCCGAAAACATAAAAAAAACTTTGAAAATATAAACAAACTGTCACGAGAGCAGAGTTGACGTTTTGAATTGGGCTGCGTTTTGACAGTGGTTACGCGTCGCAAAAGGATGACGGAAAAAGTCGCGTTTTCGAACACAAAAGTTTTCGAAATCGATGAAAATGTTTTCATTTTTGAAAACATTGTAAACGAAACCGAAAACAATCGATGTTATCGATTTTAAAACAATTTGTTGACGGTTTTTCCGACAGGATTTCTATCCGTGTTGTGCAGAATCACTCCGTTCCGATTCCTCCTGCTGTTGCCCCAAACTTCATGCTTCGCGTTGAGGTCACCAGCGATGATGTACTTTGCGCTCCGCCGTGTCAGCTTCTGGATATCGCTCTTCAGTTTTGCTGCTGAACCATCTCTGGAATTCACCTGACGTGGGCAGTATGCAGCAATGAAGAGTACTGGGCCAAACGAAGTGGGAATTTCCACTCCAACGGCCTCGATGATGTCCAGCTTAAAGTGTGGCAGCCGGCGTGGCTTGAGATCACGATGAACAGCGACAAGCACACCTCCTCCTCCAGAGGTGGTCCTATCGAGCTGCGTCGCGATCTTGTAGTTTTGCAGATAAACTTTTTCACCGGGCTTCAGATGAGTTTCCGTGATGGCAGCTACGTCGATCTCCTTCTCGCGAAGAAAATCCACCAGCTCTAAGTTCTTCCTCCTAATGGAGCAAGCGTTCCAATTCAGCAGCTTGAGGGACCTACGATCCATACTGGATGACGAACGAGGTCAGCACTTCAATCTGCTGGGTCTTGGTTTTGCATCCACGCAGTGCAGCGGACATCTGTTTGAAAATATTGAGGAGTTCGGTTGAGGTGTAAAGATCATTACCATTTTCCTCAACTGCTGGTTCTTGGGTTGGTCTTGGCTCCTGGCTGAAGCCCGGTGGTGGCGGTCTCGGCTCCTGGCTGGAACCCGGCCGTGGATGATTCACCTCAGCTCTCTTCCTGGGATCCAACGGCAACGGTGCCAAGTTTGGGACCTGGCGTCGCGGTTGAAGAGGTGGAAAATTTTCCTCCACCAGGGCTGGAGGAGTTCTACGACGCTGAGGCTGATTCTTCGTCGATGCTTGCTGCCGAATTTTCACGAACTCAGCTCTCTTGGGGCACTTTCGGTCGGTTGACGAGTGCTCACCGTTGCAGTTGAGGCACTTCACCAGCGAATCTTGGATGCACTGGGATGTGATGTGCGCATCGGTACCACATTTGGCGCAACGACGCTTCAGGTGGCAGTTCTTACCTCCGTGCCCGAAGCCCAGGCAGTTGAAGCATTGTGTGACGTCACGATGCACTGGTCGGTATCGCTCCCACGACACGATAATGTTGAAAACCGCTCGGATTGCCTTCAGCTCAGGAAGCGTCGTCGATCCCTTAGCCAAATGCAGCAGGTAGAGCTGGTCACGGTACTTGATGTCTTTGTTGCGTCGGCTCATTTTGTGCACGGCCAACACATCCAGTTTCAAAACTTTTAGCTCGGCAGCTAATTCCTCCACTGGCATGTCGTACAGACCTCTGACGACGATTTTGTACGGCTTATCCATGACGACATCATGGGTAAAGTACTCCGCCTCGTTTTCGGTCAAGTAGTCCTTGACCAGTTGATAGTGCTGCCTGGATTGCACCAGCACCTTAAATCCGTCCTGACACAGACGAATGTTGCCTAGGACTTTCCCAGACTTGATGAGTTCAACCAGCCCCGCTCGAAAGTCGATCGTTGCTGCTGATTGCCGCACATAAAAAGGAGGCAGTTTCTCCTTTCGCTGTTTCACTTCATTCTCCTTTGCTTCCGCTACCTGGTCCTCGTCAGGCAGTCCAGCGAACTTGTTGTTCTTCAATAGCTGCTCCTCGTGCGACGAAGAGTTCTCCTCCTCCTCATCCATCGGTACAGTACCGTCGCTCTTTTTCGTCTTTTTGCTGTTCGATGTCACTTCCAAAAGCACCTTCCTTTTGGAAATCCCCGGTTTTTGGCCATCAGTTGAGGCCTCAACCTTCCTTTTGGAAATTCCCACTTTTTTGCCTGCTTGAGCCGCAGGTAGGGCAATATTGCCGGCGTTTTGCGCCGGGACGCGACGAGTCATGTTGATTCAGACAACCTTCACCAACGAATGCTCGGATAACAATGATACTTCCATTATTTTCTAATGTCGATATCTCAGCAAATAATGGTCCGATTTTCAATGTTAAAATATGAAACATTCGTGAAATTTTTCGATCTTTTTTAAAACAATAAAATAAACATTCAATATAACGCGCTTTGAAATGTTAGTCTTGATTAAAAAATATATTTAATTGAGGAAATAAAAAAAAAATAGTGTTATTTTTCACATCAAGTTTTAGTGACAAAAAGTGTAAGGCGTCATCCATAAAGTATGTCACGCTAAAATCGGCCAAAATTAACCCCCCCTCCCCCCTATGTCACACTTTGTCACGCTGGCTCTGACCCCTCTCAGAAAGTACGTCACGTTTTGTCTGACCCCCGATCCGCACTATCTTGTGTTTTGTACAATTTCTTTTATTTCAGAAAAAATGTGTAATTTTACCTCCGAAAATGAGTAATTTCACCACTTTTCTGGTGTAATGACACTTTTTGAGTCTAAATTGAGGTAAATTTACATCAATAAATCTGTAAAATTCAACCTTCAGAAATCACAGCTTCGATATTAACACATTTTTTACTGTGTGGCATGATTTATAAAAGGACGATTTTGAAATTCGGAATTCATTCGAGAATGTTTTTAATTTTTACAGGTTGCGTTGGGATTTTATAAATTTTGTTCAATGTTGTAGTGATAAAAATCACCATCACAGTTTTTTGAAGCATATAAAATCTATCATCAAAAACTCTGTTTCTTAAAGCCTTGAATCGTGTTTGATTTATGAGTAAAAGTTATCAAACATTAAATTTTTAAAACTATATTTAAAAAAAAAACAATATTAAAGAAATAGTCTAGCGTGACGTCACAGTCTCACGTACCCCCCCTCTCCCCCTTGTCACACTTTGTCACACTTGCGACAACCCCCCCTCCCCCCCAAGAGCGTGACGTACTTTATGGATGACGCCTAATTAAAAAACACCAAAATTTGTCGTACCGTGAATTATATTTTCAGTGTAGTCCTTATCCAAACCTACAGCTTTGCCGAAGACACCAAATCGATAAAAAAAATTCCTTCAAAAGAGACAGATTTTTGAATTGTAAAATATCAATTTTTGTATGGACAGCTTCCAAATTAGTACGGAAAATTATATGGACAAACTAATGATGAGCAATTCTCTACCAAAACCGGAAATGGATTTTATTTGTATTTTTTGATTTGGCTCAAACTTTGTGGGGGCCTTCCCTATACCCAAATATGCTATTTTGTGTCATTGGTTCACCCATACAAGTCTCCATACAATTTTGGCAGCTGTCCATACAAAAGTGGTATGTAAATATTCAAACAGCTGTAACTTTTGAGTAAATTTATTTATCAATTTGGTGTCTTCGGCAAAGTTGTAGGTATTGTTGAGGACTTTTGAGAAAAAAATAGGTACAAGGAAAAAAAATTGAGGATTTTTTTATCAACTTTTTTTTTACTAAAACTCAATTTCAAAATACGTATTTTGATTTTCGAGATTTTTGATATGTTTTAGGGGAAAATTCGCAACTTTGAGCCATAGGAAACATGGTCAAAAATCTGCCGCCGAGTTATGATTTTTGAAAATAGTGATTTTTGAAAAATCGAAGTTTCATAAAACAAGTTTGACATTTTTTAATGCAAAAATGAATTTGCAATCGAAAAGTACTTATTTTTTGATAAAGGGCTCCGTTTTCTATATATACCGAAAGTTTGATTTTAGCGAAATATTTGCAGTTTTCAATTTTTAAAATAGTGACCATGAGTGACCATTTTAAAAATATATTTTTGAAAAGTTCAGAAAATTTGCTATAAAATTGTCTAAGAGACATTGAAGATTGGACCTCTGGTTGCTGAGATACAGCGGCTTAAAGAAAAAGAAACACGAAAATTGAAGTTTTCTAAGTCTCACCCAAACAGCCCACCATTTTCTAATGACGATATCTCAGCAATTAATGGTCCGATTTTCAATGTTAATACATGAAACAATCGTGAAATTTTCCGATCTCTTCGAAAAATTTTTTTTTGAAAATTTTAAAATAAAGACTAACATTTTAAAAGGGCCAAACAATGAATATTACGCCCATTTAAAATGCTAGTCTTGATTTAAAAATATTCATAATATTTTTTTCGAAAAGATCGGAAAATTTCACGAATGTTTCATATATTAACATTGAAAATCGGACCATTAGTTGTTGAGATATCGTCATTAGAAAATGGTGGGCTGTTTGGGTGAGACTTAGAAAACTTCAATTTTCGTGTTTCTTTTCTTAAGCCGCTGTATCTCAGCAACCAAAGGTCCAATCTTCAATGTCTCTTAGACAATTTTATAGCAAATTTTCTGAACTTTTCAAAAAATATATTTTTAGAAATGGTCACTCATGGTCACTATTTTTAAAAATTGAAAAACTGCAAATATTTCGCTAAAATCAAACTTTCGGTGGCTATATCTTGAAAACGGAGCCCTTTATCAAAAAATATGTAAAGTACTTTTCGATTACAAATTCAATTTTGCATTTAAAAATAATGTCAAACTTGTTTTTGCATGAAACTTCGATTTTTTCCAAAAATCACTATTTTTTCAAATATTCATGACTCGGCGGCAGATTTTTTGACCATGTTTCTCTATGGCTCAAAAGTTGCGAATTTTTGTCCCCTAAAACATATCAAAAAATCTCGAAAATCAAAAAATACGTATTTTAGGAAATTGAGTTTTAGTGAAAAAAAAGTTGATAAAAAAATCCTCAATTTTTTTTTCCGTGTGCCTATTTTTTTCTCAATAGTCCTCAACAATACCTACAACTTTGCCGAAGACACCAAATTGATCAGAAAATTCACTCAAAAGTTACAGCTGTTTGAATATTTACATACCATTTTTGTATGGACAGCTGCCAAAATTGTATGGAGACTTGTATGGGTGAACCAATGACACAAAATAGCATATTTGGTCATAGGGAAGGCCCCCACAAAGTTTGAGTCAAATAAAAAAATACAAAAAATAAAATTGGTCGAAATCGGCCGATTTCGTAGAGAGTTGCTCTGATGCAAAATGGCTTCTTTGGGCACACCAAAGGCACCAAAAAAGTTTCAGCAGGATTAAAATTAATAAAAAAAGACCGATTTCAAAGAGAATTGCTCAGCTGTCAAAAGCTTGAAATTGTCGAACAATGGTGTTGAAACGTCAACATCAGTTTGACAACTGATTTTGACGGTTGAGTGCTTTTTAATTCGAATACGTTCGAATTAGTGGACATTAGAAGTAGCGATATTCAAACTAACGCTTTGTACTCCTTTCCAAAGAAACCAAATTTTAAATAACGTGGTTTTAACCTTCTAAAAAATCTCCAGATTTTTTCAAAAGTGTATTAGGTATAATGCATTCTTTCTTTTGGAATTTAAAATCCGATCATGCAAAGTTTGATTATGCAAAGGATGGATTTTTTTCATGTATTATTTTTCACTCTAATTTTGGATTTGGATTCTCTCATCTGTTTAGGTAAGCAATCAGTGGTTGATTGCCTGTAACATAACTAAGGCTACCAACTGTAGAGATTTTGTCCGTACCGTACGGATTTCCGACAATCTTCACGGATTTTTTACAGGCCGGATTTCTGCATGGATTTTTGTTGTATGATACGGAGTTTAAAGGAATTAATTCCTTTAAAATCGTTATTAATAAATTTTAAATTTAATTGCTTTTTTGCGATGGACAATTTTCTATTCAGAGATCCACTGTATTTTAAATCAAAATGAATAATTTGGGTAGTTTAAACATTACTTTCAACTGTTCTTTTTAAATTCCTTACAATACAAATGTTTCCTATCAAATATTTTAAATATTAAATATTTTAAAAGTTTGTGAAAACTTGTGAAAATTTGAACCAACAAATTTTCCCGTATAAACCGCTCAGAGCGATAATACTCGTAAAAGAAAACTAGATTATTCCAACTTCAGGAATCGAACCGGAGACCTTTGACATACCAACCCTCGGTGATCGGTCACCACAGCTTAGTGATTTAGGAGTGGCCAGAAGTTGATGTATGACACTTGTTGGAAATTTATTGTTTTAATTAACAAATGAACACATAGGAAGATGGCGTTACATCGTGCTCCCACCTTGTTTTCTGAAGTGCAAAAGTGGAAAAATGCTGAGTCATCGTCTAAAAATAAACGGCGTCCTATAGGGACGTGGCGTTACATCGTGCTGCCACCTGGTTTTTTTAAGTGCAAGAGTGGAAAAGTGCTGAGTCATCGTCTAAAAATAGACGGTGTCCTATCTCGCCCAGCAAAATGAAGTCGATAAAGTAGTCGGTTTCGATGCGAAAAAGTGGAAAATGTGGTCTAAAAATAGCGACGTCATCCCCCTATCTTGCCCAACAAAATGAAGTCGGTAAAGTAGTCAGATTCTTTTGAGGAAAAGTGGAAAACTTTGGCTAAAAATGACAACGCCATTCCCCTATTTGTTTTGATGGTATGGGTTGGTAGCATCATTATCTCAATTTTAGCACTAACCCCTCAATAAATTTTGAGCAACAATTTTCTCGACTATGAATTTTGGGTGTATTTATCAGTTATAACTGTTTTCCAAACCTGGAATTGCCTATGTTCAAGTCTCGACATAGCTGCTAAAGTAATTATTTTATCAATGTTTTAAGTAACCCAATTAGTGCGAGATTCAACTACGCCCATGACGACCGTTGTTGTGGTATCCAGTGGCGACAGCGATTCTCTTTTTTGTTCTCCACTTAAGATGCTTCTAAGTAGCCTCGTTCAAGTTTAAGTCCAAGCTCGGGGCCGATGGCCGTGGTCAGGTCAGCACACAGGTTGCTGGCTGCATTTTTTTGCGATCTTCACCTTCGCTTGAACTGCTTCTTGATGGCTGTTCAGCCTTAAAAAAATGCTCCTGGAATTGCGTGTGCTGTTGTGATACGAATCGGAACGACAGGTCATCTGACCGACGGTCTGGCGATTAAGGTCGTCCGATAGTGATGGTTCGTTTGGTAAGGATGCTGGACTAGAGTTATTGTATCGGATTAATCGAACAAAGGGTTATATTTTTTTTAAATTTTGATATTTTATGATGAAAAATTCTTGATATTACTAACTATAAATTTAAAACCTTTCCATTGCAACTTTGTATAACCTCAACAATTTGCACAGTCTCTTCGACATCATGTGACACATTCCGCAGCAGAAGTGACCTGAATTCTGTTGTGCAACCATCAGCAAAACCCAGAGGCGTTATTGATGGGCACTGCATCTTGATCGATGTGACATTTGCGTGCGAGTAGGTCGTTTGGATTCCAGTGCCAAAGTTATGACAAGATGCAATGACTTCTTTTTCCATATTTTTTTTCTTCTTACCTATGGCATGATTTAATTTGTAGTTGATTGAGGTGATTTCAACCAAAAGGTGGCCATTTCTCACCAGCACAGAGTAATACAGGGTATTTTTAAATAAGTCCAAGTCCAAGTCCAAGTCCAAGTCCAAGTCCAAGTCCAAGTCCAAGTCCAAGTCCAAGTCCAAGTCCAAGTCCAAGTCCAAGTCCAAGTCCAAGTCCAAGTCCAAGTCCAAGTCCAAGTCCAAGTCCAAGTCCAAGTCCAAGTCCAAGTCCAAGTCCAAGTCCAAGTCCAAGTCCAAGTCCAAGTCCAAGTCCAAGTCCAAGTCCAAGTCCAAGTCCAAGTCCAAGTCCAAGTCCAAGTCCAAGTCCAAGTCCAAGTCCAAGTCCAAGTCCAAGTCCAAGTCCAAGTCCAAGTCCAAGTCCAAGTCCAAGTCCAAGTCCAAGTCCAAGTCCAAGTCCAAGTCCAAGTCCAAGTCCAAGTCCAAGTCCAAGTCCAAGTCCAAGTCCAAGTCCAAGTCCAAGTCCAAGTCCAAGTCCAAGTCCAAGTCCAAGTCCAAGTCCAAGTCCAAGTCCAAGTCCAAGTCCAAGTCCAAGTCCAAGTCCAAGTCCAAGTCTAAGATAATTGTTTTGAAAATGAAAAACTAGCGATATATTAAAACGACAAAACCATTTTTTTTTCAAAACTCCATTAAAACATAATTCTCTGACATTTTCCCGCTTCATTTTAGAATGCCACGAAGTTCTTGTGAAATTAGGTTGAAGATAAAACTATTCCAAACAACATCCATCGGCATTCCATTGCAAGTTCATAACCGCACTCGTTGAAGTTCTCTGCGCAATCAAATTCAACTTTTCATCTGACGGCAATTAAAAGTTTCTCTCCCGGAAAACTGCGGACAATATCTTTATCGCGAGTGTGTGTCACTTTTCCCCACAAGATGAACAGAAAATGCAATTTTCCAACTTGTTTGTTCCATCACGAAAAAAAAACTTGCGGAAATTGCAATATTCTAACAAAACAAACATCGGCACACGGCAATCAAACCGAAGAGTTGTGCTTCCACTTAATCTGTGCGATGTTTTTTGCGTTGTTTCCACGTTGCTTTACGAGCAAACCATGCAGCACGATTGCAAAACTTTTCCAATACTCTTCAACCGTGTCCGTTGACAGGGCCAGCGCGATAATCGACAGGTTTGTTGTGGGGATGAAATAACCGGCACTTTCGTCCTTTTATTATGAATGTTTCCCACGAAATTCCAGCTCTACCGAGTTACGACTTGTCCAAAAAACGATTCAAATTCAGTCCAAAAGATGCATAAAGGAAGGTTTTGCAAGGATTGATATGATCTTATTATTGATGGTACAGTCATCCCACATATTCGGAACGGTTTACAGATCGGCCAATGTTCAAAAAATCATAGCAAATCGATAATTGAACTTAATGACTCGCTTTTACCTTCATTTGAAAGCTTTTCTTGCGATCTTTCGAATGATGTATCGAACATCTGCAAATTTTAAATTTTATATGAAGTTTTTGAAGAATTACTTTTACCCTTGAAATCCACAAATTCGGAACACTTTTTTCTAACGAATGTAAACAAACTTTGGATCTATCCAGGAGTACATATTTATTACCAAATAATGACTTCACACACTGAAACCAATGAAACTCAAGCTTAGTGATGTTTTATACATGGTTTGAAAACTTTTTTTGTGAAAATATCAGTTAAATTCAGGTGTTCCACAATTGTAGGAGGCACAATAACATCCCACAATTATGAAACAGGCCATTTGGAGGCATTGTTTTGTTGCTCTGGACAAAATAGTCTTGGAATGAAGTTTTTTGTTCAAAAAGTATTACTTTTACTAGTGAAATAGCACGATAATGTTCAAATGAAGGTTCTAAAAATAGTAGGGTCGCCAGAAAAGCTACTTTTGGCATGCTATTGACAAATTATCATAAAAGTGTTCCGAATTTGTGGGTGTTCCGAATATGTGGGATGACTGTACTACGAAAACTTTAGGAAATCCGTAACTGGAGAAAGAAAATTATGATCGATTTGACATCTTCTTCAAAGTTTCCGGTTATGATTGTGTTTTTTGTCATAACAAAATTAGTGAATAGAAAAATATGTATTTCAAAGTGTTATCCAATAACACATTATTTTTCAAATGACGATAAAAATATTGCAAAACATTGATCCTGTTTTAAATGATTTAAAATTTAATTTTTGTAATTCCGTCATGAAACTACTTACTTTTCTTGTCATTCTTGAACGACGAAATAGCATTCTTTTCTGTACCAAAAATAACAGAATCGAATAGCAACACTTTTGAAAATAAATGCTGAAAAGTAACACTTTTCAACATTTTTTTGATTTAAACGATTTATTGACAAAATACATGAAAATTTGACAGAAAATTTCACTCAGTGTGTGTTTTTTGGAATTGAAAAAAATTTTGTATGGAACTCGTTGCAAAACTTGATTTTTTTAGCACTCTTCGTATTTATCCAACTCGGTGAACCTCGTTGGATAAATGTACGACTCGTGCTGAAAAAATCCTCTTTTTGCAACTTATTGCATAAACTACTATTTTGTTCAATTGTCTCATTATCCTGAACAAAAAAACAGAATTGCAAAGTCTCGGCTAACTTTTCGATAAGGCTTAAAACCATTTTTTTTCATTCAAATTCAAGCAATGCACGAGCAAAAACAAACTTTCAAATGTTCATTTTAATGCGAGTTTTGCTGAATTTTCTAGAATATGCACTTTTAAAAGCGTCCGATTGAGTTTTAGGGTTGAAAAACTTCGAAAAACTGGTTTAAAATGCTAAAATGTTCAAATTTGATTAAAAAAAACTCTCGTGGGCTTCTTATACAGCAATTTCATTTGAAAAGAACCTAAAACAAAGCATAGCTATCCAATCGGGCTCAAAAAATTTCTGGAAGTTCCTTGGCCAGAATAATTCGACCCGTATTTTTTTGTTTGGCGATAAGGGTGGAGGCCGGGCCAAATTCGAGCTTGCGGGCCAAATTTACAAAATATATTATTTAAAATTTTAAAAACTAGAAAATACAAACGAAATCAGGATAAGTTGCCCCGACCCCTCTTCGATTTGCGTGAAACTTTGTCCTAAGGGGTAACTTTTGTCCCTGATCACGAATCTGAGGTCCGTTTTTTTATAACTCGTGACGGAGGGGCGGTACGACCCCTTCCATTTTTGAGCATGTGAAAAAAGAGGTAACGAGGAACGGCCATGATCGACGACAACCAACTTTTTCCATACTTTTTTTTCGTAAAATCGCGATAACTCGTGATGTTTACAAGTAAACCCCTTATGTATACATATCTAAATTTTTGTAATTGTCTGGTCTACAAATTTGTAGAACTTTGTTACATTCTAAAAAGTAACGCTGCAAATTCAAAAAAATACTAAATTTTAAAATGAAAAATTTTGTTCTAAATTAAAAATGACCCTTTTGGGTCAATGTAGATTCGAAAAGTAAATTAAATTTCCCTAAAAATGACATGTTCCTACAAAATTTACAGTCAAGTAACGAAAAATGGCAGAGTTTTTAAAACTTTTTTAGTGTTTTTCTCGATGTTTTTTTTGGAATTCTGCACCCAAAGTTAAAGAACGAGAGGATAGTCCTCACGAAAAGAAACGTGAGGAAAGTGCTATTTTGCGAGAGTATAGTCCTCTCGCGTGTTCATCCGTTCATTGGAACAGTTCATCCTATTGAGTGGCTTATATGGTCAAATGACCGTCTCTTAGTCACTGAACCATGGTGGCCCATACTGCAAAGGCACGGTTCAATATGCCGAAGGTCTTGGGTTCGAGTCTCGGTACCGGTACATTTTTTTTGGACAGATGAACTTTTTTAAAAGATGAACCCATGAATAAAGTACTTTCGGTAAACTTGGGATTTATCCTCTCCGTCCGCACACAGTACCATTTTACTACCGAATCGGGCTCTTTATCCTCTCGTATGCCGATGCCCAGTTCTGGGTGTGAGTACGCCATTAACTAGGGCGTCTAATTTTACATAAAAGTCCCTTTTACACCGTTTACAGGCTGCACATTATTGAAAAACACCTCTTTTTTCGCATGTTCAAAAATGGAAGGGGTCGTACCGCCCCTACGTCACGAGATATCAAAAAAACGGACCTCGGATTCGTGATCAGGGACAAAAGTTACCCCTTAGGACAAAGTTTCACGCAAATCATCGGGGCAACTGCTGTGTGAGTTGGCGGAGAATTACCCACATCTATAAGTTTATTTTTGTTTTCAAATTTCTGTTTTTAACATTTTTGTTAATTAAATATAATAGAAAACACAAAATGGTAGTTGTCCATCGGTATTGTTGATTTTACTGTTTTAGATATTTGAAAGAAAAGTTTTTCACTGAATGTACTTGAGTTTCCAATAAAATTTTGTTTTTATATTTCGAAAACAGTGACATGTTATCGGAACAATTTATGTAACGGCATAATTTTATCTTCAAATAAGGTGTGACTAATGATAAATCGTTGAGAGCCAGAATTTCAAAATTTCAATTAAAAAAAATTAGATAGTACTTTAAGCACCCGTAAAGTTAAATTGCAATCATCATTTTGAAAAAAAATGCGAAAAAAAACATTATTCATCAATTTTGTTTTGAATAAACAAAATTCAAATCATTCGAAACGCAGAGAAATGTATTTTTGATCGATTTCAGCTGATCGCACTTAAATACCCATTGATTTTTTTGAAGTTTTTTGAAAAAATATTTGTGCTTCCAATTTTTCGAGCCAATTTTTAATAATGGGTGGAGGGGAGGGTTGGTCGACAAAAGCTTTGTAAAATATTTGCAACAGCCCTATTCCCCCGATTTCCACATTTTTTTGCCAGTATCAGATGATAGTTAATCAGATTCATTATTCACATTCAATATTCAATCATTCGCTATTCGTCATGAATTCGAATCGCGAGCCATTTCAACGCAAATTAAAAGTTGGTCTTTTTTAAGAAAAATAGTCTGAAGATTGACAAATCTAGCCTAACATTTGAAATGGACTCAAAATATATGTATCGGATTCCTTGGACAATTTTACGTAACTTACCCAAAAATAGAGGTGGTTCAATAACAGGATTCTGATACATGATTAATTTACAACTGTTTAGTTTTGTACTCCATCAAATCTGGCTTGGAAGCCAGATTTAACTTACACCCAAAGTTAAAGAATGAGAGGATAGTCCTCACGGAAAGAAAGTGAGGAAAGTGCTATTTTGCGAGAGTATATTGAGAGTATAGTCCTTTCGCGTGTTCATTCGTTTATTGGAACAGTTCATCCTATTGAGTGGCTTTTATGGACAAATGACCGCCAATTAGTCACCGAACCATGGTGGCCCATATGACAAAGGCACGGTTCAATATGCCTAAGGTCTTGGGTTCGAGTCTCGGTACCGATACTTTTTATTTTTTGATAGACGATTTTTTTTTTGAAGATGATCCCATGAGTAAAGTACTCTCGGTAATTTCGGGATTTATCCTCTCAGTCCACACACAGTACCATTTTACTTCCGAATCGTGCTCTTTATCCTCTCGTATACCGATGTCCAGTTCTGGGTGTAAAAGTCACTCGGACGCCAAGTATATTTTCCCAATATCTTGTGAGAGGGTAAAGAATAAACTCAATAGAAAAATCTCTCAGCGAAAATGCCGGAAATTGATTATTCTCGGGATTCCCAGAAATCTTTTTATGTTCGTCGAATATGTCCGATTGCCGACATTTCAAATTTTGCGGAAATCCTTATAAAATTCATCTTCTGTGAGCGTAAACATAGAGCGCTGTTCCGTGCAACAATGTTGATCTAATTCATATTTAATTTGAATTTCTTATAATAGCTGCGTCATAGAGAAGAGAGAGAGAGAGAAAAAAAAGCTAGTCGTAGTAAGGAATCAGGAAGTTAGTGTCAGATGTCTTTTACCCCGTTACGATATATATTTTATTTAACCCCTTGAAAACCGAACATTTAAATTATCGGTTCGCGATCAACGCTGGGGTCTCAGGGTAAAAGAACGTTTTTTCGACATCTGTAACGACATGTTTGTTTTT